>NC_055990.1:33206060-33519809 GCF_018446385.1 Zingiber officinale | reverse complement strand
AAGATTAGCTCTACTAGCTAACCATCAGCCAGAAGAAGAGTCAAGCTCAGAGATGAGCATCGATGAAGGGGGAGGAACATCAGAAGAGGAAAGCAGCAGTGAAGGGGGAGTCTCACCAAATCAGGTAAGTCAGGTACGCAATCTTACCCCTACTCAGTCCTTTCGCTTTATTAAAGCACTTTTAAAGAGTTAGATAAATTTGAAAAGGAAAATGAAAATTTGAAATTAGAAAATGCAAAGTTAAAAAATGAAATTCAAGAACTGAAATCTGATGCATGTTTAAAAGTAAATATTTTCCAAAATAAAAAATAAAGTTATATGAAAAATTAAACTGGTATGTTAAATATCATCAGGGTCAAATTAGGAAAATACCAAGAAACTATATACCACCTAAATTTCTGATTAATTCAGTAGGAAGGAACCTCTATTGAGTTCCAAAATCTGTGCTAAACTAATCTCTTAAAATTAAAAGCTTTATATAGAGAAAATTAAATATTTTTCTTTATGAAGGCTTTGTCTAAGGAAGTGGTTGTTGCTCCAATAACCAAGAAGGCCTAGTGCCTCGCCACGACCTGGAAGCTGAAATATTGAAACAAAAATGTTTAATTAACTTTCTGAAAAAGCATTAAAAGTAGAATTAAGATGCTTTGAAAGTGTATAAACATTTTTTTTAAAATTTTTTTTATATTACCCCATTTACTTCATTTTTTTTTAAAATTCCTCTTACATTGGCTTTACGAAGTTTTGGATTTTTTGAAATTTTTAACTTAGAAAATATATTTTAACTTAGAAAAATTCTCATAACACTTGAATAATGCTTTGAAAAATTAATCAAATAATGATTCTTCATTTTTTTAAATGCTTAGAAATGTTTTTTTTTCTATCTTAAGAACTTGCTTCCCCGTTTTTGCTGTGATCAAAGGGGGAGAGAAAAGTACAAGTTTAGGGGGAGTTAGGAAATTAAAAATTAAAATTTTAATATTTTTTCTCTAAACTGTGTTGCAATTTATTTATTGCAAATTTATGCTATACTTGTTAGTTTAGTAATTTTCTTAAAATTACGTTTGTCTATTTTTAACCCTGACTTAAACTTGGGTTGATTCACATCAAAAAGGGAGAGATTGTTGGACCCCGTGGTAGTTTTGATGTGATCAACTAAGTTGGTTAGGTCCTGCGTTTTGTTTGATCCTGTGTCTGAGTGTGCAGGAACTTAGGAGCACAGGAAGTCGAGCGGAAGACGCAGCTAGCGAGAAGGACGGCACGGGAAGGGAGCCGACGGGCTCGGTGTGTCCGAAGGACGAGAGAGCTGCGGAAGAGTACTCCGGTGGAGCGAGAAGAATGTGCACGTCGTTTGAGGGACGAGAAGCCGGACGGAAGCCTGCTCGAGGAGAAGGCCGGGAACTGGGTTCGGGTGAGCCCTATTCCGGATGGCCGCAATCACCCAAGGAGCCGAACCGGAGTAAGTCAACCGGGAGTTGACTTGTCAACGGTTCGGTCGACCGAACCTATTGATCGGTCGACCGAACCCTTCATTAACCGAAGCCAACCGCAGCAGACACGTCGAATGCCACGTCAGAAGCTGACCGTTGGTGAAGCTGATCGGTCGACCGAACATCCTGATCGGTCGATGAACCGAAGCTAATCCAGAGACCAAGTCGAGCAGTTTGATTGGGCCAACTCAGCTGGAGATCGTTGGCCGATCGGTCGACCGAACAAAAGGATCGGTCGACCGAACCTAGCTCGATCCACAGAGACTGCACCTGGACGGAAAGTTGGGCAGGTACAGCAGGTTCGGTCGACCGAACCTGGGGATCGGTCGACCAATCCCTCTTCAGTCAAAACCTGATCCAAAAGACCAGGTCATCCGATAAGCTCTAGAACCCCTATATAAAGGTGGGTCTCGGGTAGCTTTAACATAACGAATACAAACGAAATTCAACTCTTGTACTTTCTAGTTAAGCAATAGTTCTGTGCTCTTTAAAGTGTAAAAGGTTTCTCCGCCTTCATAGAAGGAGTTTCTTAGTGCACCTTTCATCACCCTGGATTAACAACCCTCTTGGTTGTAACCAGGTTAAAATAGCTGAGTCTTTCTTTTCTGTTCATACTTTAGTTCTGTTTAATCTTGTAGCTATTGCATCTATTTGAGTTTAAATTGGTTGAGGAGGGTTTAGTTTTTACTTACAGGCAATTCACTCCCCTCTTGCCGGTCCCCATTGCACCAACAGAAGCGACAACCCTGCTCATTTCATATCTTAAAAGAATGAGACAAAATTATAACAAAAGAGTTATTCCAAGGTTTTTTTAGGTAGGTGATCTCGTATGGAAGCGCATCAAGCTTGTTGGAGATGTTAACAAGCTGGAACCCCAATGGGGAGGAACTTTTAAAATCATACAGAAACTTGTATCGAGCTTTTATTACCTCCAAGATATAGAAGGGAGAAACTTCGAATGGCCTTGGACTGCTAATCATTTGCAACCATATAGAACTTAACAAACATGCCTGTAAGTCATTCATGTATTTTGTATAAATATTGTTAATATGATTAATAGAAAATATACATACAGTATTATTTGGAGAGGTCATATACTTCTCTTTAAACCTCCATCTAGTCGATCGGGGATCTTAAGGAGTGACCGAACAGACTTTCTTAAGGGGAATCAGAGACTTTAAACCTCCATCTAGTCGATCGGGGACCTTAAGGAGTGACCGGACAGACTCCTTAAGGGGAACTAGAGACATTAAACCTCCATCTAGTCGATCAAGGACCTTAAGGAGTGACCGGACAACCTTCCTTAAGGGTAATCGAAGATTTTAAACCTCCATCTAGTCGATCGGGCACCTTAAGGAGTGACCGGACAGACTTCCTTAAGGAGAACCAGAGACTTTAAACCTCCATCTAGTCGATCGGGGATCTTAAGGAGTGACTGGATAGACTTCCTTAAGGGGAACCAGAGACTTTAAACCTCCATCTAGTCGATCAGGAACCTTAAGGAGTGACTAGACAGGCTTATTAAGGGAAATCAGTGACTTTAAACACTCATATAGTCGATCAACGACCTTAAGGAGTGACCAGACATACTTCCTTAAGGGGAACCGGAGACTTTAAACCATTATACGGTCGATCGGGGACCTTAAGGAGTGACTGGACATGCTTCCTTAAGGGGAATCAGAGACTTTAAACCATCATATAGTCAATCCAGGACCTTAAGGAGTGACTGGACTAGCTTCCTTAAGGGGAACCAAAGACTTTAAACTATCATACAGTCGATCGAGGATCTTAAGGAGTGACCGGACAGACTTCCTTAAGAGGAATCGGAGACTTTAAACCATCATATAGTCGATCGGGGACCTTAAGTAGTGACCGGAAAGACTTCTTTAAGGAGAACAGGAGACTTTAAACTCTCAGCAAGTTAATCAAAGTATATGGATTATGAATATTATCTTTATCTCACTTCGTTCAGTGATATAAGGCCGATCGACCTATCACTTATAAGTTATCTTGTTCTGGAATATACGCCCGACCGACCTACTAGATGAGTCAGGGATCCTTTATATATGAGCAAGGCATTCAGCCCATCATAAGAACTCAGAGATCATTAGGAAAAACTTATTCAACATTATATCTCACGCAGAAGATAACTATGGGGTCTACTTCTTCTGATTCTAAATTTTTTATGTAATTTTTCTACAAGATATACGTGGCAAATACATTGAAGGAGTTAATTTATATACTTGGGTGGTTCTGAAGACAAAAGAAGCTACACAAAGAAAGACAGGTAATTGCAAATTTTCAATAACATTTGATAAACAACAAGTAGTATACAGTAGTGATGAAATGATAAGAAAGTATAGATACAAGATCCCAAGTTCACTCAAATTTACTTAGAAAGTCTTTTGGAAGCTCCTGGTTAAGTCATCGACGATCTATAAACAAGGGAGGAGGTTCTCTTGATAGGCAACTCCATTCTCTTAACTGTTGAATTACCCCTTCAACAGAATGCGTAAGGGTTCCTATGATGCGCTGAGCGTATTCTCCACCAAACTCAGGAGAATCCAAATAGGATCTATGCTTGCTTTGCTAGCGCTCTTCCTCATTTGCCTTAAATGTTTGAAATTCAGATTGCAGGCTATCCTTCTCCCCCTACAAGGTATCTTTTTCTTCCTTGGCATCCTCTAGTTCTTTCAATAGTGAACTTATCTGCAAGTCTTGGGCCCGTAATCTTTCCTTTTGCTGAAACAAGGCAAATCTTTGGAAGCTAATTCTGGAGCTAGCTCAGGAGATCTAGAGCGATGGGATAATTGTAATTGTTCCAAAAGAGTAGTTTTGTGGGATAAATCTGAAAGAGTTTTTTCTTTCAGTGATTTCTCTACCCGGAGTTGAGATGTACTTCACTGCAATTGGATTTCCAAGTCTTTCTTTTCTTCCTCTTGAGATTGTAGCAATTGGTGGCAGTCTTGCAGGGCTTTTTCTAGGCTAGCGTTGAGCTCAGTCTGTGAATTCACTTTGTCCTGTAATTGGATGAGTTCATTATTAGGGAGGTTGAAAGTAGCTTATAATTCCTCCACTTTGTCTTTTAAAATTTGATTAGTTCTTTCTAAATCTGCAACTAGCTTATCCAAATGTATGCTTGAAGCATAAAGCTGAATAGAATAACAATATGGTTACATTTTATAGTTACAAACTAGGGAACTTTAGTTAGAGACTTATCGTACTAGCTTGACGACTATGATTATCGGTACATTCAGATACGGTACTTCTTTTCATATGTGTCTGTGACTGTAACCAGGATTCACCTAGTGACCCCTTCAGCTGAAGTAGCCCATATGAGGTGGGAATAGAAGTCTGACCAAGTTGGGATGGTAGCCCATGAAATTGTTTGAAGAGGACGGATGAATTGGTGGAGGCTATAAATGGTGAAGAAGAAGAAGGAGGAAGTTCAGAAGCCTGTGGATATGGATCATGAGATGAAAGGCTAACTAATGAAGGATCTTGTTTAGTAGGTGTTCTAATGGGCTCAGAGGTAATTGATCTCCTAAAAGGAGTTCTTTTGGCATAGAGCTTGGTGGAAGAAGAATGTAGAGCCTGAAGAAGGGGCAATGGAGCCACAAGAACAATTGGTGCTTCCTCAATTGAAGAAACAGTTGGAGGAATCTCAAGAGACATAAGAATGAGAAGTCCTGGCCTCATCATATTCAGAGTAGAATTAGAACGAGTATGTGTGGGAGGAGCAGGTTCCTTAGCTTTAGTGTAGGAGATTTCGAAAGAAGTAGTAGGAATCTATTCAAAAATAGCTATGGTGGAGGCAAGTGGACATGGGGAGGAAGCACAAGGTTTTTTACGCTTCACAACGAAGGGACCTTCCTAATCTGATGAGATTGAGGATTCTTGGGGTTGTTAAAATGGGGGTAACAAACCAAGAGAAGAGGAAGGGTGATTGAGACAACAATCCCTTAATAAGTTTTTTCCCATTCTAGTCAAGACTACTCTTGTTAGGCGATTATTCTTGTACATGAAAGCAGGAAGGATAACATCAACTAGAAAAAGAGAGAAATTCATATTAAAAACAATATGAAAATGAACGAAAACATATATAAGGAAATAATCTTACCAAAGGGAATGTCTAAGGCTATGTCAGCTGGGCTAAGACCAAAGACAAACAATAATCCTTCAGCAATTAAGGCAGCCAGGTTGAACTTTGCTCCTTTTCATTTTTCCATGGAAGAATCAAGAGTAGGATCTTCAAAAATATTACCTAACGGGGGAATGGGAGAAAGGCTTCGATGTCAGGTTATTGGATATGGTGGGGGAGAAGGAAGATGCATAAAGTGATTTTAGGGCATGATTGAAACTTAAAAAAGGCTATCTACCACTTAACGAGGAATGAAAAAATGGTGGAATAGTCGAGGAGACAAAGGAAAGTTAAGTAAATGAGAAACAACAACAAAACCAATCATAATAGAGAATGATTGGGGAATGAGTTGATTCAGGGGAAGGTCGAACTACCTACTAACATCAACAAAAAAAGGGATGAATAGGAAATCGGAAACCACATAGAGTCTATTCCCAGAAGATGGCCACATTATCTGGAGGAGGAAGATGAGGACGATCTTTGGAAGTAGGGGTGGCTAGGTACGGAGGAAAGTCATAGTTCCATTGAAGCTCATAGGCCTCCTGTACTATGAATCGGGAAGAGCATTGAGTATACCACTCATCGGGGGTCGCTATTGAAGGATTAGTTGGAACAAGAAGAAGAGTTAGTGGAAGGCGAAGAATAAAAAATATGCACATTAGAGGAAGAAGACGAAGTGTTAGAGATTTTTCTCTTTTTTCTCTTTAAAAGCCTTAGCAAGGTGTTAAAAAAAGGGTGTTTTAAGGGGGAACGTTAGATCGAGGTGAGGAGAAAAGCGGGGTCAAAGAGGAACCATTGGATGGATTGATGAGGCGGCGGACATAATGAGATAGGTACAGTTCATACGTTATGGACATATGTGTAACCAATAGGAAAATAGTGTGGATAACTGATACAAAGGTTATATTCCCAAGATATTAAAGCCATTACCAAGGTTAAAAGTTCCAAGATCCCAAGAAAGACTCTCTCTCTCTCTCTCTCTCTCTCTCTCTCTCTATATATATATATATATATATATATATATATATATATATATATAAGAGTTATACACTGCCCGTATTATAAATTCGGTCAGTTATTATTAACTGATCGGATTTTAAGACTAGTTTAGCATACATATATGTATATAAACTTGATTAACTGTTACTGGCCGATCGAGTCCGAAGGTTGATTAAAGCTACAATATCTGAACTTGACTGGTCATCGAAGGCCAATCAAGTGTTAAGTTTGGGTGAAATTAAATATGGAAGTGAGCTTGCTCGACCGATAAAAGTCGGACAAAAATTGTTATCAAGGAATAATGTATAGATTAAAATAAGGATAATATGCTTATAGGAAGATTAATAAATGATAACCCTAAAGGCAATGAATCAAATCCGAGCGAATGATAAAACTTAAATAAATGCTAATCCTGATTAAAAATAGTAACTTAACCCTTCAGTAATAAAACCAAATCAACTAAAATCAACATAACTTCATTCAAGTATGCAAATTTCTGAGTACTCAATGGATAAGGACAGAGATAAATTGTGCAAATAGTTAAACATCATAAAAGAAAGTTAACAATTAAAATTGTTTTACATCACAAAAACATATTGAAAATTAAATCCAAAACTAGAACAACTTGGGGAATAAATCAGGAGGCATGGTATCTAGCAATCTTCGATGACCGAGGAAATTAGCTGGAGGGTCAGAAGTTAAATATCCTTTTTCTTTTAATTGCTTTATAGATCCTTCAACCCCATGAGTGAAAGCCTTAGCAATTGAAGCAGCAATAGGGGCATTGAATTTAGGAGATGCTAAAAGTATTCTTTTCCTCTTTTCAGATCAATCATCCTCACCCGCCTGATAATCCACCAGAGTATCTTGAGAATCTTTCAATTCGGACTCTTTGGAGGAAATATCTGCCTTAGCGGTGGTTAGGGATGAATGTAGAGAATCCAACTCAGAATCCTTAGATTGTAAATAAGAGACTTTAGTAGCCAATTCTGAAGCATGGGCATCCTTCAACACTTACAACTGAGATGATAATTGGGCATTTTTGGCAGTATACTTATCTAGTTTGGATGCCAATTTAGTGCGAAGGATGGTCTCTGATTTAACTTGAGACTCAAAATTCTCTGTAAAAGCTTTTCATTGACTTGAATTTTTAGATTCTGCCTTAAGAAGTTTGCGGGTCTCTTGTAGCTGGCTGGATAACTCTACTAATTCTCTAGAGGCATGAGAAGAGGATGCTCCAGGGGTTTGTTGCCTCAGTGTGTTGTTTTCTTGAGCCAAATCATATAATTGGCCAGCCACACTCATATTAATGACCCACTGCTGTAGAAAGGAAAGTTATTGTTAGAGTGCATTAATGAAAAAACAAAGGAACGAAGGGCATGTTACCTTAGTTTCCTTGAAAGAAAACCTATCAGGCAAATCAACAGAGGTGAGCTTTTCAAGGAAGATGTAGATGAAGATGATAAAGAGCTGTGATGTGAAGGAGGAGAGAAGAGACGAAAAGGATGACCCTGAGTTCCTTGGTTAGGTAAAGGAATTGGTTCTGAGAAGGGTATCATGAACTCAGGATCCAAACTATCACTTTGAATGGGAGAATCTTCCAGTGATTGAATAGGTGGGGAAGCAAGCAATGGGTATAAGGAAGATAAGGTAGGTTCTTGAGAAGTGGGTTGAATATCTCCTGTAGCTATATCCTCAAGAATAGAGATAGCCCATTTCTTGGGGAGGGAAGCTAAAGTTAACCTCCACCCAGGGTGTTTTCTTGTGGGAGTAGTTTCCGATGCTTGTTCTTGTAGCTCCAAAGGTGCATCCTACGGCAGGGGAGGTAAACTTGTGGATGTCTCCCCGGTAGTGGTGTGAGAACTAGAAGTGAGCATAGGTTGGGTAGAGGGCTCAGGAAAAGGAACATCAGAAGCTTGAGCTGATACGACGTTAAGCTCTACATTGAGCTCCCATTCCTTAGCTAATAATACCTCCTCTTCTAGGCGGATTTCCTTGTCAACCAAAACTTTAAATACAACATCCACTACAACAAATAAAATGAGTATTTTAGTTAGTAAAAGAGTGATGGCTGAAGTGTAAAGACTTACTAAAGGAACATTGCAATCTTTTTTGAACAGAGCTTAGGCCAAAAAAGTATAGAAGATCATTACGTAGCCATTTATGGATGTAAAAGCGGTGATCAAGTAATCTATTGTAATAATCAAAGAAGGTCGGCTATTGATGAAGTTCTTTTACATTAGGAAGAGGAGGGAAGGAAGATTTTCATGAGGTAGACCATGTAATAGGTCCAAGAAATTTTATGAAAAAGAAGCGTGACTTCCAACCTTTGTTGGAGGAAAGCATGTTGGTAAAGAACACCATCTTAGGACGGGACTGAAAAAGGAATACTCTCGGCTCTGATTTTTTAGGATAGGAGAACATGAAGAAGTTTTGAGAAGTAGGAGGGATACTAAAGAGGCGAAATAGCATGTATAACCCACACAGATATCGAAAAGCATTGGGAACAAATTATTGTAGAGGGATACCAAAATACTGGCTTATCTCTGACAAGAAAGGAGGAATAGGGAAGCGTAGGCCTGCATCTAATTGATCTTTGAAGAAGGTAACATAGTTATTAGGAGGAAGATGAGGATGAGCATCATGTTGTGGGACCTTGATGCGATATTCTTTAGGGATTTCATACTGGGAGTGAATAGAAATTGGATCATTGATACTAAAGGAGGAATGAGTTAGAGAGTACCAAGGAACTAGTAACTCCTCAACCATGACAAAAAATAAAAACACTTAAAGGATAGGTAACTTACTGGGTCCTTAAGGATGGAAGGTAACAGAAGAAGGTTTGGGAAGATGAAGAAGCGCAGAATGTTAAAGAAGGTTGAAAAAGAGAAATGCTAGAAAATGAGTCAAGGAAGATGAAGAGTAAAGAAATGAAAAAGATTTAGGGTTTAAGAGGGTATAAGGATCTTCGTCAAAGTGAAACGGCTTGTGACAGGAGAAGCGATGATTTGCTAAGCGGTGTGTGATAGGACGTTGATAAAATGACATGTTAAAGGTTGTTTCAAGAAATAGGAAAAAATGCTAAGTGACAATCACCCCCTAAAGAGGCATTTATGATAGACAAAATAGACCAAATCATATGCTGAGACGCCATATCTTTGAGAACCTCTAACATTCTATTTCCGTTGAAGGACCAATTACCAAAGAGACAATTTTGAAAAATCACACGATTCTCAAGGTATAAAAGGAAAATAATAATAATAATAATAAGTTAGTAAAATAGAGCAAATAAACAAAATTGAAACTTGTGTTTAGTCAGTCAATCATACCTCCTTTGACTAGACTTAAAGGGGAGACTAGTGATACGGGTTATGATAGGTCAGCCTGTCGAATGAAGGAGTCAGGATCGAGAAAGATAAGAGAGGTATATAGCCAATGTGCCTTCGCGTGCTCGGTTAGGCAAAGTTCGACTGAGCATAAAGGCACTTAGCCTTATAGAAGCTTTCAGTATATTATCGGCCGAGTGAAGGCCGAGTGAGCACCCATGTGCTTATACGCGCTCGGTCAGGCAAATCTTGACTGAGCATAAAGGCATTTAGCCTTACAAAAGACTATAGTATATTACCGACCGAGTGAAGATCGAGTGAGCACCCATGTGCTTGCACGCACTTGGTCAGGGAAAGCCCCACCAAATGTAAAGGCACTTGGCCTTATAAAATCTTGTAGTATATTACCGGCCAAGGGACAGCCGAGCGGGCACCAATGTGCCTACACACTTTCGGTCAGGAAAAGCCCGACCGAGCTTAAAAGTACTTAGCCTTATACAACTTGCAGTATATTACCGACCGAGTGAAGGCCGAGCAAGCACCTATATGCTCACACGCACTTGGTCAGGCAAAGCCCAACTGAGCGTAAAAGCATTTAGCCTTATAGAAGCTTATGGTATATTATCGGCCGAGCGAAGGCTGAGCCAGTGTCAGTATGCGCTCAGTCAGGCAAAGCCCGATCGAGCATAAAGACATTAAACCTTATATATAGTTTTTAGCATATTATCGGCCGAGCGAGCACTGATATGCTCACACGCACTCGGTCAGGTAAAGCCCGACCGAGCGTAAAGGCATTTAGCCTTATAGAAGCTCTTAGTATATTATCAGTCGGTTGAAGGCCAAGCAAGCACTAGTGTGTGTATATGTGCTCAGCCGGGCAGAACCCGACCGAGCGTAAGGGCACTCAGCCTCATAAAGTTCATAAACATTCTCGACCGAAATATGCTTAGCAGAAAATATTCTCAATATATACACGACTGACTTGAATGATCGGTCGGAACATGCTTAACAGAAGTATATAAGTATGACAACCTGGTAAACTTGGCGGGAAACATCTTCTAGAAGCTTCTTCAGTTATAATAATGTGTTCATATGCATATCTCATCATAAATATGAGTTACAAATGACAAAAGAGGTACATCTGGAGAACAAAAAAGACTCCTTAAAAAGATTATTGCACGAAGCTTAGGAGATGACTTCATCTCCTAACAAAGTCTAACAAACCGGGGACCACTTCATGACTACAGAGGTCACATGAGGTTGTTGGTGCGGGAAGCATCTGACGATCGAATCTAAGTTTTGATAATGACAAAGGATTCAAAGTTAAGGTCATTTATAGTCTAACGTGTTTGAATGAGTTTGCAGGAAA
The DNA here is from genome assembly GCF_018446385.1 of Zingiber officinale. Classification (NCBI taxonomy): domain Eukaryota; kingdom Viridiplantae; phylum Streptophyta; class Magnoliopsida; order Zingiberales; family Zingiberaceae; genus Zingiber; species Zingiber officinale. The sequence continues at coordinate 33,508,484 of NC_055990.1, read as the reverse complement.
GTCCTAAGTGTACTTAGGCAAAAGTCCTAGATATGGTTAGGCAGGTGAAAAACCCTAGGGGGTAGTAACCCTAGGTCCTAGGGAATGGTAGCCCTAGGTGAAAAGTCTTGGCGGGTCGAGAGCTTTGGGCAAAAGTCCTAGGGGATGGTAACCTTAGGTGGAAAGTCCTGATGTCATGAACCAGATGGAAGACTGGATGGGTCATGGAGCGGACATCCAGCGAAAAGTCCTGGAGCCTCGGGTGTTAAGCAAAAGTCCAGTCGATCTGGAGGACCGGTCTGGCAACAAGTATACTCTCCTAAGTGGAGTAGGTGAGGACACATTCCCTGGTGAGGGAATAGTGGACGTCGATTTGATCTAGGATTTTTGGATGGGAATCCGAAATCAGAACCGGACAGTCTGAAGATTGTCAAATGGTTTGTTTATCATGTCCTTATTATGCTAACTTTGTTTTGCAGGGTATGGTTGGTTTGTTGGACTAACGTATCTTGCAGGAAGTGAATTGGACATCTTTGCCTCAAATGAACAGTACCCGAGGTGCCCTCCATGAAGCTTGGAGGCGCCTCGGGTCATATACGATGACCGCCTCACATCAGGGCATGAGGGCGCCCTCATAGAGCTTAAGGGCTCCCTGGACACTGGTGCGAGGGTGCCCTCCATGGGCTTGGAGGCGCCCTTAGGTGGATAAGCGGCGACATGTTCAGAGCTCATCCTCACTGCGGAATCGATAGGGTTGAGGGCGCCCTCCATGGTGTTGAAGGCGCCCTCCACAGGCTTTATAAGTAGGTCTCGAGCAGCAGCTTGATAATAACAAGAACTCACAACCATTCTTCCGTGTGCTGCTCAAAGGATGATCTAATAAAGCTGTAACAAGACACCGATGACCTGAAGATGTAAAATTCAGTGTTTTCCATTGTCGGTATAATTTCATTACTACTTTACTTGTATTTCAAACTGTAAATTTCCGAGCTTATAGTGATTGCCCAAAGTAAATGCTCAACGAGTGTGAGCCTTGGAGTAGAAGTCGCCACAGGCTCCGAACCAAGTAAAAGAAACTTGTTAGCAATTGTGTTGGTTTCTTTTCTTTATTCTGCTGCATAATTCTGAGTTTTCCAAAACGAACGAAATAACCACGAGCACTATTCACCCCCCTCTAGCGCTTTCGATTCAATAATTGGTATCAGAGCGGGGCCGCTTTGAATTGGTGAAACCACCATTCAAGTATTTTTTTCGTGGTAATTTTAAAATTTTCAGAGTCAATCGAAATCTGTAAAATTATCGTCTTCCGATATGGTTTTATCGCAATCGAGTTTTTCTCTCGAAGTTGGTGCAACACCACTCGAGTTCACGTCTTTATTTTTCTTTATCCCACACTACTAATCCAAGACCAAGTCTTGGAATAAGTCTCTTCATTTCTTTACGTGCAAGTTATTTTTCTGCTTTAATAGCCCATCAAGAAGGTTATAGCACAGCTCGCCCGCCGCTCTTCACCGGCGAAGATTTTAGCTACTGGAAGGGTCGAATGGAGTCTACCTTCAAATCCAGTTCGAGATGTGGATGATCATGAAAACTAGCATCACACTCCCACTCGACGGCACGGGAAAACTAGTTTCATGCGAGAACTGGAACTCAAGCATAATAAATAAAGTCAAAGTCAATGCTAAAGCAACGTGCACTCTTTAATGTGGATTGACAAAGGAAGAGTTAAACTGAGTTAGCCCGTTCTCAAGCGCGAATGAGCTGTGAGAAAAACTGATCGAGCTGCATGAGGTCACTTCTGATACAAAGGTAAGAAACGTGATTTGCTTTTGAATAAATTGTATAACATGAAAATGCAGGAAGGTGAGTCAGCGAGCCAACTTCATGCCTCCACACCATTAGACAGGTGGAGAACCATGACATAATCAGGTATGCGTTAAACGCTTTTCCAAGGAATACCTTGTGGGCATCCATGGTAGATGCTTACAAGGTATCTAAGGATATTTCTTTAATTAAGTTAGATGAACTTTTTTCTGAATTTGAATTGCATGAACAGGCTAATGCACGCTCAGCCGAGAAGGGTATTGCCTTGATTGCAGGTACAAGCAGAACCCGAGAAGCAAAAACAAAGCGTAAAATCGAACCAGAGTCCGAAGAAGAACCAAACTCAGAAGATGATGATGACAAGATAGCAGCCGAACTCGTCAACCTAGTACGCAAGCTCTATGGAAAGAAGAAGGGATTCATAAAGAAGGAAATTAAGAAGGCGATTCAGTCCAAGACAGTGCAGACCAATCCAAGAGTTAAGTTCGAAGTAACTGTTGGAACCCCAAGGTTGTTTTGGTGTGATCAACAAGTTAAGTTAGGTTCTGTGTGTTTCTAACCTTGTGTCTAAGTGTGCAGGAGCTTAGGAACACAGGTAGTCGAGCGGAAGACGTAGCTAGCGAGAAGGACGATAGTCCGAGGGACGAGGTGCTGCGGAAGAGTACCCCAGTGGACGAGAAGGAAGCGTGCGGTGGTTCCGAGGGACGAAAGCCGGAGCAGAAGATTGCTCAGGGAGCAAGAGACGCAGCTGGCGAGAAGGACGGCACGCGGTGCATTTGAGGGACGAAGACTGCGGATGAGTACGCCGGTGGACGAGAAGGAAACACGCGGCGATTCCGAGGGACGAGAAGCCGGAGGGAAGCCCGCTCGAGAAGACCGGAAGTTGGGTTCGGGTGAGCCCTTTTCCGGATGGCAGAGATCACCCAAGTGAGCGGATCCGGAGGAGAAGAACCGGACCGAGGCGGGACTAAACCAGAGAAGAGGTCCCGGACGAAAAAGTCAACGGCTGTTGACTTTGGGCTCCGGGGCGCCCGGAACAGTCCGGGGCGCCCGGAGCAGCCCGGGGCGCCCGGAACCCTTCCGGGCGCCCGGACCCAGTATTTTCACCAGATCGAGTCAAAACTCGATCTGAACGTTGGGGGATAAAATTTATCCCCCCCAGGGCGCTCGGAACCCTTCCAGGCGCCCCGACCAAGGCTATAAATATAGCCTTGGTCCAGAAGCTTTTCATAAAATCAGAACTTACGCATTTCTTTCAAACACTTGTACGCTTTCTGTAGTTAGCTTCTGTTGTGCGCTTCAACTTTGTAAGAGGCTTCTCTGCCTGAAGGAGAAATTCTAGTGCGATCATCTTTCTTGGATTAACAACCTCCCCGGTTGTAACCAAGTCAAAACCTGGTGCCTCGTTTTCTGTTCTGATCTTAGTTTATTGCTTTGATTATTTTACAAGTGTCAGTTTAAGAGTTCGAGAAGGGTTGGTTTGTGTTTTGATTTTTGCAGGGCTATTCAACCCCCGTTCTAGCCGGCCTAACGGTCCTACAAGTGGTATCAGAGCCGAGGCGCTTCAGGAGGACTAACCGCCGAACGAAGCAACGTCATGGCCGGACCAAGCATCCATCCTCCGAAATACGAAGGGGACTTCTCTACGTGGAAAAAACTGATGCAGGTATTTCTTACAACAGATATTGAACTATTTTTAACAATGAAATTTGGCTTTGAAGCTCCAGAGGATAAGGAAATAGATAAATGGACAAAAAAGGAGCAGGCTGACTTCGTGGCGAACGGCAAAGCAGAGTACCATCTGCTAAGCGTTCTTCCGCCTCAAGTAGTTAACAGGATCGGTAAATACAACTCCGCAAAGGAACTTTGGGAGAAGTTCCTCGAGCTGCACGAAAGTACGTTCGAAGCCAAACTCGCTAGACGAGATCTGCTTCGCAATCAGCTCACTAGCCTGCGACTTGGGGAAGACGAGACAGTCGCACATCTGCACTCTAGAATAAAAGAAATCATCACCGGACTCACGAATCTCGGAGAAAAGGTAAGTAACCGAGATTCGCTCAGGTACGCCTTAAATTCATTTCCAAGAAATTCAAAATGGGCATCACTAGTAGATGCTTTTTACATTTCGAAGGACTTAGAAAAAATTTCATTAGCGGAATTTTTTTCAACATTTGAAGTGCATGAGACAAGATGCGCAGGAGTGAAGAAGCCCAAGAACAACGTCGCCCTCAAAGCTTTGAGAGACGAACCTGAGTCGGAATCTTCTCTCGATGACGAGGAAATGGTAATGATGGTAAGAAGATTCAAGAAACTTTGTAAATCCAGATCTACTAATCATCCGCAGGGGAAGAAGAAAAGGACGATCCGCTGCTACCATTGCGATGAAGAAGGGCACGTCAAGGACAATTGCCCCAAGCTGAAGAGCAAGAACAAGGAAAAGGGTAAGAAGCCTATCCAAAAGCGAAAAGCCCTAAAGGCGACGTGGGATGATACGTCGTCGGAGTCGGAAGTCGAGGCATTCTCCGGACTTTCTCTAATGGCAAGTCATCAAAACGACGACTGCGAGTCAAGCTCTTCCGAAATGAGCATCGAGAGCATCGATGAAGGGGGAGCGTCGTCAGAAGAAAGCAGCAGTTCAGGGGGAGACACGGAAAACGAACTCGATAAGGTAAGTCAGGTACGTTCTCTTCCTCCCGATAAACTTTATAAATTTGTTAAGTTATTAACTAAAGACTGCTGTAAATTAGAAAAAGAAATAAAAAATTTTAAAAAAATTTTAGCTAAGTCTTGCCCTCTAGAAGAATTAGATAAATCAAAATTGGAAAATGAAAAATTGAAACTTGAAAATAATGACTTGAAAATTCAAGTAGATAATTTGAAAAACCATGCATGTTCATTTAAAACCAATGGTAGAAGATTTAATCATTTAAATTGGTACTTTAAATATCACCCTGGACAAATTAGGAACATTTCAAGAAAATATATTCCTAAAAACGTTTTAGTTAATCCAGTAGGTTGGAACCTATATTGGGTTCCTAAATCATGCTTAAACTGAATTTTAAAATTAAAATTAGCGCTTTAAGTGAGAAAATTAAACAAAGAATTTCTTTATGAGGCTTTGTCAAGGAAGTGGTTGTTGCTCCAATAACCAAGAAGGCCTCGTGCCTCGCCACGACCTGGAAGCTAAAATATTGAGATAAATGTTTAATTAACTTACTAATGAAGCATTAATACAAGGATTAATTAGTGCTTTAAAAAGAGTTATTCAAAACATTTTATTTCAATTTAGAAATTTACTTACATAGAAATTTACTTACTTAGAAATTTTTAATTGACTAAGTCATTTATGTGCTTAAAAATTCTCAAAAATAATTCTTTCTTAAGTTAAAAGATTTTCTGAAATTAGAAATTTATGCTCAAATTACTTAGAAATTTCTTTTAAGTTAGAAATATTTTTTTTTAAATATTGACTTAGATTGTTTCTCTTGGAACCCCATTTTTTTTGTGATCAAAGGGGGAGAAGGGAAAGTATAAGTCTAGGGGGAGGTAGATAGATTTAATTTTTTGTCTATCTTTTTTACTGAGGTAGATAGAGTTATTTTTTTCTATCTTTTTATACTTAAATTGCAAATTAAGTTAAGTTATTTAATTTTATTTAAAGTCTATTTTACCCTAACTTAACTTGGGTTGATCACACCAAAAAGGGGGAGATTGTTGGAACCCCAAGGTTGTTTTGGTGTGATCAACAAGTTAAGTTAGGTCCTGTGTGTTTCTAACCTTGTGTCTAAGTGTGCAGGAGCTTAGGAACACAGGTAGTCGAGCGGAAGACGCAGCTAGCGAGAAGGACGACAGTCCGAGGGACGAGGTGCTGCGGAAGAGTACCCCAGTGGACGAGAAGGAAGCGTGCGGTGGTTCCGAGGGACGAAAGCCGGAGCAGAAGATTGCTCAGGGAGCAAGAAACGCAGCTAGCGAGAAGGACGGCACGCGGTGCGTCTGAGGGACGAAGACTGCGGATGAGTACGCCGACGGACGAGAAGGAAACACGCGGCGATTCCGAGGGATGAGAAGCCGGAGGGAAGCCCGCTCGAGAAGACCGGAAGTTGGGTTCGGGTGAGCCCTTTTCCGGATGGCAGAGATCACCCAAGTGAGCGGATCCGGAGGAGAAGAACCGGACCAAGGCGGGACTGAACCAGAGAAGAGGTCCCGGACGAAAAAGTCAATGGCTGTTGACTTTGGGCTCCGGGGCGCCCGGAGCAGCCCGGGGCGCCCGGAGCAGCCCGGGGCGCCCGGAACCCTTCCGGGCGCCCGGAGCAGCCCGGGGCGCCCGGAACCCTTCCGGGCGCCCGGACCCAGTATTTTCACCAAATCGAGTCAAAACTCGATCTGAACGTTGGGGGATAAAATTTATCCCCCCCAGGGCGCCCGGAACCCTTCCAGGCGCCCTGACCAAGGCTATAAATATAGCCTTGGTCCAGAAGTTTTTCATTAAATCAGAACTCACGCATTTCTTTCAAACACTTGTACGCTTTCTGTAGTTAGCTTCTGTTGTGCGCTTCAACTTTGTAAGAGACTTCTCCGCCTGAAGGAGAAATTCTAGTGCGATCATCTTTCTTGGATTAACAACCTCCTCGGTTGTAACCAAGTCAAAACCTGGTGCCTCGTTTTCTGTTCTGATCTTAGTTTATTGCTTTGATTATTTTACAAGTGTCAGTTTAAGAGTTCGAGAAGGGTTGGTTTGTGTTTTGATTTTTGCAGGGCTATTCAACCCCCCCTTCTAGCCGGCCTAACGGTCCTACAGTAACCTGCTATGGTTGCAACCAAAAGGGACACGTAAAAGCCAATTGTCCAAACCAAAAGGAAGCAAAGAGGAAGAGGAAAAAGAAAGCATTGCAAGCAACTTGGGATGAATCCTCGTCAGAAGATTCCGGCGAAGAGCTCGAGCAGATGAGCTTTCTTGCACTGACAACCCGGGAACAAGTTGATGAATCAAAAATCGAGAGCGAATTTGAAGCTGAGTCCAAACGAAGCCACGGATCTATATCCATTTCTGAAGGGCCTAAACCCACTGTAAATACTTGTCAAATAAATAAACTTTACAATTTAATTAATTATTTAATGTGCAAGTTAGCTAAATCAAATGTTCGGGTTAAATCACTTCAAAAAGAGGTAACAACCCTTAAAGAAGTGACTAACCCTAGCTCATTGACTAATCCCATTCAGACTAGAACCTTAACTAAAGCTCAAAATCTTGAAGAAGAGAATTCCAGCCTAAAAAATCAAGTCAAGGAACTAAAGGACACGTTGGAACATTTTACTCTGGGTTCCAAGAATCTTGATCTAATTCTTGGAAAACAGCGAGCTGTTTACAACTGGTCCGGACTTGGATTTAAGACTAAACGCAAATACAAGTCTTATTTATCAATTATAAATAGAGCTAATGGAAAATTAGTCCAAGCATGAGTTCCCAAGTTGAACTTGGTTAATCAAGTTAGACTTGGTTAATATTGGATCCCCAAGGATCAAATCCATTACCTTGATAGACCCTATCGAGGCTATGATCTATGGGGAGCCAACAGAAAGACCATTTTTATCAATAGATAGATTTTCTTGATGCTTGATTTACTGCTCTTTTAATTATGCATGCTTAGACTAGGATAGATAAGGACCTAGGCATAATTTACACTTGATCAGTTAGACCTAGGGTTTCAAAAGGAAAATTAAATATCCAATTTTTTGAAAGGCTTTGTGTAGAAGTGGTGGATGATCCCATACCCAAGAAGGCTTAGTACCTCGCCACAGCCTGGAAGCCAATCCTTGAAATAGATATTTAATTGACTAATTGCAAAACGTAAGTCTAACTCAAATGTAAATTAATCCTTAGATGATAACCTAAATCAAAGATAAAATTAAACCATCTCACAAAATTCATAAGGTTCCCTGATTGATAACTTAGAAAAGGAGTGAGATGGACTTAGGTAATCAATTAGAATAATCTAATTTAAATAAATTAATTTAATTTAAACAAATTAATTTAATTTAATCAATTAATTCAAGTTAATTTAATTTAATCAATTAATTTAAGTTAATTTAATCAATGTAATTAAATTAATCTCATTTAATTTAACCTAATTAGTTACTTTAATTTATTTTAATCAATCAATTAAATCTTAATTAAATTAATACTACTTATCTCTAAATTAACCTAACACAATTTAGCTTAAACAAACAAAACAAAACAAAACAAAACAAAATAAAACAAAAAGGGGTATTGACCGTAGGGTGCCTCTTGAAGGCACCTCTATATGAATGGAGGCGCCCTTGGGAGCGGTGGGAAAAACTCCCACCGAAACTAAGGAGAGCGCCTCCCAACAAGTCAGAGGCACCCCCCATAACACATTGAGGGTGCCCTCAACGCTGATTCTTCCAGCGAACAGAACCTCTCTTTGTTTGTGTTTTTTACGACTCAACTCACACCAAGGCGCCCTCTACAACCTGATTTTCTCCCTTTCAACCCAAAATGCCTCATAGGTATATCCTATTTCATTATATTGCTCCAATATATATTTTTTGTGCATTTTTATTACATTTTTGTGTATATAAATCTAGGAAAAGATGAAACATAGACCCTGCTACTAGTAGCACCCCATCCTCAGATCCTAGGTTTCCTACTGAGCGACATAGGCTAGAGTTCATTAGGCATACATTTAGTCCATTAAAATATAGATATTTAAGAAGATCCTTTTTTGCTAAATATTATCCATCTATCACCCAGATGTTTGAGCATTACCAACTAGATAAGCTGGTTTACTATAGACATACAGTTAATCATGATCTATGTGCTCAGTTTTATATTAATCTAGATAGAGTAGATGATCTGACTTACTCCACCAGAGTTGGTGGAAGAGATTTTCAATTTTCTCCCACCCTCTTATGCACTAGTCTAGGACTTAGGCCATCCACATATTCATTTTTGTGTTACCCTAGTAAGGACCTACCATTTGGTGAGCCCTACTCCCATATTACCTTAGATACTATCTATATGTATCTTTTTGGAGAGGAGAAATCACCTGTAGTGACTGACTTCAGGTCACTCTCTCTTAGGGTCCAAGACTATATCATGTACTGAGTCTTGACTTCTTGCATTTTGCCGATCGCATATCAGAACGTTCCAACGATGAGCCCTTCTCATTCCTTCTTTTTATATGCCCTCTGTCAGTGTTTGGATATAGATATAGCGTTACATATGTTTCATAACATTATACGTGCATCCGGTCTTGTCACTAGGCTCAAGATCCATATGTTCTATTGTCATGTCTTGACATATATGTTTTCGACCTTAGAGATAGACACGACCCAGGGGAGGGTTACTTCCCTTAGTCCTTATGATGAGTTCGGTCAATGTCAGTTAGCCATAGTGCATGTAGACATTACCACTCAGGGGATCCTAGCCTGGAGAGGTGGGCCGCAGCCAGCTGCTCCACCAGGAGATGATTTTTATGCCCTTGCCGAGGGAGAGGAGTGGTTAGAGTTTACAGAGATAGATATCTTTGAGCATCCTCCTCCTCCGACACAACCCTCCACCTTGACCCGACCCTCAACTTCACTGTCTGTCGAGGATCGACTCACTTGTCTCGAGGAGCCCTCTGCGCAGTTATAGCAGTCAGTCTCAGATGGTTTCAGCACACTCCGCGGGGAGATAATTGCTCTCTGGGATGACATGACTACCAAACTTGAGCATATCCTTTAGACTCCACGGGGCCCTTAGCGACCATTACCACCACCTACTGACGATGCTTTGATTTGATCAGTTTATATACTTCCCTATGCATTGTATATGATTGACATACTATCTATAGACAGTTTGTTCTGGTTTGTTTGATGAACATGCTTTATAGACTTGGCTTCGTTTTACATTTCAAAATTCATTTCAAGCTTTTAAAATTCTAGGAAAAATATTTTCAAAATTCTAAGTTTGTTAGTATTTTAAAATTTGGACATAGTCTAGGCATTTACCCCCTAGAAAGTATGTACCCCTAGTTCTCAGGCAAAGCATCTCACAAGCACACTAGGTTTACCTTGCTTGTGTATGAAAAATATTTAGAATGGTGTGAGATGCATAGGGTACTACTGCCTGGACTTCAGAATGCTTATGTCTGTGCATCGACATAAGTCTGGGTAATAAATACAAACTTTATATCAATCAAATTGAGTTATCCATGTTTAGTCAAAACTAACTAGAACATTTACTTAATTTGACTAAGTGAAAGCTACTACCTCATGGTAAATAGCTAATAACTAAAGGTTAGACATTTTTTTGTTTACTCATGCTTGGACTCTAGGCCTTTAAAAATTAGCTGACATTAATCAAGGGGGAGTAACTAATTTTTTTTCTAGTATTAAAACTATTTTGACTTAGTTTTGAAATACAAATTAATTTCTTAACTTGGTTTTTGAAATCAAATTTATTTTGACTTAGTTTTGAAATAAAATTAATTTCTTGCCTTGGTTTTTGAAATCAAAAATATTTTGACTTAGTTTTAAATTTTCTTGGTTTTTGAAATGAAGACTATTTTTACTTAGTTTTGAAATTATTTTGACTTAGTTTTGAAAGTGTGTTTTGACTTAGTGAAGAAATTAAAATTTTTATTGATTTGATTTTTAGTCAAAATTATGATTAAAATTTTTTTTTTGAGTATTTTATCGAAATATAATTATCAAAAATCTTAATATCTAGCTAAGCTTTTTAAAAGTACTTATATGGGCTTCTCTTTCACATCTTTTAAAAGATAAAGTACTTCACTAAGTTTTAGAATTCTTTAAGTGAATATAACTTTCTTTCTAAATTCAAGTACGAGCTGCCTTTCAGTGGGAGCTAATTATTCCCTTTTATAATTAGTACTTTTTGATATATGGCAAAGGGGGAGGGGAAAGTGAAAGTTAAGTTAAAAATGAATAAAAAGTTAAGAATAATTTGATATTGCATTACTTGATATTGCATTATCTTACTATATTTTTTCTTGCTATGTTTTTACTTAACTTTGAATTTTTGTTGCCATAATCAAAAAGGGGGAGATTGCCGATGCGGGAAGCATCCGACGATCAAATCTAAATTTTGATAATGGCAAAGGGTTCAAAGTTAATGTCATTTTGTGGTCTAACGTATTTGAATGAGTTTACAGGAAAGTCCTAAGTGTACTTAGGCAAAAGTCATAGCTGCGGTTAGGCAGGTGAAAAACCCTAGGAGGTGGTAACCCTAGGTCCTAGGGGGTGGTAACCCTAGGCAGAAAGTCTTGGCGGGTCGATGGCTTGGGGCAAAAGTCCTAGGGGGTGGTAACCCTAGGTGGAAAGTCCTGGTGTCGCGAACCAGGTGGAAGACTGGATTGTTGGGATATATACGATAAGCCTAGCTTTTGTATGAACATCTATTTTGAAATATTTTGAAATGAGAATTACTTTGATCAAATATTTGCATTTTATATTTATATATATGTCAATGTAGTTGTTTATTTAATTTATATTGTAGATAACATGGTGTGTGGTGCCACACAGAAGATCATGTTATCGACTCCTTATAAATTATAAATAGTAGCTCACAACCAAGATGGATTGGGATAAACCATTGGAATGATTGTAGTGTAATTTGGTATTAGTCTGTCTTGACTATAAAATTACACTAGTACACTATGTGTGTATTGAGCAGGACCATTTGAGATTGTTCGATTTGTACTGACTATATAAAAGAACAGAACCTCTGTTCTTATAGATGTGTGTCATCTTAATCCCAATATAATAACAAGCACGTATACTTAGTATTTATTTCTTTAACTTATCAATGGATGAGATTTATTCGTTAAATCAATAGACTTGATGAGTTGGGAGATAGTATTATTTATATGGTGTGTTGTTGATTATAAAAGGAATCTGTGTCCTAATTATTTAGGTTGATGATGTCCCCTTGAGGAGCTCATAAGGATTATCATGTAAACCCTGCAGGTGGACTTAGTCTAGCATGATAATAAAGTTGAGTGGTACTACTCTTGGAATTAGATGTTAATTAATTAGGTTGTCAGTCAGTTAATTAATTAACGAACATACGATATCTTAAACACGGGGAGATTAACACACTCATGATAAGAAGGAGCCCATATTGTAATATGAGATTGGTGCGGTAGTTCAATAATAATCCTTTAGTGGTATGGGTTATTATTGATGAACTTGGGTTGGGTGTTCAGACCGAACACAGGAAGCCCAAGCCCATCAGGAGGCCTAAACCAATTCCTCCTCTAGGTCCCTGTTGTAGCCTATATATAAAGTCTTGCATCCACTCATCCATAACTTGGTTTGGTTTAACTTGGTTTTGGTTTGGTTTTCTGCATCCTCCTAGGGCCGACGACAAGGTTATAAAAAGGAAGATTTTTTCTAAATAGAATTCTGTTATTTTTCTTTCTTTATAACCGACGACAAAGGTTATAAAAGGAGTAGGTGGTGCCCCCTAAAACCTAATTTTTCACAAGTCTCCTCTTCTCCTTACCTAGGGCCGGCGACATCCCACCTCTTCCTTGGTGGTCGATGCCCCCCTCTTCCTTGGTGACCGGCGCCCCCCCCCCCCCCTCCTCCTCGGTGGCTGGCCGATTGGAGAAGAAGAAGAAGAAGAGAAGGAAGAAGATTAGAAGGTGCCCCATCTTAGAGCCTCCTTTTGTAACCGGTGGTTTGGAGAAACGAGAGGAAGGGTGGTTGTTGTCTTGGTAGATCGTCGCCCACATGACATCCAAGAAGAGGAAAGGAATATGACAGAAGATCAAGAGGTCTTTAGCTACAAAGGAAAGGTACAACTAGTTCTTTAATTTCGCTGCGTAATTAGTTAGTTTTCTTTGTATCATTTTTGGAATACCAACACAAGAGGCCAGAGATCTTGAACTTCGATCAAGGTGTGCTTTGATCATTCAAGAACTTTCTTGATTGATCAAACACATGTTTGATCGAACATGCGGGTTATTAGGAAAAGTTCTGTTCTTGTACATTTTTTTTGTACAGGGAAATGGAAATAGAATGGAATTCCAACGCCCTTCATGGACGAGTCATGGAGCGGACGTCCAACGGAAAGTCCTGGAGCCTTCGGTGCTGAGCAAAAGTCCAGTCAGTCTGGAGGACTGGTCTGGCAACAGGTATACTCTCCTGAGTGGAGTAGGTGAGGACACGTTCCCTGGTGAGGGAATAGTAGGCGTCGGTTCAACCTAGGGTTTCTAGATGGGAATTCAAAGTTAGAATCAGATAGTCCAAAGACTGTCAAATGGTTTGTTTATCATGTCCATATTATGCTAACTTTATTTTGCAGGGTATGGTTGGTTTGTTAGACTAACGTATCTTGTAGATTTTTATAGTGAGTTTATCTTCCATGGAGTAGCAATCGTCTTCTTGCCAACCAAGTAAAATTTATTTATCTTGTACTTATTTTAATTCTATTATTATTTTTAATTAAGTGTGTAATTGTGTTAAGCCTGATTGTTTAAGAAAGATATTTGTTATTTTTATTATGCAGGGTAATTCACCTCCCTTTTACTAGCCGTAAGGGATCTACAATTGGTATCAGAGTTTAACTACTTCAGAAGGACTAACCACCGACTGAAGCACAAATGATAATGGCAAGAACAAGCATCTACCCGTCGAAGTTCGAGGGAGACTTCACACATTGGAAGAAGAAAATGGAGGTATCTATCAAAATCAATTTTGATATATTTCTAATCTTGAAAAATGGCTTTGCAGTACCTACCGACAGCAACGACGAGTTAAAGAAAGAAGAAAGCTAGATAAAGAAGGAACAAACTGAGTTTGTGGCAAAGCATAATTCCATTTGCTAAGTGTACTGCTACTACAAGAGGTAAACAGAATCAGAGTCTACAAGTTTGCAAAAGACCTCTGGAAAAAAATTCCTGGAGCATCACGAAGGATCCTCCAAAGCCAAGCTCATAAGAAGAGATCTTTTTTTGAATCAACTGATGAATCTGTGACTAAAGAAAGGTGAAACAGTCCCTTAACCATACGCCAAGCTAAAGGAGCTAGTCACCGAACTGACAAATCTTGGAGAAAAGGTAACCAACCGAGATTCGCTAAGGTATGCGCCTTTTCTTAGAACACCTAAATGGCCTACTCTAGTAGATGCATATTACATCTATAGAGACTTATAGGTAAGTAATTTAGAAGAGTTTCAAAATTTATGAGTCTAGATGTGCAGATCTAAAGAAGGAACCGAAGCAAAACATTACCTTAAAGGCAAAATGAACGAACTAGATTATGAAACATCTCTCGATGATGACGAAATGACATTTATGGTAAGGAAGTTTAATTTTTTTTAAAAAAAATAATAAATTCAATCAAGTGTAGGCAAAAAGAAGAAAAAGGAAAGTGAGATGCTATCATTGCAATGAAGAAGGACATGCCAAAGATAACTATCAAAAACTGAAGAACAAGAACAAGGATAAAAGACTGACCCAAATAAAGTACAAAAATTTAAAGGCGACGTGGGACGAACATTATCATCAGAGTTAGAGATTGAATCCCATGCCGGACTTGCGATGATGGCAAGTCACCAAGAAGAAGATGAAGTAAGCTCATTCGAAATGAGCATCGAAAGCATCGATGAAGGGGAGCAATGATAGAGGAAAACAACACTACAGGAGAAGCTTCAGATAATCAAATCGACAAGGTAAGTCATGTACGATCTCTATCTCCTGACCAGTTATATTAATTTATTAAAATATTATCTAAAAATTCATGTCAACTAGAAAATGATAATAAAAGACTATTAAAAGAGAACAAAGAACTAAAAGGAATTTTACCAAAATTTTGTCGACTAGAAGATTTTGATAAAATAAAAATAGAAAATAAAAAAATTAAAAGAACAAATAAAAAATTTGAAGAATTTTGACGTTCGAATATTACTATTTCAAATTTTAAAAATTATCAAGGACTAAATTTATATTTTAGATGTTATAAGGGTCAAATTAAAAATTATCACGAAAATATATTCCTAGAAATTTTTTGATTAATCCAGTAGGAAGGAACCTATATTAAGTTCCAAAATCATGCTTTGATTAAATTTTTTTATGTATGTCTTACTTTTAAATTAATTTAATAATCTTTTACTTAGAATTGTCTAAATAAATTATTTCATATAATTTTTATTTGAAATTAATTTGATCTTAATTTTTAAGAGAAAGAAAATTTCATTACTTATCTGTATAAATAATTTCAAAATATTTTTACTATTGAATTATTTTTATAAATTTTTTAACAAAAATTATATTTTTCAATTTAAAATATTTCAAGAGTTATTTTTGCAAACTTTATTTTTTCTATGAAAATTTATCATGTTCTTTGTCTAAGAAAATATTTTTGAAAATTTTTTATCATTATTGAATTTTTTGTGATTTTTTTATAAAAAATTAATTTTTAATATTAAAAATTCTTAAAGATTCAATTTTTTAAAAATTATTTTTTTTTGAAAAAATACTTGGTAATATTATATTTTCTGAATTTTTTAAAGTTTTTTTGACCTTAGAAACTATTTTTAAGCATTTTTTTTCAAAAATACATCTTTTTGTAGAAAATAATTTATTACTGCTTAAATTAATTTCATTTTTTCTTGAAAATTTTATCGCTACTTTGGATATGTCTGTTTCACTATTATAAAATTTTTTAAACAATTAAAAGTAATATTAAAATTATTTTTTCAAACTTCTTTATAAATCACAAAACTATAGATTTTTAAAATTTAAACTTCATTATTTTTCTGAATGATTAGCCAAATTTTTACTTAGTGATTATTTTAGATGTATTACATAGTTATTTTTTAATATTTTTTCTATTTTTAATATGATCAAAAGGGGAGAATTATAGATTAAGTATAGGGAGAGAGTACATTTTTAAATTTTGCATTAAATTTTATTAATTACAAATTATGTACTTGTTATTTTACTGTTATTTGTTTTTAGTTTATCCTAACTTAACTTAGATTGCTTACATAAAAAAATGATAGATTGTAAGTAAGCTGTGTAGTTTTTGATGTGATCAACCAAGTCAAGTTAGGTCCTGTTATGTTTTAATCATCGTGCCTAAGTGTGCATGAACTTATGAGCACAAGAAGTCGAGCGAGAGACGTAGCTAGTGAAAAGGATGGCACGGGAAGGAGTAGACAGACTTGGTGCGTCCTAGGAATGAGATGCTGCGGAAGAGTACGCTGGCGGATGAGAAGGAAGTGCATGACATTTCTGAGGGACGAGAAGCCAGAGTGGAAGATTGCTCGAGAATGCCAGAAGATGAGTTCAAGTAAGCCCAATTTCAGATGGCTGAAATCACCCAAGCGAGTGGAGCTGGAGCAGAAGCTAGGATAAAAATTCAACTGAAAGTTGACTCTTGTCCGAGTGCCGGAGCTATTTGACGCTGTAGATCAGCATCAGAAAGCAAACAAGACATGACTGTGTCAATCCACATGCCCGTGTGACCTTAGTTGAAGCCTAGAAGACATCGGCTGTGTGGATGCCACACGGTCGTGGCACAGGCCGTGCCAGGCTCGTGCCCTACCCTATAAAAGAAGATCTCTTCCCCTTTTTCAAGGGAAGGAAGGTTCTCCCTTTGGGAGTGCCATCTTGGTGCAGATCTTTATCTTCTCTGTTCTCCATTCAACAATCCAAAGCAGTTTCCATCGCCTCATCAACTCTGAAATCTTGGAATTGGATTCGAAGATCACTCTACGACATTGGATAAGCATCTCTTCACTTTTCTCTCTTGTTAGGTTTCAATGCTTGTAATTCATATGTCTTTGGATCTCTTTTTTTTACTATGGAGTAGATCCTATGTTCTAGGATTAAGAGAGTAGTTGTAGTGAGGATTGATGTAAGAACTCATGGATATGTTAATTTCCTATCTAGATGACATTATCATGCTTTGTATCTATTTAATCTTATCTGAATGCATGTGTTTAAACTTCATTCTCATGTTTGATTGAATGGTTGTGTAGAGTTGTTGATCCCGTGGGAGGATGCTCTAGATTGTATAACTGAGGGGCTATAGTGACAGGGGTAACCCGTTAACAGACGTCTAGGGTACCATCTTAAAAGGAGAGGTAATTCTCCACATGGAAGTAGATAGTTGTGTGTATAATTATCATCATCATCTTTATGGTTATTGAGTATGAGTGTGTTCTTATGATGTATGACCGAGGAGTCCTAATGATAGGGGTAACCCGTTAACAGACTTCATAGGAATCATTCCTATTTAATGGAAAGAGATATTGATCTAAATATTATGTTGTCTTGTCCACTGCAGGGAAGAGTCTGTAACTTCCTACAAGAGCATGTGAATTGAGGATAGGTAATTAGTAAACTATGTTACATTGATAAACATCACAATGAAACCGAACCCCTAGAACATTCCCTAAACCAAGTTTCTCTCTCTCTTTCTTATTCTCAGTCTCACTTCTCTTACTTAGCACGTAATTTGTTTCTGTCTATTATTTAGCTAATTCTACATGATAGGTCACTAGTGATTATACCAGTCCCTATAGGTTCGATATCTTTTGCATTACTGACAATGTACCATGCACTTACAGAAACGTAATAGTCTCCTCCTTAATAACTACAACATTCTTATACAAAAGCTCCATCTGAGCTACAACTTTCGATAGTAGCTCCATCTGACTCGGTAGAGCGCGAGAAGCCTCTAGTTTCGCAATGTGCTTCTTTAGGCTTTGCTTAGCGGTTAGAAGGTCCACAAAGGTGTTGCAAATAGTCATGCCTATAGTCCAAAACTAAAAAGAAAGAAGAGAAGAAAAACATGTTTATCTCTAAGAGCGAAATGATAATAGTTGAAACTATATCCTTACAGATGTTAGGTCTTGCAAAAAGCCATCCATCAAACCTATTGTCAATTGACCCTGGGGGCTATCCATGCCTGTATCCTAGTCTTTAGAGGGCTTCCCAACCATCAAGACAACTTGTTGAGGCTCCGAGGGGTCACTGATCGGAATATGGATCACCTTATGAGATGGAACCTCAAACATTATGCTCAGCTTGATATGAGGGCGAGAAGAGATGGGGCTAGTCAGAGGTTCAATGGAAAGGAAGTTGGATAGAGGCCAAATTGTTAAAGTAGAGGGGCTTTGAGTAGAAGTCTAACCGATCGACAAGAAAGAGAGCTCCTAGCCGATTAGAGGGTGGCTTGTAGAGAAGTCGGTCAGGTGTGGACTTAATTCACCCAGTTGCAGTATTTCTTGTAAAAATCTTGTCGTTTCCTCCCCGATTAGACATAAGAGGTTTGGGAGACTCAATAGGAAGAACATGTATAGGAGTGGTCGATCGTCACCTCTTTGGGGAGATCCTTAGCGGTGCTTCTTCATTAGAGACCACTAATTCTGTTGAAACTCATACCGATTGTTGGTGCTAAAAGCACAAGATAAATCAAATCTATGTTTTGATATCGACAAAGTTTAAAGTTAAGAGTTATTGTGATCTAACAAATTTAACTAAGTGTCCAAGAAAGTCCAAGTTAAGGCTAGGCAAAGAAGTCCTCGTCGAGTGGATTGGGCAAAGAAGTCCTAGTTGAGTGGACTAGGTAGAAATGTTGACAAATCGAGGACATCAGGTAGAAGCCCTGGGGGTCACGAACACCAGGTAGAAGTCTAGGCGGGTCGAGGATTGGACGTTTAGCAGGAAGTTTCGATGGTTAAGATCGGATGTTGAGCAAAAGTCCAAATAAGTCAGGAGGACCGGATATTTGATAATAGACAAACTCTCTTGAAAGTAGTAGATGAGGACACATTTCTCATTGAGGGAACATCAGGCGTCGACTCGACCTAGGGTTTCAGAGAAATCCAAAAGTCAGGTTCAAATAGTCTTGACACTATCTAAATATTTTTTTTATTTATATTTCAAATTATATCTATTGTGCTAACTCTATGATACAAAAAATCAAAACTGGAGTTAAGGCATTCCAGGTGTCTAGAATGGGTCCAGGTGCCTAGAGATCTGTGCACCCAAAAAGGATCCAGACACCCAGAATGGCCCGAATCGAACCACGCAAGCAGCTCAGTTGACATACCCTGGTTGTCTAGCACATGTCAGACTCCAGCACTTGAAAGGGATCTAGGCGCCTTGAAATGGATAGAGACGACTTGGATAAAAATTCGCCAAGGTACAACCACATCAGTGGCTGAGGCGCCCGAAAGGAATCCAGACGCCCGGAGGTGGATAATTCTCGGCGGAATCTGATTGAATCAAGTCAACTCTAAGCACCCAGAAGGGATCTAGATGCCCCAAAATGCCCTTTAAAAGAAGGCTTCAACTAGCAACTCAAAACACCATTCTTCTACGAACAAACGACTTCCAAGATGCTCTGAAACGTTGTTACAACGCTGAAACACTACTCCGATGACTATGCTCAAGCTTCTACTCTAAGTCATCAATATAATTATTTATTTACTTGTACTTCAAATTCAGTATTATTTTATAAACATTCATGCTATTAGTGAATTACTCAACGAAAACACTCAACGAGTGTGGACCTTGGACTAGCAGTCGTCGAGATATGAACCAAGTAAAAAAGAAACAGTGTCAGCTTTGTGTTTATTTATTTTCTATTTATTCTTTTCCATTGCATACTCTTAATATTTTATAAAAAAGTGAAAAAAAATAACACGCGCTATTCACCCCCTTCTAGTGTTTTCTCTGATCCTACAATTAGTATTAGAGCGAGGATGCTCTAAATTGTTGCAACCACTATTCAAGCATTTTTTTTGTTTCTTTTGTTTTTCGTAATTAATCAGAATTGATGCAATTACCCCTTTTGATAAATTTTTTTTGCTTGTATATTTTAGGTTCTTAAAGTTGATGCAATACCACTTAAGCAAATTTTTTCCTATTATTCTTTTCTTCCATACTACTAATTGAAAACCTAGTCTTGGTACATTCCATTCTCATTTTTTGGGAGTGAGATTTATTCTAAATGGGTCATCAAGAAAGCTACAGTACTGCTCATTCACCTCTCTTCTCTGGCTAGGACTTTAGTTACTGGAAGGGTCAGATGGAGTATCACCTCAAAAGTTAGGTGGAGATGTGGATCGTGGTCCAGATTGGATTCACACTCCTCACTGAAAATGGAGTACCTATCCCCTGTGATAAATGGGAAGTACTAACGAAGAAGATGATCTAAGCCGATGCTAAGGCCATTCAAACCATACAATGCGGGCTAACCAAAGAGGAGATGAACTGAATCAAACCCTTCAATAGTGCAAAAGAACTATGGAACAAACTGATAGAGCTACATGAAGGCACTTTCAATACCAAAGTAAGTAAGCATGATTTAATACTTAATAAATTATATAACATAAAAATACAGGAAGAAGAATTAGGGGGCGTTTGGTTCTTTCCTAGGAATAGGAATCAGAATAGAAATCATTGTATTGTAAAATAGGAATGAGTATGAGCATGAATATCACTTTTAAAAGCAATATTTGGTTAGTTGCATATTTTCTATCGGAATAAATCAAAAATTTCTTTTTTACCCTTAAAGGAAAATAAGAGAAAAAATTAGATATGAGAGAAAAATATGATGAGAGAGAAAGGGTGATGAAAAAGAATGAAGAGAGAGAAAGTGTGATGAGAGAAAATGAGAAAAGAGAGTGTGATAGGAGAGAGCATGATGAGAGAAGATGAGAGAGAAAATATGATGTGAGAAAAGTATGATGGGAGAGGATGAATAGAGAGAAAATGTAATGAGAAAAAAATGAGGAGAGAGAGTGTGATGAGAGAGATTGAGGAGAGAGAAAGTATGGTGAAAGAGAAAGTGCGATAAGAAAAAAAGAGAACAGTGAGTGTGATGGGAGAGATTGAGGAGAGAAAAAGTATGATGAGAGAGAAAGTATGTTGAGGAAAAAAAAGGGGGGGAGTGTGACAAGAGAGATTGAGGAGAGAGAAAATGTGATGAGAGCGAAAGTGTGATGAGAAAAAAAAGAGAAGAGAGTGTGATGGGAGAGATTGAGGAGAGAAAAAGTATGATGAGAGAGAAAATATGATGAGAAAAAAAGAAGGAAGAAAGTGTGATGGAAGAGATTGAGGAGAGAGAAAGTATGATGAGAGAGAAAGTGTAATGAGAAAAAAGAGGAAAGAGAGTGTGATAGGAGAGATTAAGGAGAGAGAAAGTGTGATAAAATGATAGAGAGAACAAGAAGAGAGAAGTGATATGAAAGAATAAATAAATAAATAAATTTTGATATTTGATATTAAGGGAAAAAATTTTAATTTTAAGTCAAGGGTATTTTTGAAATAAGGAAATATTTTGATTGATGAAAATAAGATAATGGCTCATTGAAGAGGAGGTACATGGGAATAAGTTATTACACAATTTCAAGGATTCATTCCCTTATTTGTATTCATATTCCTATAATTCAAACATTAACAATGACAATCAATTATTCTCATTCACATTCTCCACTCCTATTTCCCTAAACGAAACACCCCCTTAGTAAATCAGCTTCACGCTTGCATCCAAGTTGGATGCTAATTATTGTAGGGGAATGTAAAAATATTATAAAATTTTTGAGAAAAAAGAGGGAAGGGGAAATCGAAGACCACCCAGGAACTGTTCCTTGAAAAAAGTAATGAAACCACATGGAGGAAGGTGAGGTCGATCTAGGGCATTCAGAATAATGATGTGATGGTTCTTAGGAATTTCAAATATCAGTCGCAGAATATCTATGTCCCCACCAATGATGTCAGAGGTAGTAGACATGTTCCACAGGATAGGAATGGTCATGGGAGCTTCTTGCTCTATGATCGGAAGAAAATGAGACAAGGCTGGAGAAGCGCAGAAAGAAAAGTGATAGACTTATAGAGAAGAGAGGTGGCTAAGGAAGGCTTTGAAGAAGAAAGTCATCAGAATCACTATCATCAAAAATCACTATCGCCGAACACTAGAAAACAAAGGCAAACGTGTTTGTTCCCCGCCCTCACCTTACCTCTTATAAACCCTAGTACTCGAGGATCACAATCGTCCGATCTAGAAGATAAAGGGATAGGATCTCAATCCCCATCATTTAATCCTAAATCAATTCAACAAAATCCCAACGTCGTCTCAAAAAAGACAACTACACAGGGCAACACCACGAGGTAATTTCTTGTTGGCCTGCATTTATAGTGGATGTGATAAAGCTAATCATCACACAGATATGTCATCACGCGTATCACTCGCATTAAAAGCACCTCATGCACATTTTTTTCTAGACAAGGACTGTATAATGGTGGGAAAATAGAAAGAGGGTGTCTACCCTAAAGAAACCACTAGTTCGTAAAAATGGACCATACTACTGTCTAGTCAGTCGGACTTGTGCCTCCTTCGACTAGACTTGAATGAGAGAAATGTGATATGAGAATATAAGGGGATCCCCCAAGTAGGATAAAATGGTTGAGTCTCTAGCTGATGTGGAAGTCAAAGTCTGTGGCGGTCACTGGGAGTGAACTGCAGATCGAACCATCCTAGAAACTCCCAATCGCATCCCCCAAGTCACTGGGCTCTGTTCCCTTAAAACTCCCAATTGGATCCTCGAGTTGCTGGGCTCTGCTCCCTTAAGACTCCCGATCATATCCCCGAGTCGCTTGTCTCTACCTTAAGACTCTCGGCTGGATCCCTCGAGTCGCTAGGCTCTGCTCCCTTAAGACTCCCGACTAGATCCCCCAAGTCGTTGGGCTCTTCTCCCTTAACACTCTCGATTGTATCCCTTGAGTCACTGGGCTTTGCTCCCTTAAGACTCTTGACCGGATCTCCTGAGTTGCTAGGCTATGCTCCCTTAAGATTCTTGACCGAATTCCCCGAGTCACTAAGTTCTTCTCCCTTAAGACTTAACTCTCAAACAAAGACCCTACTTCTGGGGCCCAACACCCCTCGACTCCTTATAAAATGAACAGCTCATTATCCAAAACTAGGCTCCTTTATTGATCCACTATTCCCTTAGTTGGGTTGAGCCCCAAAGAGCCCAATGGGCCTCGCAGATTATGACATGATTCCACAATTAATGTTACACATGGTGTTATCGAAAGCATGTGAGATAATATATTAATACAAATATAGAATACCAGTAATATATGGAGGATGTGATTACTCAATATTATAAAAATATATGTATAAGATATTTTCCTTACTTGATATGACATTTAATTATGACATTTATTTAATGCGGAATTACAAAGTATTATAAAAGGATCTTTCCTCCGCAGGCATAATATGTTTTTGATCCACACACAAACTCAACACTCCACTATTTATTTGCCATTTTCTTTTCTATTGCACTGACTTAAACGTTGAAATGGCGATGTCAGATACCCTTAACCTATTTATCGACTTTTCTCTCTTCTTTTCCTCCTCATGACCTCGTAGGTCTCTTAGTTCAAGATCTTCTTCCGGTCATCATTTCAACGTAGCTCACCAGCGCTCTAGTCGCATTGATTTCAGATGGGATTGATCACGTTTTTATACATATCCCAATAATATTCGCAAGTTGATAAGGACCTTTTTTTTCATATAATATTGGTGATCTTTTGGGAATTGTTCTTATACAAATGTTTGAGATCTTGGATATTTATTTCAATAATTGTGAAAGTGACACTCAAATTATGAGATTTGGAAGACTTATCTGCAATGATGCCTTCTTAGTAAAGACATGCAACGTGATGCGTGGAGATGAATTAAAAGGAGTCTAATAATTTAAAGATACCATCAAAATCAAAATGATAAAAAAAAAATGTAAAAAAAATATTTTTAATCATCTATATGATTAAAAGGACAATTGTTTTTTTAAAAATGATCAAAACATCATCCTACCAGTATTTTAATCTCTGAAATACTCCTTTTCTATTCCATCACTTTGATCGAAGTTGTTTGTCCTTTTAAACAGTAAATCTTCCAAGTGGAGTGTTTTAATTTAGTCAAAATCGGTGTAAGTTTGATAATTTTTTTTTAAAAATAAAACATAAAAAAGTGTTTAATCTGCAATTATTGAGTGGACTGTTAATCTGATTACCTCTTTTATATATACTATTGTGATTGTGCACACGCATTGCGTGTGTAATATAATAATATATAAATTATTTGGGTCTTTAAAAATCCGAATATTTTAGATTTTCTAGTCTCATCTTACGTTCAGAACCAAGAATTAATTATTTGGGTAAGATTCGTCAGACCTATGCAATAGTGCAATAATACAAGGGTGCCGCTAGAGAATCCCAATAATAAATTACTGTAATGGGTTTCCCTATGTAAAAAATTATTTTAATTTAATATTATACTTATCTTAGTAAAAGAAACTAAGAAAAGTATATTTTTTAACATCGTCGGCCTAAAATATTTATACAAGCTTCTTTGATCATAGTGTTGTCAATTTTAAGATGTGAGGCTAAAGAGAACTATATTTTTTTCATATAAAACAACCAGAGAAAATTAATGATGAGAAAAATTCATAATAATGCGTCGTAGCTGAGTCTCGAACTCTAGATCACTGATTGTTTCACTTGTGAAATTACTAATAAATCTTGGAATTGTTTTTAATGTGAATAGAAAAAAGGACAGTAATGTAAATTCATTTAGGCTTCACCAAAGTTAGTTAGTAGAGGGGGAAGATTTTTAATAAAATAGTAAGATATATATATATATATATATATATATATATATATATATATATATATATATATATATATATATATATATATATATATATATATATATATATATATATTTATATATATATATATATATATATATATATATATTAAAAATAAATTGTTTAAGTAACTTCATTATAACTATTTTGCTAATCTGATAAAAAAAATTCTAATTTATTTTGTAATTTTAGATCTACCATGAAGGAAATATTTAACTAGCGAACAATACACATTTTTTTGGAATTAGAATGTTCTTTCATTGTGAGAGGACAAGACTAAATAAAGTCACTTTTTGATAAAATTAAAGTAAATAAAAGTAAAGTGTTAAAGGTTTATTATGCTTTTGTATTTGTTTTTTTTTTTTTTTTTTTTTTTTTTGCCGATTGACATTTTAGATAAACAGATAATATAAATATTTTGCATAATTTTTTCTTAAGTACTATGATGAAATTATCATAATTAACACATAATTAACGACCAGCGTTCATATATATAATGCATGAGAGTAAAGATCACACAGTAGCACTATTTTTAGTACTAATTAATCGACTAGCCAGCTTCATGGGAATCCACCTCCAGCTCCTCCGCCTCCGCCAAACCCGCCACCACCGCCACCTCCAAACCCTCCTCCACCGCCGGCACCGCCACCAGATCCGCCCCCAAAACCACCGCCTGCCCCGCTTCCATACCCGCCGCCTCCTCCAAAGCCACCTCCTCCGCCTCCCCCGAAACCACCTCCGCCCCCGGCACCATCACCGAAGCCAGATCCACTTCCGTATCCACCTCCGACTCCTCCGCCGAAGCCATCGCCCTTGAGGAGCTTCTGCTCCTCGGCACCGGTGAGTTTCCGGACCGCAGCGGCAGAGGAGAGAAGTGCAGTAATGAAGAGGAAGAGGAAGAGCTTCGCGTGATTCATTTTGAGTTGTTTGTGATATCACAGAGAGCGCTGGAAGGTGGGGTTTAAATAAGCGCGCGGCGGTGCATGGCAGCGGCGGCGGTGCGTCGTCCGGCCAGCTGATTAATTGATGATCCATTTAAACTGCTGCTCAACTGCAACCGGTACTTTAATTTCTGCAAGTCATACAAATTAAGCATTAAATGAAGGCATGCACCTGCTTCCTCTCCGGCAGCTACTTTTTTTCACTTATTGGTTGCCAGGAAGGAAGAGGATTGGAAAAACGAACTATAGAAGAAGAAACGTTCGTGTTAGAGGAGACTAAGGAAAAAATGTGAACTCTAATTTTTTATTTATTTATTGAAAAGTTAGATAGTTATAGGTTTATTAAATAATATTAACTTCACGTTTATTTTAAAAACATTAAATTTAGTTCATTTTTTCTTTTATCATTTTACCATATTCTATGTTTACAAACTCTCACTCTTATCAAGAATTAGCACTTCATCATTCTATCTATATCCATAATATTTTATAATATTTTATCTCTATCAATAAAATTAAGTTTAATTTTCAACATCCTCTCTTAAACTTGATTTTGTGACTCCAAGTAAATATTGCATCTTGATAAAGTTTTTAAATTTAAGAGACTTGATAAAAATATCAGCAACTTGATTTTGAGACTTTATGTATTCCACTTACACTTCTTTTTTTGCAATGTACTCTCTGATATAATGATAGCGCGTATCGATATGCTTGCTTATATCATGAAAAACTAAATTTATTGCTAATGCTATTGCAGACTTATTATCAGCTTGAATCTTGGTTGTCTTTTATTGTGGTAAACTTAGCTCGTACAATAAATTTCTCAGCAAAATAGCATGACAAACACACGAGGTTACAGCCACATACTCCGCTTCATAAGTAGAAAGTGTGATAATAGATTGTTTCTTCGACATCCAAGTGAAAACTGTATCTCCCATAAAGAACACAAAACTTGTAGTGCTTTTTACTCATACATATCTCCACCCCAATCACTATTGATATATCCTTCAAGTTTGAAATAGTTAGATGTTGAATAAAGCAATCTAAAATCTGTCGTACTTTGGATATAGCTTAAAATTCTCTTAGCGATCTTAAAATGGATGGTAGTTGGAGCTTCCATGTAGTGGCTAACAAGTCCAACAACATAAAGAATATCAGGCTTTGTGTACATTATCGTAAACTTCCAACCAAGCTTTTGAAAAATATTGGATTAACTTTTTCTCCTTCATCATGCTTTGATAGATTGAATCCACATTCTATTGAGGTATTTATGGGCTTATTGTTATCCATCTTGAACTTTTTTAATATCTCTCTTGCATAACTTTCTTGTGAAATTAAAATTCTATCTTCCCTTTGGTTCACTTCAATGCCTAGATAGTATATCATAAGCTCAATATTAGTCATCTCAAACTCCTTAGTCACCACTTCTTTGAATTTTTCAAATATACTGGATTGCTTCATATGAAAATCAAGTCATCGACATATAGGCATACAATCAAAACATCTTTATCATTATTCTGAATATATAGTGCATGCTCATAAGGACATTTAATGAAGTCTTTTTCTTGCAAGTACTTGTTTATTCGACTATTCCATGCCCTTAGTCATTGCTTTATCCTGTAGAGAGTCTTCTTCAAT
The DNA here is from genome assembly GCF_018446385.1 of Zingiber officinale. Classification (NCBI taxonomy): domain Eukaryota; kingdom Viridiplantae; phylum Streptophyta; class Magnoliopsida; order Zingiberales; family Zingiberaceae; genus Zingiber; species Zingiber officinale. The sequence goes on along the minus strand of NC_055990.1, from coordinate 33,481,400 downwards.
TTTAGAACTCTGTCTTCTTGTCCTTTGACTTCATAACTTGATAGCTATCAAATATAGACTTCTTCTTCGAGAATTCCATTTTAAAAAAAATAGATTTTACATCCATTTGATGTATTCTCCACTTATTTTGGGTTGCTAAAGTAATGATTAGTCTGACAATTTCTAATCGAGCAATGAGAGCGAATACCTCATCATAGTCAATGCTAGATAATTGACTGTGGCCTTTTGCACCAATCTTACTTTGTACCTTTCAACTTCTTCTTTGGTATTCTTCTTTATTTTGTATACCCACTTCACACCAATCGCCTTATGTTCTTCAAAAAGTAGAGTTAACTCCCATGTATCATTCTACTCGATCGCCTTGATTTCTTCATCCATCGTATATTTTCACTTTTTGCTCTTTATAGCTTCTTGGAAATCCATAGGCTCACAATCGGCAAAGAGACAAAATAGAGTAATATTATCTTAATTTTCAGTTACCTCATAAAGGTCACATAAGCTTCTAAAGCATGGTGCTCTTTCACTTGAATTTTTACTTGATGTTGGTGCAGATAAATTTCCTTGAGTACTTGATATTGGTGTTACTAGTGGAATAGTAGATTCTTCTCTTGTTTGCTCCACCCTAGATTGCTCCACATCTTCTTATTTAAAATATGGGAAGAAGTTGTAATCTTCATTTTGAGATTCCTAATTCCATTCTTCTTCTTCATTAAATATGACATCCCGACTGATGATTGTCTTCCCAGTATCCGGATTGTATAATTTATACCTTTTTGAGTTAGTATTATAGATAATAAAAACAAACTTCTTACTTTTATCATCCAATTTGCTTCTTGATTCATTAGGCACATGAACGTAGGTTATTCTCCCAAAAACTCTTAGATGAGAAATCCTAAGCTTCCTTCTGCTCCATGTTTCTTGTGGTACCTTGCCCCACACACTCCTTGTGTTAGAGTGTATATTAAAAGCCTATCTTTTGTAAACATTTATATTTGAAATAAAAGAATCACGTTGGTTAATATCTACATTTATATGCTAAGTGTAGTTGTTCAATTGATTTATATTGTAGATAACATGGTGTGTGGTGTCACACACAGAAGATCATGTTATAAATTCCTTATAAATTATAAACAGTAGCTCACGACTAAGATGGAAAGGAACAAACCATTGGAATAGTCATAGTGTAATTAGGTATTAGTTTATATTGACTAATAAATTACACTAGTACACTCTGAGTGTATTGAGCAGGACCATTTGAGGTAGTTTCTTTTTATACTGACTAAATAAAAGAACAATACCTTTGTTATTATGGAAGTGTGTTCTCCTAATCCTAATATAATAACAAACACATATACTTAATATTTATTTCTTTGATTTATCAATGGGTGTGATTTAGTTCGATAAATTAATAAGCCCGATAAGTTGAGAAATGATATTACTTATAGTGTGTGTTGTTGATTATAAAAGGAAACTGTGTCCTAGTTATCTAGGTTGAGAATGTCCCCAAGAGGAGCTCATAAGGATTATCATGTTAAACCCTGCAGGTGGGCTTAGTCCGACATGACAATAAAGTTGAGTGGCACTACTCTCGGAGATAGATATTAATTAAATGAGTTGTCAGTAACTCATTAAATTAATGGACATTCGATATCTTAAACACAAGGAGATTAACACACTCATGATAAGAAGGATCCCATAATGTAATTTGGGATTGGTACGATAGTGCAATAATAACTCTCTAGTGGAATGAGTTATTATTGATGAACTTGAGTTGTGTGTTCGGGACGAACACGGGATACTCGAGCTCGTCGGGAGGCCAAAACTAATTTCTCCTCTAGGTCCTTATTGTAACCTCATTAAATGCCTTAAATCCACTCATGAAAAATCTCATCTTGGTGTCCAAGAGAGGGTCGGCCCATGACTTGGTGACCAAGCCAAATGGGCTGGCCATAATCTCTTCAATGGGGGTCGGCCCCTTGCTTGGTGCCCAAGCAAGAAGGGGCCGGCCATAATATTCAAATTAGAGGGGGTGTTTTAAATTTTTAAAATCTTCTCTTTGTAGACATCTACAAGTTTTAAAGAGAAATTTTAAAATTATAAAACTTTTCTTATTTGAATTAGGCCACATAGTTTAAAAGAAAATTTAAAAGTTTTAAAACTTTCCTTATTTAACCATCCTCAAGATTTTTAAAAAGAGAGTTTTAAATTTGAAACCTTCTTTTTTTGTAACCATGTTAAAAAAGGAAATTTTAGAAGAGATGTTTTAAATTTTAAAACTTGATTTTAATTTTTAAAACTTTCCTTTTTTAACATCCACTTTAGGAAATTAAAAGAGAGCTTGTAAAATTTTATAAGAGCTTCCTTTTTTCGCTTATAAAATTTTTACAAGATTTTTTCTACCTCTTTTTAGGGCCGACCACCCTTGCTTGGTGCCCAAGTAAGGGGCCGGCCAATCAATTAAATCAATCAAGAGGAGGAAAGGAAAAATAAAAGGGAGAAAGGAAAAACAAGAGGAAGATTTTAATTTTTGGAAAAATCTTTCCTTATTTGCCTTGGGCAAGTATTATAAAAGAAGGGGAAGAGAGACCTCAAAAACTAATTCTATTCTTTTCTCTCTTCTCTCCAAGTCTTCTCCTAAGGGCCGGCCCTTGCTTCCCTTCATGCTAGGGTCGGCCACCTCTTGTGGTTGCTTGGTGTGGCCGGATACAAAGAGAAGGAGAAGAAGAGGAGAAGTAGGGTATGCATCTATTCTTATTCTATTGCTTGTGCTCTCCTTTGTGGTCGGATCTCTCCCCTTCCCTTTCCCTTTGCTCTTTTGTTCCTTGGTGGTGGTTGTGGCCGAATTCTAGAGAAGGAGGAGGAGCTTTTGGGTGGAGTTCATCTTGGAGGATCGTCGCCCACACGACGTCCAAGAGAAGGAGAGGAATACGACAGAAGATCTCGAGGTTATTAGCATATAAAGAAAAGGTATAACTAGTAATTATCTTCCGCATCATACTAGTATTTTTTGTATGAATTCCAAACACAAGAAGCATTAGATTCTAGTTTTTCGAATTTGTAATTCAAGTTTGTGTTTTTTTTTTTTGAATTTGTGATTCGATTGTTCCTTTTGGTTAAACCTAGAGTTATATAAGGAAATTAAATATTAGTTTTTCTTAAAAGGTTTTGTTTAGGCAGTGGTGGATGATCCCATACCCAAGAAGGACTAGTTCCTCGCCATGCAATCCTGGAAGCCAATTTTAGAAATTAATATGTAATTGAATTTATAACATAGGTAGATTTGGATCAATAGTGTTAAGTTCTTCTTGCGATCCAAGTCTCAACCATTAAGAACAGATAATTTAAATTTGGAATCAATAATGTAAAGTTCCGTTTGCGATTCCTAATTTAACTTCTAAATAACACAATAGGTTATTAGGAAAGGTTCGACACTTGTATAAAATTTTTGTACAGTGGAACCGGTACGATCTTCCTAGGATTAACCAATAATTGGTATCAGAGCTAGGGTTTGCCTCTGTGTATTTGGTTTTCAATTAGATTATACATATGTCATACATAATTTAGGTAGGATAATAGTAGAATGTGCTAACTCTGTGGTTGCAGGCTCCAACTATTATGGCTTACAGATATTGTGTATGATTGGACCCTTGGACATGTCAAGGGCATTATTTGTGTGCGTGCATGATTGTATGTAACTAATACAGCAGGAGCTGTATTAGCCCTAGGATTTTAGAATTTTATTTTCTATCTAGATTACATGTACATTCCTTCGTGGAATATATGATCGATATATATAAAATTTTATTTTTGTCGTAGATCGGATGCTTGCGAGGCGTGGTACTTTTGGAGCACCAGAGGCGCAGCGGAATAAGAAGCAAGATAGATGCAACGACTAGACCCGATGGTGGTGGCTAAAGATGGCAGCAGCTAGGGTTGGAGCACACGGAGAACAGTGACGGAAAAGGCCATAATAGTTGAAAAATTAATTTCCATATTTATTGTTTTTATTTACTGTGATGTGTGTGTGTGCATGTGATGTATGCTAGCATAGTTTAAAATTCCTCACCTTAAATAACTAAGTGGGAGAGGGATTTTTTAAATAAATTTCATGGTCTCCATTACTGGTTTGTAAGTGATGCAACAAGCTTGCGTGTTGGCTCTAAGTGCCTCCCTCCACAACGGATGAGTTTATTACGGATCACTAGATCAAACTTCCTTTTTGGATAGTTATAGGAAATTATTTAGGAGTGTGTGATCTTCTCCAACTGAAGGGGCACAATCCTATTTAATGGACTAAATATCAAGTAATGGTATACACTTAGACGTATTCAATAGTATCCTCCCCAATGGAGTCACTGCTATTGTTTTGCGTGACCAAAGTAAAACCAACTATTAATTTTATTTGTCATAATGTTAGGATGACAAGATAATAAAATTAATGGGTAAGACCCTCCTCTTATAAATGTTGAATTTGTATACGTTCACACTAACGTGGCATGCAATATTCACGGTATTTTGAGGTGTTGGTAAATTTAAATAGTATTGTTTGAGGAATCAATATTATTCTAAATTTAAAGTTTTGACCAAATATTTGATCAAAGACAGACCAACCATTAATTTTATTTGTCATAAAGTTAGGTTGACAAGATAATAAAATTAATGGATAAAATCTCCTCTTTGAATTTGTATACGTCCACACTAACGTGGCATAAAGAATTCACGGGGATTTTCAAGGTGTTGGTCTTGACCAAGTATTTTTGTGATTCTTAGGATTTCAAATGTTAGTCAATCCCCTAGCTGTTATACTATAGAATAGACTTAGTGGTCCCAATTAAGATTGGAAACAAAACTTAGACTCTAAGATGGACTGTCCTCTCAGAACTAAGAACAATATAGGTGTATTTTTCATTAGTTGTTGAAACATGTTTAGTGGTGTTATCTATCGGTACCTGGTGAGTAGATATGGGAGCCACTAATCATGTCTGCAATTCGTTGCAGGGGTTCCAGGAAACCTAACAACTATATGAAAGGAAAAATACCGTCTACATGGACACTACTGCAAAAGTAGCAGCTGTTGTAGTGGGAGATGTTTTGTAACGACCCGACTCCTGGGAACTAAGCTGTGAGCCGGATCGCTACCTTAACTACTGAAACTACTGTGTACTGTGCGGAAGCTAGGTAAAATAAAATTTTACTAAACTATTGTAGTTGCCTCTGTTAACTCTGTGAGAGTGAGATTTCATATCCAACTACCTTCTAGATATTCATAGCTATACTGGGGAGGTGAAACTGGAGCTTTGGATCGGTCCGTGGAACGATCCACTGGCGCCCACGCGAACACTGGCTGGATCGGTCGGTCGACCGATCCAGCTGCTCACTGATCGGTCGGTGAGACCGATCAGTGGCTCACTGATCGGTCGACCGACCGATCAGTGACTACTGAATTCATCCCGAACTCTCTGTTCGCGGAAGGATCGATCGGCTGACCGATCCTGGGGGATACAGTAAGTTACTGTATCCATCTGGATCGGTCGGCTGACCGATCCAGGGGAAGGAATGGCACTGGATCGGTCTGCTGACCGATCCAGGTTCTGATAATCTGAAACGAAATCAGAATTCCTGATTTCCAGCACTGATTCGTGCCAAAACCTCACACTACCACTATCTAATGCATAATAAACATTCTAGCAACATGTAGTAACAATTCTAAACTTAAGCTAAAGCAAGGTTTACTGGTTCACGACATTTTAACAACTTAAAGTGCATGAAGGTATGAATTTCTAAAAGTTCTAATTGCTTAAAACATGAAACTAAACCAAATAACTGAAAAGTGCTAAGGTAAATGCTAAATCCCCAGAGGGTCTTTTATTCCAGTTCCTTCCACACACATCCTCATCTGCATTGACCTCCAGCCTCCACTGCTAATCCATTTTCCTTTTTCCTGTATCTGCAGTATAAGGAAAATAGTATCTGTAAGCTTTAAGCTTAGTAAGAAACCATCTACCTCACAAAAACATGCAACGATGCATTTCATGACTTTTAAAACATGCTATTTGAAAACTGAACTGAGCATGGCAACATGGCATGGCATACAAAAGCATAAACTGGAACTGAAACATGGCATAGCATATAGATTGAACATGCTTTAAACTGAACATGGCATACTTATAAACTAAGCATGAAACTGAACTAGTCATGCATATATCTAAATCTGTACATGAACTCAAATCATATAAACGGAACCTGAACTGAAAGCTAAATTAGTGTTCTCATCACTGGTTTCAAATTTGAAAACTATACATATAATAGATGAAAATACTAAACATGTTGCTGGGGCCCTGGCAACTGTACTTACTGTGCGCGCATCCCTACGAGACCCGGGGTTGCAAGTTCCGAATCTAGCAGGGTTACTAGGTTATCTGAACCTAGGGACGACTGTGGGAGTCCAGCCCATGGATATCTGATCCAAATACAGTGCCAACTGAATAAAAGTAAAATACTGAATACTGTTTTATTTTACTTTGCTGTTCTAGGTTATCTGAACCTAAAGCTAGGTTATCTGAACCTAGAGGCTACTGTGGGAGCCCACCCAATGGATATCTAATCCATATAGCTATAATAACTGATAATAAACTGAGAAAAATGTTTCTAATACGTTTTACATGCTGTTAGGACGCCTACTGGTGCATCCTTCTGAACTAAGCATTCTACCGAATGCTTGGTGTGCACTGAGAGCACACCCTATAACTGAAAACTGTAAAACTACTAAACTAACGCCAAAACTAACAAGCGAGAGCAATTATACTGCAGGTGAGGGGTTTTTTACCTCAATCGCAACATTTTCTTACGATTCTAACCGCTAGGTTTTTCGGAAAACTGCTCCGTTCGACGAACCGCTTATGTCCTCGCGTTCCTCTCGCGGAGAAGAACCTTTTTTTCGTGTTGGAGTCGTCGCCGGAAGATGTTCCCTTGACCCTTGGCTTGGTGTGCCGTGCGTGAGGAAGAGGGGAAGAAGCGGCGGTGAGGTTTCGGTGGTGAGGGTTGAGAGATTGCCGAACCCAAAATAAACCAAAACCCACTTAAGTTTATATTTATATTAAGTGGGTAACTAGGCCCAAAACAAATATAAATATAAATGTTTCCCTTCTCTTTTAGCACGGCCCTGCTGGGTTCAACTGGTTACTAGCATTATCCCTTAACCCATAGGTCTCGGGTTCGATTCCCACCTAAGCTATTTTGCGACTTATTTGTTTTTGCTACTTCCGGTACTCCAAAAATTATGTAAAAATTTCCTAAAAATCTAGAGAAATCGTAGGATATTTCTAAAATAAATTCGGGAATTTTTTTCGGGCTTTACAATCCCCCATACCTTATAAAAAGTTCATCCCCGAACTTAAAACAATTCTGGGTACTTCTGTCTCATGCTGGCCTCTGTCTCCCAAGTCGCCTCTGCTGCTGTGTGATTTTGCCAGCTGACTTTGACTAATGGTACTTCCTTGTTTCGTAATTTCTTTACTGCTCGGTCTATTATCTGAATAGGCCGACTGTCATAGCTGAGATCATCACGGACCTGTACCAACTGGGGCTCAATCACCTGGGTGGCGTCTGGAATATGCTTCTTCAGCATGGAGACATGAAATACGTTGTGGGTGACATCTCCTGAGGTAGCTCTAACTCATATGCTACCTTGCCCTCTCTTCGTGATAAGGTATGGTCCTACATATCGGGAGCTAGCTTGCCCTTCTTCCCAAGCATGAATCCCTTCATGGGAGCTACTCGAGGAAAACTATCCCCATTTGAAAACTCTAGGGGTCTGCGTCGTGTATCAGCAAGCGGCTCTGTGCTGTCTCTATCCTCTGACGAATCTGCTGTATGGCTGCTGTGGTATCTGCTACTAGATCTGTCTGAAGCTTCCTTCTGTTCACCACTCTCATACCAACAGATTGGTGATCTGCACCTCCGCCCATAAAGTGCCTCATAAGGTGCCATGCCGATAGTGGCACGATAATTGTTGTATGCAAATTCTGCTAAACTCGGATATTTGCACCAACTTCCTTGAAATCTAGGGCACAAGCCGGAGCATATCTTCAGTACGATTTACTCGCTCGTCGACCATCATGCGAGGGTGGAAGGTCATCTTGAATTTTAGCGGGTGCCCATAGTGATGTACACACTTCCGAAGTGTGATGTAAATCTGCTATCTCTCCGATATAATGGTTCGTGGGACTCCATGCAGCTGACAATCTCCTTGAGATACAACTAGCTGCTCCATGGAATAGGATATTCGATAGCTAAGAAGTGGGTGATTTAGTCAACTGTCGACTATTACCCGGATGGCATCAAAACCATTCGTGGTTCGGGTAATCCCACTATGAAGTCCATAGAGATATCCTCCCACTTCCATTCTGGAATCTGAATAGAACTCCTCCTGGTACTGATGTTCTGCCTTAACCCTCTGACAGGTTGGGCAGATGCTGACGTATCTGGCGATATCTCGCTTCATCCCAGGCCACCAAAATCGTTTCTTTAGATCCTGATACATTTTGGTGGAACCAGGATGCATCGCATAGGGAGTCCTGTGAGCCTCGTCTAGAATCTATTTTCGTAGTTCCTCTTGATCTGGAACACAAAGTCTGTCACCACAGTACACTACCCCACTGGCGGACACTCTGAACTCTCCACTTTCTGATTCTGCTAACCCTTGCTTGATTTTCTGGATTTCAGGATCCTGCTCCTGAGCTGTCTGGATATCATCAAGCAAGGTAGATGCTAAGGACATAGTGGAAAGCTGCCCGACTATAAGCTCGAGTCTAAAAGCTGTAATCTCCTTCCTTAGGGGTGGTGACATAGCTGCTAAAGATAATAAGGTAGCACTGGACTTCCTGCTGAGTGCGTCTGCTACCTTATTAGCTTTCCCTGGATGGTAGAGGATATCTATGTCATAATCTTTGACCAGCTCTAACCATCTGCGCTGTCGCATATTCAGATCCTTCTGAGTAAAGAAATACTTCAGACTTTGATGATCTGTATACACTCTGCACTGAGCTCCGTACAAATAATGTCTCCAAATCTTGAGAGCGAACACCACTGCTGCAAGCTCAAGGTCGTGAGTAGGATAGTTCTACTCATAATCCTTGAGTTGTCTGGAGGCATAGGCGATCACCTTGCCCTACTGCATCAGTACTGCTCCTAATCCCAATTTAGAGGCGTCACTGTAGATGTCGGAGCTGTCTGTGCATAGTTAGTATAGGAGCACTGGTCAATCTCTGTTTTAGTTCGCTGAAGCTGTTCTCGCAGTCCTCTGTCCACTGAAATTTCTTGTTCTTCCTGGTGAGAGCTGTCAGTGGGGAGGCTATCCTGGAGAAGTCCTCTACGAATTTCCTATAGTAGCCTGCTAATCCCAGAAAGCTTCTGATTTCACTAGCGTTCCTGGGTCTCTTCCAGTTACTTACTGCTTCTATCTTGCTGGGATCTACCATAACACCATCCTTGGAGATGATGTGACCTAGAAAGGCTACCTGGTTTAGCCAAAATTCACATTTCGTGAATTTGGCGTATAGCTGGTTCTGCTGAAGGATCTGCAAAACTGTCTTCAAATGCTCTGCATGGTCCTCCTGAGTGCCTGAATAGATAAGAATGTCATCGATGAACACGATGACAGACTTGTCTAAGTATTCCCTGAATACTCTGTTCATGAGGTCCATGAAAGTAGTTGGAGCATTTGTCACGCCGAAAGGCATGACTACGAACTCATAATGTCCATATCTGGTCCTGAAAGCTGTTTTAGGTATATCACCTTTTTTGACTCTAACCTGGTGATATCCTGATCTGAGGTCAATTTTAGAGAACACTGTGGCTCCCTTTAGCTGGTCAAACAGGTCATCTATCCTGGGAAGAGGGTACCTGTTTTTAATTGTGACCTGGTTCAAGGCACGGTAGTCTATGCATAGGCGCATGCTTCCATCCTTCTTCTTCACGAACAACACAGGTGCTCCCCATGGTGAGTGACTAGGGCGTATGAAACCCTTGTCAAGAAGCTCCTGTAATTGCTCCTGAAGTTCCTTCAGTTCAGCTGGGGCCATGCGGTACGGTGCCTTGGAAATTGGATTTGTGCCGGGAATGAGCTCTATCTCAAATTCAATCTCACTGTCTGCTCTTCTTGGAAGATGCTGGGTAGTCACAAACGACTCGAACCTCGATAGCTGTTGGTTCTTGTCCTGGTGGTGTTGACTACATTTGCTAAAAATCCCATGCATCCGAATCCATTAGTGCTTTCGGTCTTGAGAGAAACTTCACAGCTTTTCTCTTTGGTTTCCATGTACTCAAATGTACTCTGGTACCTAATATGACCTTCTGCTTACGGCACTCTATAGAAGCTCTGATCGGAAAATCTATTCCAAAGATGACATCGTAGTCAGTCATTTCTAGCACTATCAGATCACCAAAAAGTTCTCTGTCTGCTATAATGACTGGCACTGCTCTGAGCCAGTGCGTAGATGCCATAATGTCTCCTGAGGGTAGTGTTGTCAGAAACTGGCTATTGAGTACCTCTGGAGGTGTTGCTAATTTCTCGGCAAATGCCCTGGATACATAAGAGTGGGTTGCCCCAGTATCGAATAAGACAGTTGCATTATGCTGTAAAATACTGATCTGACCTGTGACAACTGTCGAGGCATTTGCTACGTCCTCTCTGGTCAGTGAGAAAATCCTGGCATTTGTGTTAGCTGTGGGGGCTTCTAATCTGCCCTGACTGATCTGTGGACCATCTAAGGCAACATACATCTGATGTAGCTGCGCTGGCTGAGCTCCATACTGTATCGGCTGAGGCTGAGGAAGGCTGTTCTTGTTCGGGCACTGTTTAGCCATGTGCCCTTCCTGTCCACATTCAAAACAACCTCGCGTACCCTTGCGGCAAACTCCTGGATGATGTTTCCCACAAGTAGCACACTTGGGATATCTGGAATATTTTCCAGCTAGTCCCCCTTTTGGGTCACTGCTTGCCTTACGTTTCCCCTTCCAGTTGGAGCTATGTCCCTGTTGTTTCTGCTGAGTACCTGAGCCAGCTTGTCCCTTGGGCTCTGTGAAAACCTGCTTCTGCTGGGTGATGCTGTGCTGATAGTGCTCGGTGATCAGAGCACTACTCACTAGCTCCTCTGTGGTTTGTGGCCTATGAACGCCACCGGCCACATTCATTGCGATCTCTGGTTTGAGCATCTTCAGCATCAACCGTACCCGTTCCTTCTCTGAGCTGACTAGTTCTGGACACAGATGGGCCAACCTGTTGAATTTCTTCACGGCCTCCTGAACTGATAGGTTGCCCTGACGAAACTCTGTAAACTCGTCATAGTGTCGGTTCGTGACTTGCATGTGAAAGAATTCCTCGAAGAATTCTTTCTCGAAGTTGGCCCATGTCATCTGATTTACTGGCCACTTCGATTTAATCCGCTCCCACCACATGCGTGCGTCTCCTGTTAAACAGAAGGAGGCACACTTCACCTTTTCATGCTCTGGCCAGTCTAGAAGCTCCATCGTGCTTTCCAGTGTTTTAAACCATGCCTGAGCATTCCATGGTTCGCTGGTGCCTGAGAAGTTCTCGGGCTTAATTCTCTGCCACTGGATAAGGTAAGCTTCTCTCTTAGCCCCTGCTACTACTGGGACTGATACTGCAGGCTGAGCTGGTACAACCTCTGTGATTACTGGAGTCGTGAGGTTCGGTTCTGGAGTGACTGGGGGAGTAGTCTGCTGGTTAGCCTTTAAGGAGGCTATCTCCTGCTGCTGTTCAGCTAACTGCTGCTGTAGCTGAGCCACTAGTGTTGTAAGGTCTGGGGGAGGCACTGAACTGCCTGCCTCATGCTGGGGCTCAGCCGCTGATGCTTTCTTAGCTGGACGTCCTCATACCATTTTCTAAATAGCAGAGAACACATATATATAACCAGGCTATCATGTTATAGTTAGCTACTGGTAACATGTTAAATACTATTACTGTAAACATGAATTAATTAACTACCAACATGAGAGCAAACATGAAGCACATATAACTAATATGAAAGCTGAAAACAAAACTGAGTGAGAGATGTTCTTACTTGGAAGCTGTAGGCACAATGCTGATGTGTGTGTAGGAAGTAAGGAATTTGCTCTGATACCACTCTGTAACGACCCGACTCCTGGGTACTAAGCTGTGAGCCAGATCGCTACCTTAACTACTGAAACTACTGTGTACTGTGCGGAAGCTGGGTAAAATAAAATTTTACTAAACTATTGTAGTTGCCTCTGTTAACTCTGTGAGAGTGAGATTTCATATCCAACTACCTTCTAGATATTCATAGCTATACTGGGGAGGTGAAACTGGAGTTTTGGATCGGTCCGTGGAACGATCCACTGGCGCCCACGCGAACACTGGCTGGATCGGTCGGTCGACCGATCCAGCTGCTCACTGATCGGTCGGTGAGACCGATCAGTGGCTCACTGATCGGTCGGCCGACCGATCAGTGACTGCTGAATTCGTCCCGAACTCTCTGTTCGCGGAGGGATCGATCGGCTGACCGATCCTGGGGGATACAGTAAGCTACTGTATCCATCTGGATCGGTCGGCTGACCGATCCAGGAGAAGGAATGGCACTGGATCGGTCTGCTGACCGATCCAGGTTCTGATAATCTGAAACGAAATCAGAATTCCTGATTTCCAGCACTGATTCGTGCCAAAACCTCACACTACCACTATCTAATGCATAATAAACATTCTAGCAACATGTAGTAACAATTCTAAACTTAAGCTAAAGCAAGGTTTACTGGTTCACGGCATTTTAACAACTTAAAGTGCATGAAGGTATGAATTTCTAAAAGTTCTAATTGCTTAAAACATGAAACTAAACCAAATAACTGAAAAGTGCTAAGGTAAATGCTAAATCCCCAGAGGGTCTTTTATTCCAGTTCCTTCCACACACATCCTCATCTGCATTGACCTCCAGCCTCCACTGCTAATCCATTTTCCTTTTTCCTGTATCTGCAGTATAAGGAAAATAGTATCTGTAAGCTTTAAGCTTAGTAAGAAACCATCTACCTCACAAAAACATGCAACGATGCATTTCATGACTTTTAAAACATGCTATTTGAAAACTGAACTGAGCATGGCAACATGGCATGGCATACAAAAGCATAAACTGGAACTGAAACATGGCATAGCATATAGATTGAACATGCTTTAAACTAAACATGGCATACTTATAAACTAAGCATGAAACTGAACTAGTCATGCATATATCTAAATCTGTACATGAACTCAAATCATATAAACGGAACCTGAACTGAACTGAAAGCTAAATTAGTGTTCTCATCACTGGTTTCAAATTTGAAAACTATACATATAATAGATGAAAATACTAAACATGATGTTGGGGCCCTGGCAACTGTACTTACTGTGCGCGCATCCCTACGAGACCCGGGGTTGCAAGTTCCGAATCTAGCAGGGTTACTAGGTTATCTGAACCTAGGGACGACTGTGGGAGTCCAGCCCATGGATATCTGATCCAAATACAGTGCCAACTGAATAAAAGTAAAATACTGAATACTGTTTTATTTTACTTTGCTGTTCTAGGTTATCTGAACCTAAAGCTAGGTTATCTGAACCTAGAGGCTACTGTGGGAGCCCACCCAATGGATATCTAATCCATATAGCTGTAATAACTGATAATAAACTGAGAAAAATGTTTCTAATACGTTTTACATGCTGTTAGGACGCCTACTGGTGCATCCTTGTGAACTAGACATTCTACCGAATGCTTGGTGTGCACTGAGAGCACACCCTATAACTGAAAACTGTAAAACTACTAAACTAACGCCAAAACTAACAAGCGAGAGCAATTATACTGCAGGTGAGGGGTTTCTTACCTCAATCGCAAGGTTTTCTTACGATTCTAACCGCTAGGTTTTCTGGAAAACTGCTCCGTTCGACGAACCGCTTATGTCCTCGCGTTCCTCTCGCGGAGAAGAACCTTTTTTTTCGTGTTGGAGTCGTCGCCGGAAGATGTTCCCTTGACCCTTGGCTTGGTGTGCCGTGCGTGAGGAAGAGGGGAAGAAGCGGCGGTGAGGTTTCGGTGGTGAGGGTTGAGAGATTGCCGAACCCAAAATAAACCAAAACCCACTTAAGTTTATATTTATATTAAGTGGGTAACTAGGCCCAAAACAAATATAAATATAAATGTTTCCCTTCTCTTTCAGCACGGCCCTGCTGGGTTCAACTGGTTACTAGCATTATCCCTTAACCCATAGGTCTCGGGTTCGATTCCCACCTAAGCTATTTTGCGACTTATTTGTTTTTGCTACTTCCGGTACTCCAAAAATTATGTAAAAATTTCCTAAAAATCTAGAGAAATCGTAGGATATTTCTAAAATAAATTCGGGAATTTTTTTCGGGCTTTACATGTTTATCCTCAAATAGGAATAAAACATGAATTTAGAGAAATTGTCTTTATGTACCAATTTTAGAAAGAACTAGTTTTCAGTGTCTAAACTATTCAAAGAACTTGATATTCTGTCTCTTTTGATAACAAAGTTGTTATCAAGAAAAGGAGGGAAGTTATCTGTTCTTGTACGTTGGTTGACAATTTATAATCCAACAACTCCCACTATGCAACAAATGGAAATTAATAACACATCTTCTAACTCTAATAAGAGAAAGCAACCTTAGAAAATGAACCAATCATATCTTTGGCATCTAAGGCTAGGTCATATTGACTTGAGTAGGATTCAAAGGATAATAGCCGATGAACCTTTGGGTTCATTAGTGGTGGAAAACTTTCCAACCTGCGAGTCTTACTTGGAATAAAAAATGACCAAGAGGCCTTTTAAGTCTAAGGGGTATAGAGCCAAAGATGTGTTAGAATTGGTTCATTTTGATTAGTGTGGACCTTTGACTATCCAGGCAAGAGGTTGTTTCGAATATTTCGTCTCTTTTATAAACGACTATTCGAGATAAGGATACATTTTACTTGACATGCCACAAGTCTAAGTGCTTTGATTAGTTCAAAGAGTACGAGGCTGATGTGGAGAAATGTCTTGGTAAAAGTATCAAGACACTACAGTCTGATCGTGGTAACGAGTACCTCTTAGGAGAGTTTAGGAGTCACTTATCAGAAGTCGGGATTCAATCCCAACTAATTGCACCTGGTACACCCCAACAGAATAGTGTAGTAGAAAAAAAGGTATAGGGCTCTTATGGAAATAATTAGATCGATGATGAGTTATTTAGAAAATTACCAAATTCATTTTAAGGATATACTCTAGAAATGGAAGTGAACATAGTACCTTCTAAGTCAGAACTCTCTACTCACATAGAATTGCAGAATAGACGTAAGCCTATTTTGAAGCATATTCGGATTTGGATAGTCCAACACATGTGCTGAAGAGAGACACTGGTAAGTTAGACAGGAGTTCACTTGTTTGTGGGTTATCCTAGAGAAATGAAAGTAGGTTTATAGTCCTAAAAATTAGAAGGTCATTGTAAGCATCAATGCTCAATTTTTAGAAGAGGACTATGTAATGAACCACGAGCTCATAAGTAAATTTGTTCTTAAAGAAATAATAAAGGACACGTCTAATCTAGTACCAACTGTACAAGATGAAATATCACAAGAAACTGCAACACGTATCACAAATGATACACAATTACAGAAAGTACCTCGTCGTAGTGGGAGGGTTGTTAGGCAACCTAATAGACTCATGTTTTGGAAAGAGTCTTTGGACTTGATCCCTAGTGAACATGAACCTGATCTCCGGAGATATGATGAAGCGCTCCAAGATAAAGATGTAGCATCTTAGCCAAGAGCAATGAATAAAGAATTAGAATATATGTATTCTAATAAAGTCTGGGAACTTGAAAAATCACTAAATGGTGTAAAAGCCATTAGGTCTACAATAGGAAAAGAATGACAGATGGGAAGGTGAAAAACTTTCAAAGCAAGGCTTGTTGAAAAAGGGTATCAATTGTGAGGAAACTTTTTCACCAGTAGCCATGTTTAAGTCTATCTGGATTCTTTTTATCTATTGTTGCTCATATAGATTATGAGATTTGGCAAGTGGATGTCAAGACAGCTTTCCTTATAGAAAGTCTTGAAGAAAGCATCCATATAAAGCAACTAGAGGGGTTCGTTGCAAAGGGCAAAAAACATCTAGTATGTAAGCTCAATCGGTCTATGGATTAAAGCAAAGCTTCAAGGTCTTGGAACATCCGATTTAATAAAGTAATCCAGACGTATGGATTTGTTCAATGTCCGGATGAGTCTTGTGTATACAAGAAGTGTAATGGAAGCGTGGTGGTATTTCTTGTATTATACGTAAATAATATTTTTGATAGTTGGAAATAATGTCAAAGTGTTGTCAGAAGTAAGGGTATGATTGTCCAAGCAATTCAATATAAAAGACTTGGGAGAATGCGCACATATTCTCGGGATCAAAGTGATCACAAGAAAAGATTGTTGTACTTAAGGCTGCAAACGAATCGAGCCGGCTCGCGAGCTTTTCGAGCCGGCTCGAAAAATATTCGATTCGTATTCGAATTTATCGAATTCGAGCCGAACTCGAACATGTTCGAACTTTTTTTCGAGCTGAACTCGAGCCCAAATTATATTGTTCGAGCCACTCGCGAGCTGTTCACGAGCCTTAATATTTATTAATATAAGTTAAATATATATTGAATAAATAAATTTCGAGCCTTTCGAGCCTATTTTCGAGTAATAATTCGAATAGTTCGCGAACATGTTCGAATATTTCGAGCCGAATTCGAACCCGAACCCTAATTCGAACCGAACTCGAACCAAACATTTTAAATTTTTCGAGCTTCGAATCGAGCTCGAACTCGAATATACTTATTTCGAGCCGAATTCAAGCCTTAAATTTTTCAGCATATTCGGCTCGATTCGATTCGTTTACACCCCTAGTTGTACTTATCCCGAGTTTCATACTATTCTAGCTCGTTCAGCATGCAAAACTCCAAGAAAAGTTTCTTACCCTTTCAGCATGGAGTAGCTTTATCTAAAGAGATGTCTCCAAAGACATCAAAGGAGATAAAAGGACATGAAGGTAGTTCCTTATGCTTCGGCTGTCGGAAGCCTAATGTATGCTATGTTGAGCACGAGACCAAATATCGATTTTGCCGAGGGCATAGTTAGCAGATATCGAAGTAACCTAGGACCGAGACACTAGACTACCGTAAAACATATAATAAAGTACCTTAGAGGCACTAGAGATTATATGTTAGTTTATAAGGCAAACAATTTGATCCTTGTGGGTTACACAGTTTTTTTGATTTCCAATCAGATGGGGACAATAGACCTCGGGGTTTTAAGTTTACTTTAGGAGGTAAAGCCATAACTATCGAGGAGTGTTAAGCAAATATGCTTTTTCGGACTCCACCATAGAAGCTGAGTATGTGGCAGCTTCTGAGGCAGCCACAGAAGTTATATGGCTCAGAAATTTCATGATGGATTTAGACATGATTTCTGGTTTATCAAAAATTATTACAATTTATTGTAATAATAGTGGTGCAGTAGCAAACTCGAAGAAATCATAAGTCCATAAGGCAAGTAAACATAATAGAGCGCAAGTACTACCCAATACGAGAAATCGTATAACGAGGAGAAGTTGTTACCGCCTAGATTGCATCGAGTGATAACCTGGAAGATCCTTTCACTAAGGCCCTTAAGGCAAGAACTTTTGATGGGTATATTGAAGGGTAGGGAATCAGATGTATGACAGGATATATGACAACATAGTCTTTTAGTATAAGTGGGAGATTGTTAGAGTGTATACTTTAAGCCTAGCTTTTTGTAAACATTTATATTTGAAATAAAAGAATCGCGTTGGTCAATATCTACATTTATATGCTAAGTGTAGTTGTTCAATTGATTTATATTGTAGATAACATGGTGTGTGGTGTCACACACAGAAGATCATGTTATAAATTCCTTATAAATTATAAATAATAGCTCACGACTAAGATGGAAAGGAATAAACCATTGGAATAATCGTAGTGTAATTAGGTATTAGTTTATCTTGACTAATAAATTACACTAGTACACTCTGAGTGTATTGAGCAAGACCATTTGAGATAGTTTCTTTTTATACTGACTAAATAAAAGAACAATACCTTTATTATTATGGAAGTGTGTGCTCCTAATCATAATATAATAACAAGCACTATACTTAATATTTATTTCTTTGATTTATCAATGGGTGTGATTTAGTTCGATAAATCAATAAGCCCGATAAGTTGGGAAATGATATTACTTATAGTGTGTGTTGTTGATTATAGAAGGAAACTGTGTCCTAGTTATCTAGGTTGAGAATGTCCCCAAGAGGAGCTCATAAGGATTGTCATGTTAAACCCTGCAGGTGGACTTAGTCCGACATGACAATAAAGTTGAGTGGTACTACTATCGGAGATAGATATTAATTAAATAAGTTGTCAGTAACTCATTAAATTAATGGACATTCGATATCTTAAACACAGGGAGATTAACACACTTATGATAAGAATGAGCCCATAATGTAATTTAGAATTGGTGCGGCAGTGCAATAATAACTCTCTAGTGGAATGAGTTATTATTGATGAACTTGAGTTGTGTGTTCGGGGCGAACACGGGATACTCGAGCTCGTCGGGAGGCTAAAGCCAATTTCTCCTCTAGGTCCCTGTCGTAGCCTCATTAAATGCCTTAAATCCACTCATGAAAAATCTCATCTTGGTATCTAAGAGAGGGCCGGCCCATGGCTTGGTGACCAAGCCAAAGGGGCCGGCCATAATCTCCTCAATGGGGGTCGGCCCCTTGCTTGGTGCCCAAGCAAGAAGGGGTCGGCCACAATATTCAAATTAGAGGGGGTGTTTTGAATTTTTAAAATCTTCTCTTTGTAGACATCTACAAGTTTTAAAAGAGAAATTTTAAAATTATAAAACTTTCCTTATTTGAATTAGGCTACATGGTTTAAAGAAAGTTTAAAAGTTTTAAAACTTTCCTTATTTAACCATTCTCATGGTTTTTAAAAATAGAGTTTTAAATTTGAAACCTTCCTTTTTTGTAACCATGTTAAAAAAGGAAATTTTAGAAGAGATGTTTTAAATTTTAAAACTTGATTTTAATTTTTAAAACTTTCCTTTTTTAACATCCACTTTAGGAAATTAAAAGAGAGCTTGTAAAATTTTATAAGAGCTTCCTTTTTTTGCTTATAAAATTTTTACAAGATTTTTTCTACCTCATTTTAGGGTCGGCCACCCTTTCTTGGTGCCTAAGCAAGGGGCTGACCAATCAATTAAATCAATCAAGAGGAGAAAAGGAAAAATAAAAGGGAGAAAGGAAAAACAAGAGGAAGATTTTAACTTTTGTAAAAATCTTTCCTTATTTGCCTTGGGTAAGTATTATAAAAGAAGGGGAAGAGAGACCTCAAAAACTAATTCTATTCTTTTCTCTCTTCTCTCCAAGTCTTCTCCTAAGGGTCGGCCCTTGCTTCTCTTCATGCTAGGGCCGGCCACCTCTTGTGGTTGCTTGGTGTGGCCGGATACAAAGAGAAGGAGAAGAAGAGGAGAAGTAGGGTATGCATCTATTCTTATTCTATTGCTTGCGCTCTCCTTTGTGGCCGGATCTCTCCCTTTCCGTTTCCCTTTGCTCTTTTGTTCCTTGGTGGTGGTTGTGGCCAAATTCTAGAGAAGAAGAAGGAGCTTTTAGGTGGAGTTCATCTTGGAGGATCGTCGCCCACACGACGTCCAAGAGAAGGAGAGGAATATGATAGAAGATCTCGAGATTATTAGCATATAAAGAAAAGGTATAACTAGTAATTATCTTCCACATCATGCTAGTATTTTCTTTGTATGAATTTCAAACACAAGAGGCATTAGATTCTAGTTTTTCGAATTTGTAATTCGAGTTTGTGTTTTTTTTTGTTTTTTGAATTTGTGATTCGATTGTTCCTTTTGGTTAAACCTAGAGTTATATAAGGAAATTAAATATTAGCTTTCCTTAAAAGGCTTTGTCTAGGCGGTGGTGGATGATCTCATACCCAAGAAGGACTAGTGTCTTGCCATGCAGTCCTGGAAGCTAATTTTGGAAATTAATATTAATTGAATTTATAACATAGATAGATTTGGATCAATAGTATTAAGTTCTGCTTGCGATCCAAGTCTCAACCATTAAGAACAGATAAGTTAAATTTGGAATCAATAATGTAAAGTTCCGTTTGTGATTCCTAATTTAACTTCTAAAGAACACAATAGGTTATTAGGAAAGGTTCGATACTTGTACAAAATTTTTGTATAGTGGAACCGGTACGATCTTCCTAGGACTAACCAACACCTTGTTGGTGATCAGTTGGATAAGTATACTGCACATGCAACCACTTCTGTCTAAAGTTCTTTTGGTAGCCTCTTACTTTTGAGAATACTCCTTACCATGTCAGATGGTTCGATTCTTTCTTTCTGTCACCCTATTTTGTTCAGGGGATCTTAGAACTATTAAGGGTCATCGTATCTTGTTAGCTTCATAAAATTTTTGAAATTCCTTTGAGGTAAATTCTCCTCCTTGATCAGAACACATAGCTTTGATTTCAAGATTGCTCTCGTTTTCTACAATAGCTTTAAATTTCTTAAATATACTGAAAACCTCTGATGTTTGCTTTAAGAAAAATACCCAAATTTTCAAAGAAAAGTTTTCTATGAAAAGAATGAAATAATTACTCTTACCAAGTGAACTTGGCTTTATCGGGCTGTAAACATCTATGTGTATAAGTTCAAGTGACTTTTGGACTATTGAACTTGACTCCTTTTGAAAACCTCTTCTAAATTGCTTCCTAAGTAGACATGCTTCACATAATTGGTCAAGATGCTTGATGCAAGGTAGTCCTTTCACCATCTCTTTCTTTGAACTTAATTCTAGTCCTCCAAAATTGAGATGCCCAAATCGAAGATGTCATAACCAAGTGGTGTCTTTATAACAAGCTTTGAGATAATTGACAATATCATTTTAAATATTAAGCAAGAACATTCTATTTCTTGACATAGGTACCTTAGCAATTAAGCAACCGATATCATCTTTCAAGATGAGCATATTATCTTTTAGATGAATATCATATCCTTTTTCCAAGAGTTGTCCTAAGCTCAAAATGTCGCTCTTCATATTTGGCACAAAGAAAATATTTGAAATATATTCATGTTTTCCATTCTTTGAATGGATGAGAATGCTACCTTTGCCTTTCACATCGATCTTTGATTCATCTCCAAATGATACATTACCACCAATTGATTCATCAAGCTCTACAAACACGCTTCTTTTTCCACACATATGATTACTTGCATCAGTGTCGAGATACCACATTGTATCTTCGCCTCTTTCATTATCTTTATATGCTAGCAGTAGAGTGTCATTTTCTTCTTTCCTTTCTTTCATATAGTTTTCTCTTTCATATACTTTATTCTTAGGTGATCTACATTCTTTAGCATAATGCCCAAATTTGTCATAATTATAGCACTTAACTTGAGTTTTATCGTACCTCTAGTTTGTGTGCCCTCTTCATGTCCTCTTGTTGAATTTTCTCCTCTTTCATTGTTGTTGTTGGAAATCCATCCTTGTTCACTAGCTCAACCTTGTCCATATCCATGGCCTCTTCCATGTTGACTTCTATTGCTAAAGAAGCTTTCATCCTTCTTAGTTGGCTGAAGAGAAGTCTTAAGGTGTTGTTGAGTAATCTCTGTATTAATTTTCTTCTTTTCTTCATGGGCTTGTAATGAATCCTAGAACTGCTCTATCATCATGACTTATAAATCCTTGGTCATTTCAATGATAGTTGCAATGCTATCAAATTTTGAATCCAGTAATTGAAGAATTTTTTGAATGATAGTTACTTCTTCTAGTTTCTCACTATTTTTCTTTAGTTGATTGGAAATGGTAGAGACTTTGGAAAAATAATCAGATACCAACTTACATTCCTTTATACGAAGAGTATCAAATTGACTTCTTAATGTCTGAAGTCATACCTTTTTACCTTTTCTTCTCCTTGATATGAGACTTGGAGCTTTTCCCATGCTTACTTGATCGAACTAGCACTTGAGATTTTCTTAAAATCATCCTGATCTAAAGCTTGATAAATGAGAAAGAGAGCCTTCTTGTCTCTCTTTCTTAAATCTCTCAAATTGTCTTTTTTAGTCAGAGATAGTGTCGAGTCATCAAGCAGCTTAACGTAGCCTTTTACTATAACCTCCCAAACTTTATGAGCTCCAAGAAGTTCCTTCATCTTGATACTCCAATTATCATAATTACTTGCCTTGAGTACTAGAACTTGAAAGGGAGTCATACCTCCATTAGCCATATCTCTGATACCACTTTTTTGGAAAAAGAATTATGGAAGAAGAAATGCTATCTACTTAAAAGAGGAGAATAAGAAAAAATGTGAACTCAACTTACTTTTATTCATTGAAAAAGTTACATGTTTATATCCTTATTGAATAACTACTAACTCCACATTTATCTCAAATACATTGAATCTAAACCCCTTTTTTTTGCCACTTCATCATATTCTATTTCCACAAACTCTTATTTTTATAAAAAATTATCGTCTCATCATATTCTATCTCCATGAACTCTTATTCTTATTATGAATTGTCACCTCATCATATTCTATCTCTATCCTATTACGAACTCTCATTCTTATCAAGAATTGTCACCTCATCATTATATCTCTATCTATAATATTATATAATATTTTATCTCTATCAATAAAATTAAATTTAATTTCCAATAAAGATTTTCCAACTTGCATGACAGTGTGGGTGGGTTCACGCTCATTACCACTCAATGTGCAAGTGTACATGTTGTAGAAAAAAAATGAATGAATTATGAATTCCATTTTGAGATCATCGATGAATGAACCATCAATGAGTTGATGTCCTTATTGACTTTATCGTCATTCACCTTGGCATAATAAGGATTGGCAGGGTTCTTCGCTAGAGCCTAAGGAGAGAGCAATAGAAAGAATATTAGAATAATGACTGAAGGGTTTTCTAGCTCAACCACTCCGATGCTCAAGTAAGTCTCTGGTGGAGAAAGAAATGAGAATGAAGAATAGCAATTTAGGGTTTTGGATGCATGAGTGTGTGTACCTACGCCTCTAGGAGCAGGCGACATTTTATAGAGTGACGATTATACTCTTCACATTCTCCACATGTCTTGAGATATATGTGTGCGCTACCCATGTCTTCCAGGCTAAAAAATTACGCTTCCTATGTCCTTTGGGGAGTAATAGCTACATTGTCCGTATCTTCAGCGGGCAACATCTTATCACCTTAATGACTGAAGATCACCTAGAGTCCGGAACAGCATGGACTCACAGATCACTTGGAGTTGGGGACGCTACAAAGTCGAAGATCTGCTGGATTCGGGGGTGTCATGGAGTCGGGCCGGGGTGGTTTAGAGTTAGGGCTACTCAGAGTTGAGGTCGCATGGAACCAGGCATGGTTCTAGGTCGAGAGTGATGCAGAGTTAGGGTGGTAGAGCTTCATCAATCTCCCTTTCAAGTCTCTTTGTTGATTTTAACTGCCACCTTGAAAGGATTGTTGACCTCCTTACCCACATGACACCCTTTGATTACCTACCGCATCGCTAATATTTATTTTCTATGTCAAAAAATCAATGGTATCAAAATGGTTAAAAGGCATAATATGTATAGAACGATGTTAAATCGATCTCATCATTTGATATAGGGTGATTTACCAAACAACGTAGATGAATTTGTATTTTCCCCAATCACATATGTGGTTTTAGAAATGCTCAAACAATATAATCTTTCTCTTTTTTTTATTGTTCATCTAACAAAAATTGCATGCAACCTATCTCCTTTTCTCTCTTTTACATTCATGCATGCAATTAAAATAATTTTTCATTAAAAAAATTATATACCACTCTCTTTTATTTTACTATTAATCTAAAAAAATTTTGAACCTCTCTCTCCTTTTTATCGTTCATCCAAAAAAAATTATAAATAATTTTTTACTGTATTGCTAATTTTCAAAAAATTAGCAACACCGTAAAAAGTGATTTAGAGTTTATACTCCATAATATCGTTAATTTTTTAAAAAATAGCAATACAGTGAAACGTGGTTTTGCTGATTTTCAGAAATTAATAACATAGGATTTATTTTCTATGTTTAAAAATCAACACCACACAGCAACATAGAAAATCAATTGTGTTGCTAAATTTTAAAACAACATACAACAACATAGAAAATCAACCATGTGTTGCCAAATTTTGAAAATCAGAAACATAGTGGTGCTTATTTATGAAATGACATTGTGTTGCTAATTTTTAAAACTCAATAACACAATGATGTTGATTTTCAAAATTAGACCACTGTATTATTGAAATTTAAAATTGAAAATTAGCAGCACAACAACATAGAAAATCAGCCATGTGTTGCTGAATTTTGAAAATCAGCAACACAGTAAATCCACACCACTGTGTTGCTGATTTTCGAAATTTAGTAACAAAACACAATGGTGCAGATTTTCAGAAAATCATCAACAACGTTGTTGTTGACTTAAATTTTAAGAGACCATAACTTTTGGCTGAGAATAAACCATGAGACGCATAATATATCAAATCGATGCTCATTCAGAGATCTTTAATTTGATATATTGTTCGTCACGTGGTTTAATTTGAATCAAAAGTTATCACCTCTTAAAGTTTACCCAGCATAAATGTTATAGCAGCTATAAAACCATTGAGATTTAATGCCCAGCATTACCCACATTGGAATTTAATGTCGATTCTTTCAATAACATATTAACACTTTTGGAGAAGCTGAAACGAGCAATGGAGGGAATTGTTGGACTCCTTGTAGCCTTATAAATCTATATGACCTAACATAGATCCAATCAGACTTGTCTAGGTCCTCATAAATTCACATTTTAGGTTATGTAGATTTATGAGGTGACAAGGAGTTCAACGGGGCCCTCCATTGCTTATTTCTGCTTCTTCAAAGATGTTAAAATGTTATTAAAATAATTGACTAAAGAATCCCAACATGGGTCTAATATAAATCATATTAGGCCCAACGTGAGCCTAATATGATTTATATCAAGCCCACATTGGGATTTAATGTGGACTCTTCCAATAAAATTTTAACACACCCGGAGAAGCTGAAATAAGCAATGGAAGATATTGTTAGACTTCTTGCAGTCTCAAAAATTCACAAGACCTAAAATGTAGATTTTTGAGAACCTAGACAAGTCCGATTGGATCCATTTTAGGTCATGTGGATTTTTAAGGTTGTAAGGAGTTCAATGATGCCCTTCATTGCTTATTTCAGCTTCTCTGAAGGTTTTTACCGATTGTTCCAATAACATTTTAACATATCTGGAGAAGCTAAAATAAACAACGGAGGGTATCGTTAGATTCCTTGCAGCCTTAAAAATTATAGGACTTAAAATGGGTCAAATCAGACTTGTTTAGGTCTATCAGTGAATTTTAGTCAAAATCTACTTGATGATAACCAGATTTATCCTGAATGGTGTAAGGGATTCTCCTAAGAAATATAGTTGAATTACCTTATTGGAGGATGAATGAATATAGATGAGTGATATCATCTGGAGTCCACAGAGCAATCTTATAAAGGACTGATAGGCAATATCATTTGGAGTCTATAGAGAAATCTTATGAAGGATTGTCAGGCGATATCATTTAGAGTTTGCCGAGAAATATTATGAAGAACTACCAAGCAATATCATTTGGAGTCTGCAAAGCAATCTTATGAATGATTACCGGACAATATCATTTAGAATCAACAGAGCAACTTCACAAGAGAGTAACCTTACAAAGGTTCATCAAGCAATAACTTTGTGCTCCGTCGAGCAACCTTATAAAGGATTGCCGATCAATATTATTGGATTGGTTAGGCCCTTAGGACAATAACACAGGGGTCTATGGAGCAATACGGTTAAGCAAGTACTTCATCATTAGGCTTTCGACTCTTAACACATGTCGATAGTTGAAGGGAGGGAAGTTAGAGATAGTTTCCTTGATTCCTTCCTCAAATTACATGACAACTAGTGAATGGTGGAGAACATTGGTTGTCAGAGATGATTTCCTCAAAACCCTCTTCATCTTACGTGGCATTCATGGATTGGGTGCACTATAATGTGTAGGATCGTTGCGCTAGAGGGGGGGGGGAGGGGGTGAATAGTGCTTATGGCTAATTTGTTCATTTAAAATTAATCGGAGTAAAAGTAGTGGAAAGACAGAAAGAAAACCAAGCAATCGCTATCATGTTTCTTTTACTTGGTTCGAAGCCTGTGATGAGTTCTACTCCAAGCCCTGCACGTGAGAGTGCTTTTAATGGGAAAAGACTAATCAATCATAAAGAGTACAAATATAGTTTTAAATGATTACAAGTGATTTAAAAACTAAAGAATACCGAAAACTTTGTATGATGAAATCTTCAACAGAATCATCGTTGGAACTTTCGGGTGTCGTAGAGGCATTTTCTGAGCAGTTCAAAGAAGTGGAAGTCGTTCGTAATATTGTTATGAAGCTTCTGGTCGAAGGCTGCTTTTATAGGCTGTTCTGGGTGCTTGGAACCACATCAGTTTGCAGATAATTTTTGGGTTATGAGTGCCCGGACCGACTTTGGACGCTCGGATCAGCTTTTTCCATCCCCTTATTTTCTACAAAATAAAGTTAATCCAGGCATGAAAACATATATAATATGAAATTTGACAGCCTCTGACTGTCCGATTCTGACTTTGAGTTTCATCGAAACTCTAGGTCAAACCAACACCTATTGTTCTCTCTTCGGGGAATGTGTCCTCACCTACTCCTCTTAGGAGAGTTTACCTTTTGCCAAACCGGTTCTCCAGATTGACTGGACTTTTGCTCAGTGTCCGAATCTTCAGGTGTTCTCCGTTGGATGTCTGATCCTGACCTGTCCAGTCTTCCACCTGGTCTGTGACTACCAAGATTTTCACTTAGAGTCTCCGACTCTAGGATTTTGTCCAAAGAACTCGACCCGCCAAGACTTTCCACTTAGGATTACCGCCCCCTATGACCTAGGGTTACCACCCCCAAGGGTTTTTCCATCTACCTAACCACATCTAGGACTTTTCATCACCTAGGGTTACCACCCCCTAGAGTTTTTCACCTGCCTAGAATCCACTAGGACTTTTGCCTAAGAACACTTAGTGTTGAATCGTGATAATTCTAGAGTGGGGGTGAATAGTGTTCATTAAAAATTTGAAAATTGAATACGTATCGGAAAGATAAAAGTCACAATGCTAACACAAACCAATTTTACTTAGTTCGGAGCCTTCAGCGACTCCTACTCCAAGGCCCGCATGTGAGAGTGCTTTCGTTGGACAATCACTAATAAATCATAATAAGTACAAGAATTTATAGAATGAAAATACTGACAACAATAAAATAAAGATTTAATCACTTAGTTGTTAGAGAGGCTTTGTAACGTAGCAAGAGCGTCTTGGAAGCAGCGCGCACAAGAGCAATCACAGAAGAGAGTTTTTTTTGAAGCTCTGGTGGAGGCCTTCTTTTATAAGATTATTCCGGGCGCTAGAATCCCTTCTGGGTGCTTGGATCGTGACGTCGGCCAACCAATCAGCGTGCTCCAAGCTATCCAGATAAGTTTTGCCTTCCGGGCGCCCGGACCATCATTTTCCAGCACTCCTTTTTCCTACAAGAAAATGTTAGTCTAAGGTAAAATACAATTTATACTCCTCTACAAAATAGTGTTAACACAATTATTTTCAGAAGGGTAGTAATTAGATTCTGTCTCCCTGAGACCAGAATCTAGTCACGATCTCAACTTAAATTCTCGAAATGGTTCTAAGTTGGATCAACGTCTACTGTTCCCTCGAACGGGGAACGCCTCCTCACCAAGTCACTCCCCTCCAGTGACTTACCTTAACTTACCTACCAGACATCTGATCAGCCCGTCGACCTGTCTGGATTTCATGCTAGCTATCATGTTAGTTCGTCAACCTAGCTGGACTTCGTGCCAAACATCCGGTCAACCTGTCGACCTTTCTGGACTTCATGCCCAGCTATCAGGTCTGCCCATCGACCTAGATGGATTTCTTGCCAGCTATCCGGTTGGTCCGTCAACCTAGCTGGGTTTTGTGCCAGATATCTGGTCAGTCTGTCAACCTATCTAGACTTCTCCTATACACTCAGTCAAAGTGTTAGATCACTACGAAACTAACTTAACTTACTTTGTCATTCATCAAAATCTGAGTTAGACCATTAGTACTAACTGCACCAGTAATCTTCCCTTTTTTAATGCAATGACAACCTAGGTTAAGTTAGTGAAAATATACAAAAAGAATGAATAAATATAGGACATGGATGGTTTAAGTTAGTATTATGTATTTTGATGTTTGATGTTTCACCTAACTTAATCCACCTTACCTTTTCCCTTTGGCATTCATCAAAAATAATAAGCATAGACAGACTTGGCTAAGTAAAGAAAGAAAAATTTTGATAACAGAAAATGTTCAGGTTTATTTGGGGAATTTACTTAAAAAAACATAAGATTTTAATTTTTTATATCAGAAATAATTTTCAACATCAACATATATTAAAAAACCTACTAATTTTCATAATTATCAACATAGCTGAGTTTTTAAGTTAACTTGAAAAATATTTTCAAAAGTGATTTTTACAAAATATTAAGAAAAAAAGAACTACTAACTTTGTAAGTTAACTTATTATTTTTTTAAAAATTATTTTCAAAACAATTAAAGTAATTTTCAAAAATGAGTTTGCAAAAGGAAAGTAATTTTTTAAAAAAAAATTCAAAAATAAGTTTACAAAATTAAAGCAAGTTTTAAAACAATTTTCAAAAATTAGTTTTGTAAATTTAAAACAATTTGCTAAAGTATTTTTAAGGAAATGAGAAATACTTTTCAAAAATAATTTTGCAAAAATATTTTCAAAGAAGAGAAAATAATAAGTATGAAAATAATTTGAATTAATTCTCTCCCGGAACTTGACATTAAAAAAATCCTCAACTGTCTAGCCATTAGTTACTTACTGACTATCAGAAGATATTAGTTTTCACTTGGTTAGTCAGGTTAGGTTAATTGTATTCAGTTAGTGCTTGACTAAGCTAAAATACTTAATCTAATTACTATTTATTTGATATTTTAACGCCCAGAATTATGTTGATGCACTGATATAAATATATTAAGTCTAGGCAATCTACCTATGCATCTCACCACTTTCTAAGTTTAGCAATACACAAACAAGGTAGTCTTGGTGTGTTGATAAGATGCTCAAGTTCTAGATCTATAGGAGCATGCTTTCTAAGAGTTTGATATAGACTAAGACTAAAACTGATTTTAAAAATTCTAAAAATAGAAAATTTTGAGAAATATAAATAAAAAGTTTTACCCTAGAAGTTTTAAAGAAAATTTTGAAAATAATTTTACAATTTAAGAATCCTAGTCTATTAATGATAAGACAATATAATAAGTAAAAGTCAATAAATCAAGATATACTATAGTCATGACAAAAGTACAATAACAACCTAGACTACTGGGATGATGAAGGAGGTGGTTCGGAGCCCAAGGAGTGTAACAACGCTATCAACTCAAAGTGATGAGTCCGGTCATCCTCTCGAGAGTTGGATAAGTCACGTCGAAGGTCGGATATCTCCTATCGCATGTCTCGTCTCAAGTCAAAGACCTCCTATCATATATCCCGTCGCAAGTTGGAGACCTCCTGCCTCATACCCAGGTGAAAATCGGAGACCTCCTGGCGGAGACTCATCATAAATAACTCTAGTCAGGCAACTCGGTCGCATAGAGTGCGAGGAGCGGGACGTGGTGCTCGAGCTGGAGGTGGTGCTGGGACAGGAGCAGCCTCGTCGAATAGTGTAACCATGAACTCATCTCGCCCTGCCTCCTTCCCTGGGCATCTGGCTCTACATTTGGGCCAGGTTGGTGTTGTGCCCCCCTCCGCCAAGACATGACGCCCTCATCATCAGTATGAATACCTCCTAAAGAAAAGTTCCTAGATCCTACAATGTCAACTCAGTCAGGACTCTGACATCACCTCTGGTGACGTCAATATGAAAAGAGGCAATATATGTCGTCAAAATGTGGCAGTAGGGCATATGAACCCATCCGTTGGTAGTGACTCTGGCTGAGTAGAGAATGGCATGAAAAATGTGTAAACTGATATCTATATCTAACCTATGGCAAAAGGCATAAAGAAGAAAATAGTGAAATGGACGCATCATCGCAACGTCGCGAGTGGTCAACGAAAAAATGCAAGAGACTAAGACCCTATAGAGAACATAGTCCTGGACTCGAAGGGAGACGGACCTAAATAGGGTAACAGTTGATACTCGCTCGCCCCCAAAGAAATACGAATAAATCATATCTAGTGTAATATGCGAGTAAGGATCACCAAATGGTGGATCCCTAAGGGGATAACACTGAAAGGTGCAAGCAGATGGTCGTAAACTTAAAAAGGTCCGGATGGTGACAGTTGATACTCGCTCGCCCCCAAAGAAATACGAATAAATCATATCTAGTGTAATATGTGAGTAAGGATCACCAAATGGTGGATCCCTAGGGGGATATCACTGAAAGGTGCAAGCAGATGGTCGTAAACTTAAAAAGGTCCGGATGGTGGTAGGGGATAGCATGATATCCATACCAGCTATCCTAGTAGTGTGTGTAAGGTCTTCTATTCTAACTAGGTTATTGTACAGTTCAGCACATAAATCTATGTTAGATGAACTAGTACAGTAAACTAGACGCTGCAGACTGTAGTAGTCAATGATCTCTATAGCTGGAATGCATGAACGCACAAAAAACTGTTTATCTAAACATCTAGTCCATATAGGCATGTAAATAGTAGAGTCAAACCTAATCTTAAGTTCCTCAGTAGGAAACCTAGGGTCAGTACTAGCAGTAGAGGGCCTAGCACCAGGAGTAGAACATTTCCTACTTTACCAAAGAATACTAGACTAAGCATAGAATAGTACACAATAAAAAAATTAGAAGGAAAGAAAATTTACCGACACATTGTGATAATAAATAT
This sequence comes from Zingiber officinale, assembly GCF_018446385.1. Lineage (NCBI taxonomy): Eukaryota > Viridiplantae > Streptophyta > Magnoliopsida > Zingiberales > Zingiberaceae > Zingiber > Zingiber officinale. The sequence continues at coordinate 33,450,313 of NC_055990.1, read as the reverse complement.
TAGGAATGAAGACCTCGGTTGTTCCATAACAACATAATAACTAGAGGAGAAAGGAAAAATTTAAATTTTTCTCCCTTTTGTGTTAAAGCCCAGTGAGAGCTTATACAAAGGTGGAAGAGAGGAAGTGCAAGGCTTAAGGTTGCTCTGCCACCTCTTTTATAGGGCGGTCTGGGCACCTAGAACAAGGTGGTTGTGCGGGGCGCTCGAAAGTGCTTCCGAGCACCTGAAATACAATACCAGGGGCACTCGCCGCTAGTTTTAGGCATTTTTTTAATATTAATTTTAATTTAAGTTGATTTATTTAATTTAGAAGTTAAATTTTAAGTTAATTTTTTTAAAGTTAATTAAAATAATTTTATAATTAAATTAATTTTTAAAATAATTATAAAGTTAAAATAAATTTTAAAATAATTTTAAAGTTGAAATAAATTTTAAAATAATTTTTAAAGATAAAATAAATTTTAATGTAATTTTTTAAGTAAACAAATTTTAAAATAATTTTTTAAGTTAAAATAAACTAAGTTAAAATAAATTTTAAAATATTTTTTCTAAGTTAAAATAAATTTTAAAGTAATTTTTAAGTTAAAATAAATTTTAAAGTAATTTTTCTAAGTTAAAATAAATTTTTAAATAATTTTTTAAATTAAAATAAAGTTTAAAGTACTTTTTCTAAGTTAAAATAAATTTTAAAGTAATTTTTCTAAGTTAAAATAAAATTTAAAATAATTTTTTAAGTTAAAATAAATTTTAAAGTAATTTTTTAAGTTGAACCAAATTTTAAAGTAATTTTCCTAAGTTAAAATAAATTTTAAAATATTTTTTTAATTAAAATAAATTTTAAAATAATTTCTTTAAGTTAAAATAAATTTTAATGTAATATTTCTAAGTTAAAATAAATTTTTAAATTAAAATAAATTTTAAAGTCAAAATAAATTTTATAATAATTTTTTAAAGTAAAAATAAATTTTAAAGTAATTTTTCTATGTTAAAATAAATTTTAAAATAATTTTTAAAGTTAAAATAAATTTTAAAGTAATTTTTCTAAGTTAAAATAAATTTTAAAATAATTTTTTAAAGTTAAAATAAATTTTAATGTAATTTTTCTTAGTTAAAATAAATTTTCAAAATAGATTTTCTAAGTGAAAATAAATTTTACCATAATTTTTTAAGTTAAAATAAATTTTAAAGTAAAATTTCTAAGTTAAAATAAATTTTAAAGTAATTATTATAAGTTAAAATAAATTTTAAAATAATTTTTTAAATGAAAATAATTTTTAAAGCTAAAATAAATTTTTAAAGTTAAAATAATTTTTAAAGTAATTTTTCTAAATTAAAATACATTTTTAATATATTTTTTTAATAAAATTTTAAGTTAAAATAATTTTAAAGAAAATTTGAAGTTAAAATAATTTTTAAAGTTAATTTTAAAATTAAACTTTGAATTTAATATAATATAATATAATTTGATTTAATTTAATTTAATTTAAAGTTCTTAGTCATCTCACTCGTTTTATGTTTTCAATCAGTGAAGCCTATAATTTTTTTAGATGAAGTTAAGTTTAATTTTTTAGGATTTGATTTAACTTTGTGTTAGATTCAGGTTTAGCTTTGGGCTCAACAAACAGACATTCTTTGGATAAACTTCTGGGCTATGGTGAATCACCAGGACATTATTAGAGTAACCATGCTTTCGAGGTTTTCCAAATAGTCCTATCCACTGAACTTAATACAAAACCTTGGTCTAACTAGTTAGGATCCGTAAAGGGTAGCTTCAGTTAGTTCCACTTAGTCAAATGCACCAGGTCGAAGTCATATCTTCCTAGACATGCATAGACTGAGATTCCCTAACCTACTTGTTGGTTGCTACTCGGAAAACCTAGAGGTTCCACTGTACAAAAATTTTGTACAAAGGTCTGAACCTTTTCCTAGCTACCATGTGTTCTTTTAAATTAAATTTTGGATCGCCTGCGGAACTTAACACGTTGGATCCAAAACTTAATCTATTCGTTCTTTTAGGTTTTGACTTGGGTCTCCTGCGGAACTTAACACGTTCGACCCAAATCACCTTAAGTTATTAATTCCATTAAATATTAATTTCCATAATTGGTTTCCAGTACTGACGTGGCGAGGCACATGACCTTCTTGGATATGGGAGCAACCACCACCGACTAGACAGAACCTTTTATAGAAAGCTAATATTTAATTTCCTAAAATAACTTTAGGTTAACCGAAAAGAACAATCAAATCACAAGGGAAAGAAAAACAAAAGAACACTATATCGAAAACAAATTCGAAACTCTAGAATCGTATGCCTCTTGTATTTAGTATTATTTCCAAAAATAACTAGTATGATGCGGAAACAAAAATTACTAGTTATACCTTTAGAAAGACCTCTTGATCTTCTACCATATTCCTCTTCTAACCTCGGACGTTGTGTGGGCAACGATCTTCCGAGATGAGAACCACCAAGCACCTTCTTCTTCCTTACAAGTTTCGGCCATCAAAACTTCTCCTAGGATGAAGAGGTTCGGCCACCACCACCATGCTCCAAGGGATGCTAGAAAAGAGGCTTCTTTTCTCTCCTTCTTCTCCTTCTTAGATCCGGCCACCAAAGCTATCTCCACCATGAGAAGGTTCGGCCACACAAAGGAGAGGAGAGGAAAGAAAGGGCCGGCCACACCCAAGGAGAAAAGAGAGGAAAAATAGAATAGAGTCCTTAGCCTCGAAGCCTCCTCTACCCCCTCTTTTATAATCCTTGGTCTTGGCAAATAAGGAAAATTTAATAAAAACTTCCTTAATTATTTTGCCATTGAAAAGGAAAATTTATTTAATTAAAATAATTCTCTCTTTTCAAATTATAATGGTCGGCCACTCTTCTCCCCAAAACAAGGAGAGTTTTAATTAAAACTTCCTAATTTGTTTCTAGAAATTTATAAAAATTTCTCCAATAATTTTAATCCCTTCATGATTGGTTAATAAAAAGAAATTTTATAAATTAAAATCTTTCTTTTAAACATGTGGATAATTTCCAAAAAGGAAAGTTATCTCTAAAAATTAAAATCTCCTTTCAATCTACAAATAAGGAAAGATATTAAATCTTTTCTTAATCTTTTGTAGAAACTAATAAAAGAGAATTTTTAATTTTTAAACTTTCTTTTAAATCATGAATATAATTAAAAGGAAAGTTTTTACCAAAATTAAAATCAACCTTTAATCTACAAATAAGGAAAGATTTTAACTCTTCTCTTAATCTTTTGTAGAATCTTATAAAAGGAAGGATTTAAATTTTAAACTCTCTTTAAATTATATTATCCACATAAGAAAAATTTTAAAATTAAAATTCCTTTTTATTTTAATAGGGCCGGCCACATGAACCCATGAACATACCCATGGCCGGCCCTAGCTTGGTCTCCAAGCTAGCTTGGCGACCCCTATAGGATGGGTAAGAAGGTGGGTATAGGTGGGTATAGTACTCTATAATTAAGAGGCTACGATAGGGACCGAGAGGAGGAATTGGTTTTGGTCTCCCGATGAAATTAAGCATCCCGTGTTCGCCCCGAACACACAACTTAATTTCATCAATAATAATTCATTCCACTAAAAAACTATTATTGAACTACCGCACCAATCCCAAATTACATTTTGGGCTCCTTCTTATGAGTGTGTTAGTCTCCTGTGTTTAAGATAACAAATGTCCACTAATTAAGTAAGTTACTGACAACTCACTTAATTAATATCTAGCTCCAAGAGTAGTACCACTCAACTTCATCGTCATGTCGGACTAAGTCCACCTGCAGGGTTTAACATGACAATCCTTATGAGCTCCTCTTGGGGACATTCTCAACCTAGATCACTAGGACACAGTTTCCTTCTATAATCAACAACACACACTATAAGTGATATCATTTCCCAACTTATCGGGCTTATTGATTTATCGAACTAAATCTCACCCATTGATAAATTAAAGAAATAAATATCAAATATATGTGCTTGTTATTATATTAGGATTAAGAGCACACACTTCCATAATAACTGAGGTTTTTGTTCCTTTATAAAGTCAGTATAAAAGGAATGACCTCAAATGGTCCTACTCAATACACTCTAAGTGTACTAGTGTAATTATATAGTTAAGATAAACTAATACCTAATTACACTACGACCTTCCAATGGTTTGTTCCTTTCCATCTTGATCGTGAGCTACTGTTTATAATTTATAAGAAACCGATAACATGATCTTCTGTATGTGACACCACACACCATGTTATCTATAATATAAATTAATTGAGCAACTACATTTATCATAAATGTAGACATTTGACCAATGTGATTCTTATTTCTAGATAAATGTTTATACCAAAAGCTAGGCTTTTAGTATACACTCTAACACTACTAACATCCAAAACTTCACCAGTACCGTAGGTCAGGTTAAACTTAGTCCTTTTTTAAGTTAATCCTAATTACCCTGTCGAGTAGGTTATTTTTGGAGGTGCCAACTAACTTGGAGCCTCCCACTAAATTATTGATCTAGATTTAGGTTTTAGTTTTGGGTTTATGTCATTACTTTTATAATTATAATATACTTGATTATAATCTTGATTTAAGTTGGTTTTATGGTTATTTTTATTATTTGATTTTAGTTTAGTTGATTTAGGTTTATATTTTAGCTTTTGATTTAAGTTATTTGATTTTACATAACATATTTTGTTTTTAGGTATATAGTATTGATTGATTCCTACTTGCATAGTTAGACACACTTTCGGAACCTAAACTTTGGTTTGCTTTTTATTTTGCATTATTAGTGATATAAATGATTTATTTGAGTTTGATTTGTATCCAAGTCCAGATTTATTATATACAACTTGATTATTTAAGATAAGATTTAAATTTTTAGATCTAGTTGTAAAGTTTTCTAATAGCCTTTTTAGTCTATTAATTTCATCTTTTAGTGTTGAATTTTCTTCTTCAAGTGTTAAAACTTGATTTGGATTAGATTTTTCAATTTGTTCCTTGAGGTGTTGGTTTACCTCGAGGAGCAATTTATTTTGATTTTCTTGTTTGGTTAATTTTCTATTTAAACAAGAAATAACTTTAAAAAACTTTCTGCTTAAATAAAAATATACCTCATCGGAACCTTAGGAAATGAGTATGGACTTATGGCTCAATTCGGGTTCGGGCCCGTCTTCCGATTCGTCCTCCGATTCTGATTCACGGTCCATCAGCGCGAGGTAGCTTCGATTTTTCTGCTCTTCGACTTTCGATTCCTCTGAAGATGAATTGCCCCATGTTGCTTTGAGTGCCTTCTTTTTGGTTGTCTTTAACTTGTCGTTCTTCAATTTTGGGCACTCGTTCTTATAGTGGACCTTCTTGTTGCACCTAAAGCAGGTCACATTTCTTGATTCGTCGGTGGAGTTGATCTTCTACAGGTCTTTTCTGCTGAAGTTCTTCTTTCTCCTAGTGAACATCTTTCTTACCAAGTTTACCAGGTACTCTTCATCTTTTGAATCTTGGTTAGACTCATCTTCAGGTTCAAGCTTGGTTTTTTTCTTTTCCTTGGATGAACCTACAAAAAGAGCAACACCTTTCTCGGTTCTGGCGTTAGTTTGCTCGTGTAACTCAAGTTCACAAAACAACTTATCTAACTTTAACTTTGAAAGATTCTTTAAATTTTGTAAGCATCCACGATAGATGCCCACAATGCATTTCAAGGAAACACGTTTAGGGCCTACCTTATTAGATCGCGGTTCTCCATTTGGTGGCCGATGGTATAAAGTCCGTTGAGGATGTCTTTGATCCTCGCGTGGAGTTGACTCGCGGATTCTCCTTCCTACATCTTAATATTAAATAACTTATTTAAGAAATGGTCTCATTTGGTTACCTTAGAGTCGCTCGTTCCTTCGTGCAGTTTGATGAGCTTACTCCACAATTCTTTTGCATTTTGGTGTGGGCCCACTCGGTTCAGTTCTTCATTCATTAGCCCGCATTGCAATGTGTTGAGGGATTTGAAGTCTGTCTGGGCTTTTTTTTTCATGTCTAGATTCCACTGTTCCGAGTTCAATGGATTTCTTGAGTTGTCGACAGGCTCCTTGTAGCCTCTGGTGATGCTAAACCACTGGTCAAAATCGGTCTTCAGATAGACCTCCATTCGCTTCTTCCAGTAGGGGAAGTCGTTGTAGGGGATCGGTTGCCGGCTAGAAGGGGGGTTGGATAGCTAGGTCACCCGCAAGTTCGGTTTCTTTTCTATAAAAGATTAGTGCAAAGCAGAAATACAAAAACTAAAACAAAGAATGCAAACTAAACCCTTCTATTTTGCTAATTTTTGAAAATCATTACCACTATGTTTCTGATTTTTGAAATTCAGCAACACATAGGTTAATTTTCGATGTTGCTATGTGTTATTGATTTCCACAAATTTGCAACATCATTTTTCACTATATTGCTGATTTTCAGCAACACTATGTTGCTAATTTTTGGAAATCAGTAATATTATGAAGTATAAAATCCAAATCACTTTTTACGATGTTGCTAATTTTCAAAAATCAGCAACATAATAAAAAGTGGTTCAAATTTTTTTTTGGATGAGCCGTAAAAGAGAGATAGGTTTAAAATTTTTTCAAATAAACAATAAAAAAGAAGAAAGAGGTTTGTAATTTTCTTGGATGATTTTTTTTATTGCATGAATGCATGCAAAAGAGAAAAAAGAGGAGAGAGATTACATGTAATTTTTGTCAGGTGAAGAGTAAAAAGAAGATTATGTTATTTAGACAGTTCTAAAATCACATATGTGATTAGGGAAAATGCATATTTACCAATGTTGTTTAATAAATCACCTTTTAATATATATATCTTTGATCTCCTAAAAAATGCTACTCGGTAATGTTGGCTTGATTCTGTGACCGAGCTTGATTTGAGTATATTGTAGTCACATCCGACTTAAGTTCAATCAGTCAAATCTAAGACTTAGCTCAGATCAAACTACTAGTAAATTCGGATGTGATAAGATGGTTGTAGTTACAACGACAATGGATTTTTGGGAATTCTAATCACCCTTTATTACAATGACACTATTAGTGTTGTTAAACTGGTCAAATTCATGATGGGGTGGATTGACTCATCAAACACCATTCATATGGTGAGGCAAGATGAGCTAACTCGGCTCATCATCCTAACGGATTGAGAAATTCCCAATTCAACCCAAGGCAGATTGGGAAATTCCCATCCCAACTCCTAACGGATTGTGGATTAGGTAGTCAGCCATTCATAAGGTGTGTGGTATAATAAAACTATATTTTATTATAAAAATATTATACCACACACCTTATGTCGCATACCTCATGTGTGTCTAATGTAGTTTTATTGTTTGATTTTTTTTAGACTTCATATTATACCCTAACCTTTAAACCCTAAAACCAAAACACTAAATGACTAAATCCCAAGTTTAAAAAACAAAACAATGTTGCGCATCACGCAGTCGCACATAGGCACGCACTGCACGATGCACAACGTAACATTCTTCATGTGTGTGGCGCCTGGATCACTTCTGGGTGCTCCGCATACACTCAAGAATCCACGCGAGATGCCTAGTGTGGGTGCCTAGTAGATCGAAGCCATATATAATTTGGATTGTGGATTAGGCGGATTAAGTCTCTAAGCTCATTGAATTTTCCAATTTAGTTTTAAAACTTAGAAGTTTTTTTCAATCCGCAGACCAACCCAAGTCTATGATAGACTTATCCAATTCTTTTTAAAATGGGATGATAAAATCTCAATCAAATTCAGTTAAATTATTTGACAGGATAAATCAATCCGACGAGTCTAATTCAATTTGACAACTCTAAACAAATATCTAGAGGTACATTCAACATTAATGTTTTCACTTCGTTATCTCCGCTTTCAAACTCTCCTTTAGAAATTAACTTGGACATTAGTGGATTTTCCTTTTCAATCCTTTCAATTGTTGTTATTGAAGACATTCATCGGAATCCTTGGGCTGCTCAGTCCGCCGACAAGTACTAAGGCCAATACCAGTAGGAGTTCTTTGGTCCGCAATTTACGGACCAGAGAATGGTCCACTGTATGAGAACCATTGATTTGGATGGAGCCTACCTTTAAGTTGGTAGGGTCCATCTAAATTAAAGGTCTATAATAATGGACCATCCTTTGATCCACAAATTACGGACTAGAAGATCTATCCTCGGCCAATACCCGTAAGATCCCAATTTGAAAGGAATCAATCCGATAGAACCCGACGCCCATCCAATGTACCGATAATAATTTTAATTAATTAAACTTTGTTTATTCTAATAATAATTTAAGTCGACGGAATTATAAGCTCTGACTTTTTGCCACTTAAATACAAGTCATTGTTCTTTGATATTCGATTGTATTCATCCTAAACGTGCACACCCTATCAGAATTCAGAACAATCACCGGTGAAATTGAGTCAACGCCGGGAGACCATTTCTCAAGCATCAAACTTTTCACAGCTACGGTTAAGGTAAATTAGGTTGTTTAGGTCGATCGGCTGTGCGATGATTGCGTAGACACAACGCCGTGGTTTGGTGGGTATTTGGCTCCGTCAATTTCTTGGCTTTCTATTTTCAATCCAAGGAAGCAAGGAGCGGGGGAAGAAATGGAGCATGTGTTGGGGATTCTTCGGATTCGTGTCATTCGAGGGGTGAACCTCGCCTATCGCGACACCAGGGGCAGCGATCCCTACGTCGTCATTCGCATGGGCACGCAGGTAGTCTCCTCTTCTTACGACGCCCTTGTTGGTTTTCTTCTTCTTAAAAATCGTAATTTGGGGAAGAAATAGAGAGGCCGTTTGATCATGTGGCGGATGAGAAATAGAGATGTGTTGCATGTCTGTGAACTCCTTATGTTTCCTTTTTGAACAATGACACGATAATTTATCTTATGATGGTATTTTGTGAATTGTATATCGAATGGAACCTTGTCCATGACTTATTACGATCTTAAACATATGATTAACCTGTCAAGGGTCCTTTTACCCTTTCTTAGTGACGATGGACGAGGATAATTTCAATAGGTTAAGAATCTTTTCAGAGCACAATACCTTTCGTTTCAATATTGTAGTTCTTCAGGTTTCATTACAAGTTTTTACATGCATTTAAGAACTATAGTTCCAAGTTAATATATTACAATGGTATGTCAATATTTTCCTCTGTCTAAATGATTTACAATTAATTTGTTTAGGACGAAAAATTCGGTGGCAACTTTCTTGTTTATGGTCGGGAGGCTACTGATTTGCTGAAATGATATGATAGATGGTACTTCTAAGTGGATAGTTAGATGAAAGGCATCTGGTGCTGGGTAGCCATATCATGCCTTAAGTTTAACAAGTTGATTTCGTTGTATATCTTCTAGCGCATAGTAATCTTCTGGTGATATTGAAAACACCTATTTTATGGTTTGATTATGGTGCCTAACTAGAGTCTGCAGATATAGATTTCATCAATTATCAGCATTCATGTTCTGGATTGTGACACCTTTTGAGACCGCTCCATTTTAATATTACATTGATGGCAGAGTTTGCTATTTTGCTTTGTTTTATCATTTTATCCTTTGTATTTTTCTGACGAGGTAGAAAGTGAAGACTGGTGTTAAAAGAAGGAATGTCAATCCCGAGTGGAATGAAGAGCTAAGCCTTTCTATTATGGATCCTACTCAACCGTTAAAACTTGTAAGTCTCTTCCTCCTTAATCAAATGGTACAAATAATCCTATCATAACTTGATTTAACTTGTTACCTTTTGTAAACTAGGAAAAGTAGAAAACCTACTCTTTTTTTGGTAGATCTGACAAGCTTGACCTGCATACGTCAAGTAATAGATTCTTATACAATGGCCAATTGACTTAGCTGGATAGTTGGAATATGTTTATCATCAATGATTTCAAATCTTAGATAAGTAATGTCCATCACTATTCTGTACATTGAATATCCATGAACAAGTTAAATTCTATTGATGCCCATTAGGATATCTCTATTCTGTAAATTGAATATCCTTGAACAAGTTAAATTCTACTAATACCCAAGAAGGCTAAATAGGACTTCTTGTTCCCAAGAAAGAGTAAAGTGACTAATGTTTAAGATTCTTGCGATTCATTATATTTACTAGCATTTTTTGTATTCTTATCTCCTGGTACAGTGATAGTTCCCCCAGAGTCTTATAGTTACACAAATTTTCTTGTACTTTGTCATGCTTGTTTACAATTTTTTTCTTTTAATCATCTCTCCAATCAATTTACATTATTACATCATTGTAGTGCCTGATGAGGTTAAGTTTCCCACACTGCATTTCTTTGACTGACCTACCAGATGCATGTATTAGATGGCATATATCCGAATGACTATAAAGATTACTTTCTTTACCATTAAGTCGTAGAAGTTAATCACATCCTGAAATGCTTCATAAGGAAGATAGCTTTGTTCTTAATATCCTCAGGAACCCATTCTCAGTATTCTTCAGGTTCCTAGCTGATTTATTGAATGTATCTACTACCTTAAATCAACATAGTTATTATCACTTATTAAAGGGCTCCATTTAGATTGACGCGGAAGGTGGAGGCTTGGCTTTAAATGCAGGCATTAGGCCTTTCTTGTGAAGAAGAGAGAGAATTCGAATAGCCATGATCATAATGATTAATGGAGAATTCGAAAGGTCATCATAATGTTAATTAATGGAGAAGTTGAAGAGTCATCATAATGAAGGTTATAAATGAAGAATTTATGGAGCCTATAACTCTTCATCTTCTTAATTAATGAAGATCATAAATGATGAATTAATTGAGACCTTAACCCTTCGTATTCCTTGGAGACTATAAGTAGCCATCCTCGGAAAGATTCAAAGGTGAATTCTTTCTCTCCGAGTCTCCCTTGTCAGGTTCTTCTTCGCTTTCTTTTACCGGAAGAGATCGATAGTGTTAGGACCTTGACGTCCGCTAGAGGGGGGGTGAATAGCGTCTCACCCAAAACTTTACTTCCTATAATGTTAGTGCACAGCGGAATACAAAAACAAACTAACAAATACGAAAGTTAACCTAAAACAAGAAAGAAGAAGACAACAAACCAAACACAAACCCTAACACAAGGTATTTACGTGGCTCGGAGATAACTTGCTCCTACTCCACGGCGTGTCCGTAAGGTGGACGATCCCTCAATCCGTCGGTGGATTAGTCCCCGGCAAACTCCGGCTAGCTCAACCTCCTTGTGGGTGGAGAAACCTCACCACAACTCCAACCAAGATCACTTGGGCACAAGAGATCCTTGAGCACTTTGGTGACTACTAATTAGGCTTTAACCAAGTCTAATTTCGTCACCTTGGCCGGCCATCCCAAGCTCCTTCTTATAGAGCTTGGAACAAATCAGTAAGCTGATTTGCCCGTTACCAGTCGACTGGTCCTTGCACCAGTCGACTGGTGTCAACCCAACAGCTCTCTCAACGGCTATCTACAGTGCACCAGTCGACTGCTACAGTAACGCTACAGTAAACCCTAATTCTAGGATTTTACCTCGAGTACATTACTCAACACTCGTTCTCGCTCGACCAACCTAGACCTAGCCTTCTAGCCTCCTCCATCAGCCTTGCGTCCCTCGGATGCCTCCCCATCCTTCACGTCTTGCCTTCTGGAGCTTCCATCGGCCTTGTCATTGTTGTCGGGTCTTCCTTTGCCAAGAGATCGCGCCTCCGGGACTTCATCCATTGCCAAGTCACACTTGGACTTACGTTGCCAAGACTACATGCTTGGACTTACACCGCCAAGACTCATCCTTGGACTTTCCTCCTTTGCCAAGATTACACTTGGACTTACGTTGTCAAGACTACATGCTTGGACTTACACCGCCAAGACTCACCCTTGGACTTTCCTTGTTGTACCTGTATCCTGCACACTCACAATGCATATCAAATACAACAATAAACCTAACTTAAACCTTTGCCCAAACATCAAAACTTATGGCACCTAGATTGCTTCAACAATCTCCCCCTTTTTGATGTTTGGCAACCTGTTTAAGTTAGGGAAACATAAATGCAATACATATGCAAATAAATATGCAAATCAACTCATGCATAAATAATGGAACCTAAATCTCTAGGCTCCCCCTTCACCTAAGCTCCCCCTTGAGCTAGGATTTCCCGTAAAGGTAAACTTCTCCCCCTTTGCCTAAACAATCGCTCCCCCTTCACCTAAGCTCTCCCTCGAGTTAGGATTTCTTGCAAAGGTGTATAGGTTTCCCACTTAAACCTAGACTTCTCCCCCTTTGCCATACATCAAAAAGAGCTCCAACAATATCCCAATTGTTGAAAACATGTCATCCAAATTGACCCTAAACTCATGTATTTATCCCCCATGGATCTCATACATTTAAACGAGTTGACACGGTCAAGAACAACGTTAAAAAACATTTTTAGGCTGGTATCAGTCGACTGAACTAGGTACCAGTCGACTGCCCCTTTCGACAGAACCTTACAGAAGCATTCTGTGGTCGAAATCTACTGTTACCAGTCGACTGGTATCATCACCAGTCGACTGGTATCGAAAAAATGAGCTTACAGAGACATTCTGTGCTCAAAAACACTGTTACCAGTCGACTAGTATCTGCACCAGTCGACTGGCACCCTATTTCTGTAAAAATCAGCCTTTTCAGGCCAACTTCAGAAATGCACCAGAAATTCCTTAGACCTCGAAAAATCCTCAAATTTTGTGGAGAGGTCTATTGTACCCTTGTCTACTTGGGAAAAATATATATAAAAATATATTTATCACAGATCCCAAGATTGACACAAAATTCAAAACTAGCTAAATAGTTCAATTGAACATTGACCTAAAGTCCTAATTTTGGCTTCCTCTTGATGTATCTGCCCATACTAAATCACAACACTTCCCTAGCATGGGTTTATATGACATCTATACATCAAAAACTAATTTTTATGCAATATGACCCCTAATGTCATATTTTCATGCATGAAACACATCCCAATTGTGCCAATCCACTAGGTTAGAGACTTAAGTCTGTCTCCTAACCACTTGGCACATTTGATAACCCATATATCATGGGTCCCAAAAGCTCTTCCTATCCTTAGGAATCTTAACCTTAGTCACCTCCCTTGGTGACTCATCCACTATGGCTAGGCCACTTCGATGCACCTCGGGTGACACTTGGACTACTAAACTCACATTCTTAACCTTAGACACATTGTCTTTGATTAATTTCTTCTTGTCCTTAATCTTGGACACCTCATCCTTGCTATAATTATATGCTACCCTAGCATATTCCTTCTTATTGACCTTGGATGACTCTCCCTTGTCCTTGGTAACACCTCTCCTACCAATGTCATGTGCTACCTTAACACTTGACCTCCTTTTGGTCTTGGAAAAGATTTTTATGTTTTCAAATAGTAACTCCCTCTAAAAATATGGTCAAACTTCTATCATTGCACCAACAATGACTTGGGGTTCTTAAATAATTAGGAAAACCAAAACTTGAAGTTTTGAGGTTCAAAGTTCAATAATGAAACTAAACTTCAACCGAAACTTCACTCTAGTTTTTCTTAACCAATTCATACTTGTTTTCATCATGAAAACTCATGCAGACATTATTTAGGGTATACTTTATCAGGGAAAAATAGTTTTCTATGAAAATATTTTCTATTTTCAAAGATTGACACAAATTTGAAAACTCTTGAAAACTTCAACATTTTCTCCTAATTTGTGTCTAACTTTTCAATGATGATTACTATCAAAAGATAGTCTTCACAAAGGTTTTTCAAAAGTATTTTGAAATCTTTTTCAAAACCAATATCCAACCACGTTCTTTGGGCTCAATGCACATGACTTGTACATTAGCTTTCCCAATGATTGGAAGACACATAACTATGTGTTTTGATGAACCTAAAACTCAACAAGATGCACTAGATCAACATCTTGAGTTTTGTTCACCATCTTAACATCTCACTTGTATCTAACGTGTATTAAAACACATACAAGTCACCTTATAGTTCTTTGTGAGATGTATATTTGGTCTTGCCCTAAACTAAGGGATCATGCATCTCTATCTAGGCATTATAAAAATCATGATTATCCATCTAGGATGTCACTTGATATGATCCCTCTTATTGGAACACTTCCATACATAATAAATTCCTTTTGTCCTTAATTACAAGGAAATTGACATACTGCATGATGATTAATGACATACATCAAAATAAGCAATTTTCAAAAGCAAAGCATGTTATAGGTACATGATGTATGTATGACATGACATGGTATTTTTATATTTTTCATAATAAAATGAATGCAACACATGATGTCATGACATATAATATGCAATCAATCATGGTATTTTAGCATAAATAAAATATACCTAGATAATCTAAGTATCCTTAAACCTTAGCTAAAACCTTAAAATTAAGCCTAGATTGCTTATCTCTTGAAAGAATGCCAAAACCCAATTTGACATTTCTTTTATCCCTTTTTTTATTTGTGCCAATTGAAATTAAGAATTCAATCCTCAAATATTTGTTTGGCACATATTACTCTCTTTAAGGATCAAACATTTAGATTGAGACTTATTTTTGTTCTTAATCCTTTAAGAACATGCTAAGATCTCAACTAGCCATTTCTAATCCTTTTCAAGTGTGCCAATTTACATGTATTTCAATTCCTTAAGATTTGACATACTTTGTTCTTCCAAATAGTGATTACTTTGGATTAAGGTTAAAAATCTCGCTTAACCCATCAAAAGGAGACCAAGATCCCAACTTGTATTCCTTGTATTTTCATATTTGTGTCAATTTAAGTTAAACTCAAATCCTCAAATTTTGACACAATTTACTCTTCTTAAAGAGTACACTTAATAATCCTTTTCATTTTCAAAGGTTAACAATAACCTTGAAAATGCTTTCAAGTGTCAACTTTTATCAAGGTTGGGTTAACTACCCTTCCAATTGGAGTTGACACTCTCTAAACCCATCTAGGGTGTAGAGACTATGCTCCTAGGAATCCAAAACCTATTGGTACTCCTTGGATGCTCTAGGTACTCACTAGGGATGACTTTCCTAAATACCTTTCTAAGGACCTTTCTAGCCTTCTTAGAAGCCTTGATCACTTCCACTAGGTCACTTCTAGGGCTAACTCCCCTTGTAACCTTATTTGTGACTTTATTAGACTTATTAGAAGTCTTAGTCACATTGGTCTTTGCAAAAGTACTCTTAGGGACAACTTCCCTTGTACTTTTAGCTTGACCACTAGTCCTATGTTTGGTTCCATAGCTATATGGAACCCTATGAAAGGAAGTCACATCCTTCTTGGCTTTGGGTTTGTATCCCAAACCTCTATAGCCATTGGATGACTCTTGTCTAGCTTTTCCAATGTTGTGCTCACTTTGCCCCTTAAGCAAGTTTTCCATTCTTGCTAAGGTTCTCTCTAAGTTATCAAGTCTTGACCTTAAGACTTGGTTTTCTCTTACTAAATCCATAGATTTGGATTTTTGTTGATTCCTATGAGCATTGCTAGCCTTAGGCTTATATCTAAAGTCCTTAGAATTATTGCCTAAGTAGTTATCTACCTTCCTAACCTTAGGTATGGTAGATCTAGCATGAGGAGGTATATATTTGTCCTTAGGTTTATCATGCATTCTATTTTCATGATAAATAGCATTATAACGATTTAAATTTGAACTAGCATTCAAATTAGGGTTTACCTCCCTTACCCTTGAAGTTCTCTTCTTCTCCCACTTCTTCAAGTGCGCCAATTTCTTGAGCTCTCCTCTCCTTGGACACTTTGTGTGGTAGTGACCCCACTCACCACATGTAAAGCACCTAATGTGCTTCTTCTCCTTCTTCTTTTTCCTACAACTCACATTAGTTTCTAAATTAACTTTAGTGAGTTTATGATTTACCTTCTTTACCTTCTTGAGCGAAGGACACCTACTCTTGTAGTGCCCCATCTTACCACACTCAAAACATTTGATGTGGTCCTTTGTGCTCTTCTTGGTAGTTGAAGTAGAGGGTTGAGCTTCCAAGATCTCCTCTTCCTCGGATTTCTCTTCTTCCTCTTCACTTGAAGATTTGGACTCTTCCACTTCTTCATCTCTTGAGGATGTGGAAGATCTCTCCTCTTCCACCTCTTCCTTCTCTTTCTCTTCCTCCTCTTCCTTTTCCTCCTCGAATGTTGACCTCTTGTCAACATCGGATTGGTCCTTCTCTTCTTGGACCAATAAGCCATTTTCCTTGGGCTCTTTCACTCCTTGGATTTTTATAGGATCTTCATGATAGGCAATGATCTTTTTCCAAAGATCACTTGCATTTGTGGTTTCACCTACACTCAACAAAATATTAGAAGGTAGTAAATTATGCAAAATTCTCGTTACCTCCTTGTCCACCTCCGATTGCTCTCGTTGCTCTTTGGTCCAATGCCGAGGTCGGAGGCGTTTACCCTTCTTGTCCGTAGGAGCTTCAAATGGGTCACTCAAGACAACCCATTGATTCCAATCCATTTGGAACCATGTCTCCAATCGCTTCCTCCAATAATTGAAGTCTTCTTTGTCATACGGAGGTGGAATTCGGATATCCCATCCGAGCGGTCCTTCGGACTCCATCTTCTTCTTCCTCTAGCTTCTTGCTCTCTTGGCGGTTAGTCCGTAGAAGAGCGACCTTGCTCTGATACCACTTGTTAGGACCTTGACGTCCGCTAGAGGGGGGGTGAATAGCGTCTCACCCAAAACTTTACTTCCTTTAATGTTAGTGCACAGCGGAATACAAAAACAAACTAACAAATACGAAAGTTAACCTAAAACAAGAAAGAAGAAGACAACAAACCAAACACAAACCCTAACACAAGGTATTTACGTGGTTCGGAGATAACTTGCTCCTACTCCACGGCGTGTCCGTAAGGTGGACGATCCCTCAATCCATCGGTGGATTAGTCACCGGCAAACTCCGGCTAGCTCAACCTCCTTGTGGGTGGAGAAACATCACCACAACTCCAACCAAGATCACTTGGGCACAAGAGATCCTTGAGCACTTTGGTGACTACTAATTAGGCTTTAACCAAGTCTAATTTCGTCACCTTGGCCGGCCATCCCAAGCTCCTTCTTATAGAGCTTGGAACAAATCAGTAAGCTGATTTGCCCGTTACCAGTCGACTGGTCCTTGCACCAGTCGACTGGTGTCAGCCCAACGGCTCTCTCAACGGCTATCTACAGTGCACCAGTCGACTGTTACAGTACTACTACAGTAACGCTACAGTAAACCCTAATTCTAGGATTTTACCTCGAGTACATTACTCAACACTCGTTCTCGCCCGACCAACCTAGACCTAGCCTTCTAGCCTCCTCCATCAGCCTTGCGTCCCTCGGATGCCTCCCCATCCTTCACGTCTTGCCTTCTGGAGCTTCCATCGGCCTTGTCATTGTTGTCGGGTCTTCCTTTGCCAAGAGATCGCGCCTCCGGGACTTCATCCATTGCCAAGTCACACTTGGACTTACGTTGCCAAGACTACATGCTTGGACTTACACCGCCAAGACTCATCCTTGGACTTTCCTCCTTTGCCAAGATCACACTTGGACTTACGTTGCCAAGACTACATGCTTGGACTTACACCGCCAAGACTCACCCTTGGACTTTCCTTGTTGTACCTGTATCCTGCACACTCACAATGCATATCAAATACAACAATAAACCTAACTTAAACCTTTCAAAACTTATGGCACCTAGATTGCTCCAACAGATAGTGCTTCCAAGATTTTGTCGATCCAAGAGGCTAGCACCTAAAGGATCGTATCAAGTTCAAGTCTCGTAAAGTTTCTGTCCAAGCCAAAGAAGTTGCTGACTCAGTAAGTGGGCTTTTCGTTTCGAGTATAGACACGGAATATGTTTATATTTCATTATTTTATATTACAAGTTCATTTCTTTTTGTTCAAAGATGCACTGTTATGACTCAAGTTAGATATGGTAAAGGAAATTTCCAAAAATATGATAAGATATGACAAGTTATGGCCCTGATGCGGTGGGTAATAATAACCGATATATGACCTCACCCCTTAGAGGAATTACATATAGGGGACTGATAAGTAAAAGGGAATTTCCGAAAACATGATAAGATATGACAAGTTAGGTCCTGATGCAGTGGGTAATAATAACCGATATATGACCTCACCCCTTAAAGGAATTACATATAGGGGACTGATCAGTAATACCATGGAAAACAAGATGATTAACAGTGCTATGTTTTTGACTAAGTTATGTTTCTGTCATGAATTCTGAATGTTTTGCTAGAAGTATATGTTTTCGTTTAAGTTATGTTTCTGTCATGAATTCTGAATGTTTTGCTAAAAGTATATGTTTTCGTTTAAGTTATATTTCTGTCATGAATTTTGAATGTTTTGCTAAAAGTATATGTTTTCGTTTAAGTTGTGTTTCTGTCATGTTTCATAAAATATGTTTTCGTCATGCATTCCGAATGTTTTGGCTATATTTTGTATTATGTCATGCTATGTTCGATCGATCCCACTTACTGAGTGTTTTCCCAAGCACTCACCCCCCTTACTCCCATCCCCAGATAAAGACGAGGAACATGTTGAGAAGGAGGAGCAGGAGATGTTTTGGGGCTGGTAATGAAGCCGTGTCCAAGTGATTCGTCCTTTTAGTCCATGTTATCCTTATTTGTACACTTTCGCTTTTGGATTGTAAAGACAATATTTTCATTATATTATTAATGGTTTGGTATGCACTTTATGAGGTTTGTTGTTTTCGAGTATTTATATTCGCGAGCAACGCCGGTGTCACGCGCCTTGGTCTCGGGGCGTAACATTGAAGTGGTATCATGTTGGGTTTTTCGGGCCGCAAAAACCGCTTTTTGCATTGCGGAAACCCCGAAATTCCCATGCCACCGGATCCGTGCGAAGATTAAAATTTCGTAAAAATTTTCACGTACGAGTTTTTTAAGCCTAGATCTACTTTAGATCTACAGGATAAGAAGAGCTTTACCCTTGATGCGTGCCCTTCGCTAATCCCGCTCGTCCAAGGTTCACCGGATCTCGAGAGCATCAAAGTAGATACTCCTCTATGTGTATCCACACAAGCAAGAGATGGAGAAACCAAACAAAAGGTGTGCTAGCACCTTTGAAAGGTTCGGCCAAGGTGGAGGAGAGGGAGAGAAAGTTGAGAGCTTGAGGAAGAAGAAGGAGGCTTCAACACAAAATGAAACTTACACTTGAATTCATGTGGCCGGCCACATTAAGAGGGATTATAACCTCCATGGAATGCCAAGAGTCATAACTCTTGGTAACTCTCATGAGGTGGCATCCCACTTAAGCAACCATGATGATGTGGAGCATCATCATTGGCCCACTCTTTGCCAACTTACCAATGAGGTGGCAAATGGTCAAGTCAAACTTGACTCTTCATCTTCCTCTCAAGTCAAGTCACACTTGACCACTTCTCTCCCTTGGTTGATCTAATCTAACCATTGGTTCAAGTCAATTTTAATTTAATGAATCTCTATTCATTGAATTAAATTAATTAAATGAGTCTAAGTCCAAATTAGACTTACTTAACACATGAACCAAATTGAGTCCAACTCAATTAGCTCAATTTGGATTACTCTTAATCCTATTTGGTTCATCACATGAACCTAATCCTTTAGGTTCACCAAATGAACCTAATCTCCATCTAATTGTCCTTTGTGTGTGACCCTATAGGTTTTTATAACGTTGGCAATGCTCCTAAACTCATTTAGAAGCATAAGTAATGAGCGGTATCTAGCAACACATCATTACTACCCAAGTTATAAGAATGTTGAGATCCAACATCACCTTGTGACTACTAATTGTGACTCCTCACAATATATGACAAGTGTCCTTCTATCCTTGACATCTAGATTGATCAATGTGAGGCATAGACCGTATCATCCTCTAATCAATCTAAATCTTGAATCCCAAGTAGACTCACTCAATCAAATGAGCTCAACATCTCATATTGACTCATTTAGGCATGACCATGCACTTAGTGGTCTCACTCTATCAAGAATAATGATGTCACTCCTGTCATATAGGAGGGATAGATCCAATCTACATCACTCACATCCTTCCGCATAATTTGTTACATACCCAGTAATCGCCTTTATAGTCCACCCAGTTACGGGTGACGTTTGACGAGCCAAAGTATGCAACTCCTTATGTAGGGACCTATGGTGACTTCAGGTCCAAGGACTAATAGTCATACTAATAGCCACATGAGAAAGTATATGACACTCATATAACGATCCATGATGCTTTCTCATGGCGGGTCATTCAGTATACATTCTCCAATGCATACTCATGTGTCAACTTGATATCTCCATATCCATGACTTGTGAGATCAAGTCATCGAGTTGACCTACATGCTAATCTCGTCGCATTAACATTGTTCTTGTATGCTAATACTTGACTAGGAATGATTAAGAGTAGTGTTCTCTATATCATCTCACTATCGATTCAACTAACCGATTGATATAGGTAAGAATCTTCTACTCAAGGACGCTATTATACTTAGTTATTTGGCACCAATACAAGTAAGTATAATAATCATAAACAAATGCCTTTATATATATATAAGAAATATGATACAATGAGTCCATATAACAATCATCAAATGATTGGCTCTAGGGCTCTAACTAACATATCAGAGCCAAGTTTTAATCCGGTTGGGACATTTTGTATGAGAATCTAACAAAGTTGGATTTTCGACAAATGGCTAGTGCCCTCTGAAATGGCCTAAATAGCAAAAATTGCATGTCATTTCTCTACCAAATTCCATTGTTTAGGCCCTGAAATCATGTTTTTTTTTCCGTTTCAAGAAAGTTTTCAATTGCCTATAACTTCTTGTAGGAAAGTTAAAATTCGATTCCGTTAATCGATACTGCTCATTACTTAAGTAGTTATCTTTGAACTATCATGAATCATTTCGCTTATCCGATTTTAGGAAATGGCCGACAGATCCGTCCGGAACAACCGTAACCCAAACTATGCCAACCGCAACAACAATGAAGATGCAAACACTCCCCCAAGAGTTAGCCTAAGCCGAGAAGATTTAATGGCCATCGCTACCATCATAGCAACCACACTGCAAGGGTTAGCGACCCCAAGTGCTAACCAGAATCCCAACCCGCCACCAGAAGCCAACCGTGTGGTATTAAGTACTACTATGAGTCCCTTCGGAAAAACAGAGCCCCGACGTTTGATGGCAACCCCGACCCAGAAGTTGGTCAAAACTGGCTCAAGAATATCGAGACTCAGCTTCGACTACTGGAAATCCCGGAGGTGTTTAAAGTGGATGTTGTGACACCCTTCCTAGAAGATAAGACACACAAGTGGTGGGAAATCATTTCACCAGCAATGACTGAAGCTGGACCAGTGACATGGCAACAATTTAAAGAGATGTTCTTAAAGCAGTACTATCCGACTGAGTTCGGGTTACAGAAGCTGAGTGAATTTGAAAACTTTACTCAAGCTCCGAGTATGTCCGTACTAGAGTACACCTCAAAGTTCAACTCGCTCGGGACCTATGCCCCAACCATCATGGCAGATGACACCTTGTAGCTATATCACTTCAAGAAGGGTTTGAGTAGCCGAATTCAATCAGCATTAGCAATCTACAAGCCAACTAGCTTCGCCGATCTGATGGGAGCAGCCATTAGAGCAGAAACGAACATCAAACGGCGTGAAGAAGAAGGAAAGAACAAGCGACCCCTCGGGAGTCAATCTTCCCTAAGTGAACAAAGGTTAAAACGACTCAACCTATCAAGTGGCCAGTCCAAAGGACCCTCTTTCACTTTGCCCTCCCAAAGCATTAAACCATGTCCTACTTGTAACTCCAGACATCTTGGAGAATGTCGTAGGATCTCCGGTGCATGCTTCAACTGTGGGAAGATGGGGCACCGAATTGCGGATTGTCCTGAACCCAAAAAACAAGGGGCAGTATCAAATTATGCTGCAGTCCAGAATAAACCAAAGGAGAATAAGCCCAATGCTCGGGTGTTCACTATGACTCAAGAAGAGGTGGACAACGCAAGCGATGTGGTGGTAGGTATCATTCTAATCAACAAAATGACTGCCTATGTATTGTTTGACTGTGGTGTCACTCATTCTTTTATATCTAAAAGATTCACTATGAAGTTAGGACTTAGAGCTGAAATACTTAGTGAACCATATAGGGTAGCTACACCCACTAATAAGGCCATCAAAACTCATAAATTGCATCGAAGCTGTCAGGTCAGTATTGGTAATCATATATTCGAAGCTGATCTGATTCAACTAAACATGGTTGAGTTCGATGCCATTCTTGGAATGGATTGGTTTGCCAAGAATCACGCATTAGTGGATTGCCACAAGAAGAGTGTCAAACTTCGGACTTCAAGCCAAGAAGAAATCATCTACCATGGCAAGGCCAAGGAAAAGAGATTGCTCCTGTCCGTATCTTAGACTTGGAAAGCCATGAGGAGCGGAGATGGAATCTATCTAGCTATGATAAGTGAGGTGGAAGAGAAGATTGAGACCAGGCTAGAAGAAATTCCAGTCGTTCAAGACTTCCTAGATGTATTTCCTGAGGAACTACCTGGCACAGTACCAGACCGTGAAGTAGACTTTGAAATTAATTTGGCACCAGGTGCAACACCAATATCAAAGGCACCCTACCGGATGGCCCCGACAGAACTCAAATAACTAAAAGAACAACTTCAAGAGTTGTTAAACAAAAAACAAATCTGACCGAGCGCATCTCCGTGGGGAGCCCTAGTTTTATTTGTGAAGAAGAAAGACGGGAGTATGAGATTGTGTATCGATTACTGAGAATTGAATAAAATTACAATCAAGAATAGGTACCCCCTTCCAAGGATAAACGACCTCTTCGACCAACTTAAAAGAGCTACAGTATTCTCCAAACTCGATTTAAGGTCAGGCTATCACCAGTTGAAGGTTAAGGCTGAAGATATGCCAAAGACGGCTTTCAGAACCAGGTATGGACATTATGAGTTCATGGTAATGCCATTCGGCTTAACCAATGCCCCGGCAGCATTCATGGATCTCATGAATAGAGTGTTCAGACCATATCTTGATAAATTTGTGGTGGTGTTTATCGACGACATCCTCGTATATTCACTAAGTGAAGAAGACCACAAAGAGCACCTTCGCCTTACCCTCCAGACACTGAGAGATAAGGAACTATATGCCAAATTCAAGAAGTGTAAATTTTGTTTAAAAAGCGTTACCTTCTTGGGTCACATAATCTCTGAAGCAGGCGTTTCTGTAGACCCCAAGAAAGTAGAAGCAATTTTAGATTGTCCAAGACCAAAGTCAGTAATAGAAATTTGCAGCTTTTTGGGGCTAGCCGACTATTATCGAAAATTTGTTGAAGGATTTTCCACGATAGCTATACCTCTCACCAAGCTCACATAAAAGAACTCCAAATTTAACTGGAGTAATGAATGTGAGAAGAGCTTTGTAACCTTGAAGAAAATGCTTACATCTACACCCATACTAGTACTACCCGCAGAGGATAAGGATTTCACTATTTACAGTGATGCATCAAAGGGAGGTCTGGGGTGTGTCCTCATGCAAGAGGGAAGGATTATTGCTTACGTTTCACGACAACTGAAACCGTATGAGCAAAACTATCCCATGCATGACCTTGAACTAGCTGCAGTAGTTTTCGCTCTAAAAATTTGGAGACACTATCTATATGGTGCCAGGTGCGAAGTGTTTACAGATCATCAGAGTCTCAAATATCTGTTTACACAGAAAGAATTAAACCTGAGGCAACGACGATGGGTTGAGCTCTTAAAGGATTATGACTTAATAATAAGTTACTACCTAGGTAAAGCAAACAAGGTAGCTGATGCTTTAAGTCGGAAGAGCATGGGCAAGATAGTTTTGGCATCGCTCTCAGCACAACCATGCCTTCGAGAAACAATCAAGTTGAAGCAGAAGCAAGACCCGACGTTGGCAAGACTTACAGAGCAGATCAAAAAGGGAAAAGCAACTAATCTTCAAATAAATGATAGCGGATCTTATGGATGAAAGGAAGGCTGTGGGTGCCTGACATTGATAATCTTCGACAAGAAGTAATGTCTGAGGCCCACACATCAAAATTCTCGGTCCACCCTGGCAGTACAAAGATGTATAGGGATTTGAAGAAGAACTTCTGGTGGAGCGGAATGAAGAAGGATGTCGGGGAATTCGTCTCTAGGTGCCTAGTATGCCAACAGGTCAAAGCAGAACACCAACGACCTGGAGGACTTCTTCAACCTTTAGAGATTCCAGAGTGGAAATGGGAGCACATTTCCATGGACTTTGTAGTGGGATTGCCAAAGTCAAGACAAAGCCATGATGGGATATGGGTATGGTGGATAGACTCACAAAATCTGCACACTTTCTACTCGTTCGCATGAATTATAATCTGGATAAGTTGGCTACCCTATACATGGACAACATTGTGCGGCTGCATGGAGTTCCAGCAAGCATACTATCTGACAGAGACCCAAGATTTGTGTCCCGTTTTTGGCAAAGTTTTCAAAAAGCTATAGGGACTAAGGTCACTCTATACACGACCTATCACCCTCAGACTGATGGGCAAACTGAGAGGACAATACAGACACTTGAAGACATGCTAAGAGCATGTGCTTTGGACTTCAACAGTAATTGGAGTGAGCACCTGCCCTTAATCGAGTTTGCCCATAATAACAGTTATCATAGCAGCATTGGAATGGCCTCATACGAGGGTCTATATGAGTGCAAGTGTCGGTCACCTCTATATTGGGATGAAGTAGGAGAAAAAACTATAATTGGACCTGAGCTTATCCAAACCACAGTAGAAAAAGTGACTGTCATCAAGGAACGACTCAAGGCTGCTCAAGATCGACAAAAAAAGTTGGGCTGATTTGAAAAGAATATCAGTGGAATTCGAAATGAGTGATAAGGCCTATATAAAGATTTCGCCAATGAAGGGAGTAGTTCGATTCAATAAAGCTGGGAAACTAAATCCTAGATATGTAGGGCCTTTCGAAATTCTGGAGAAAGTGGGATCATTAGGTTACAGACTGGCATTACTACCAGATATATCAAGGATTCATAATGTCTTTCACGTCTCCCAACTAAGAAGATATGTTGCAGATTTGAGCCATATCTTGGAAACTGGATCACTCCTAGTCGAAGGGAACTTGAATGAAGAATTGAAGTATGAAGAAGTTCTCATTCGAATTATTGACACCAAGGATCAAGTACTTAGACGAATAACTATCCCGTACGTCAAAGTACAATGGTCCAATCACACTGAAAGGGAAGCTACCTGGGAACCCGAGGAAAAGATGCGCAAACATTACCCATATCTCTTCGAAGATCAAGCGAGCTCAAGTTTCGAGGACGAAACTTCCAATAAGGAGGGTGGGATGTGAAGACCCGATTTTGGACATGATGTCATGTCGGATATTAGTGAGCATACCTTTAAAGGTTAATTTAGGTTCATTTTGGACATGGTGATGGATACTAGTGGACATACCTTTAAAGGTTAATTTAGGTTCAATCTTATAAATCTTAATACCAGAAAAAAATTGAACCCAAGCTTATGATTACTTTGTGTCATGTGATTTCGAATGTTGGGTCTAGTTATTTATATGTTTCTTCTATGCTCTTTATCATGATAATTTAATGAGTCACATGTGGAGCTCTTATCTGTCTCTGAGTTCATCGTGGTATACAGTTTTTATCACGTTAGGTGGCTAAAAACTGTTGCTAGACAGTTACCTTAGTCTGTGTATGGATTTACACTGCCTTCGTGTATAAAACCTAGAGAGTTGTACGCATAGCACGTAGAAATAAGCAATGGCATTGGAAGCTAGTCGAGATCAAGATCAAATATGAATTTATTTGATATAAAGAGAGAGAATTCGAATAGCCATGATCATGATGATTAATGGAGAATTCGAAAGGTCATCATAATGTTAATTAATGGAGAAGTTGAAGAGTCATCATAATGAAAATCATAAATGAAGAATTTATGGAGCCTATAACTCTTCATCTTCTTAATTAATGAAGATCATAAATGATGAATTAATTGAGACCTTAACCCTTCATATTCCTTGAAGGCTATAAGTAGTCATCCTCGGAAAAATTCAAAGGTGAATTCTTTATCTCCGAGCCTCCCTTGTCAGGTTCTTCTTCGCTTTCTTTTACCGGAAGAGATCGGTAGTGCTTCCAAGATTTTGTCGATCCAAGAGGCTAGCACCTAATGGATCGTATCAAGTTCAAGTCTCGTAAAGTTTCTGTCCAAAGCCAAAGAAGTTGCTGACTCTATAAGTGGGCTTTTCATTTCGAGTATAGCTACGGAATATGTTTATATTTCATTATTTTATATTACAAGTTCATTTCTTTTTGTTCCAAGATGCACTGTTATGACTCAAGTTAGATATGGTAAAGGAAATTTCTAAAAATATGATAAGATATGACAAGTTATGGCCCTGATGCGGTGGATAATAATAACCGATATATGGCCCTGATACTGTGGGTAATAATAACTGATATATGGCCTCACCCCTTAGAGGAATTACATATAAGGGACTGATCAGTAAAAGAGAATTTCCGAAAACATGATAAGATATGACAAGTTATGACCCTGATGCGATGGGTAATAATAACCGATATATGACCTCACCCCTTAAAGGAATTACATATAGGGGACTGATCAGTAATACCATGGAAAATAAGATGATTAACAGTGCTATGTTTTTGACTAAGTTATGTTTCTGTCATGAATTCTGAATGTTTTGCTAGAAGTATATGTTTTCGTTTAAGTTATGTTTCTGTCATGAATTTTGAATGTTTTGCTAAAAGTATATGTTTTCGTTTAAGTTATGTTTCTGTCATGTTTCATAAAATATGTTTTCGTCATGCATTCTAAATGTTTTGGCTATATTTTGTATTCTGTCATAGTATGTTCGATCGATCCCACTTACTGAGTGTTTTCCCAAGCACTCACCCCCCTTACTTCTATCCCTAGATAAAGGCGAGGAACAAGTTGAGAAGGAGTAGCAGGAGATGTTTTGGGACTAGTAATGAAGTCGTGTTCAAGTGATTCGTCCTTTTAGTCCATATTATCCTTATTTGTACACTTTTACTTTTGGATTGTAAAGACAATATTTTCGTTATATTATTAATGGTTTTGTATGCACTTTATGAGGCTTGTTGTTTTTGAGTATTTATATTCGCGAGCAACGCCGGTGTCACACGCCTTGGTCTCGGGGCGTGACATTTCTCGCCTCTTGGGTTGGGTTGAACATGATCAGGAGTTATGACTCTTGAAGAGGATTGAAGTTAAGGTGTGCAAGTTTCAGCAACCAATTCTGCAGAGGGGTCTAAGAGAGCTTCTCAAAACAGTGAACTTACTATACTTCGACATCTGAGTAGGACCAATTTTTCTTCCTCCTATTTGTATCTTAATCTAAGGGCCAAACTAGGGCACTTACACACCTTAGTTACCGTAGATTCACTGGGGGCATAAAAAGGAAAAGGAAAAGGTAAGGCTGAAGTGTGATTCTGAGATTTATGGATTATTCTGCGGGAACCGAATGTTCTCATTGGCAATTGAGTAAAGGGTTTGTTGAGAATACAATCAAAGTTAAACATTAGAAAAACATGGAAACTATCATAAGTTTAAAAGGATGAAGATATTTTCATTGGTATTGAGGCCTTTTGGGTAAATCCCAAAAATAAAATCATGAGAATTTAGGCTCAAAGTGGACAATATTATACCATTATAGAGATATGTGAATTATTTTAGTTCCAACAAATGGTATCAGAGTCATGGTCCAGACTGGATGTCATATGGGGTAGCCTTGAATGAAGTTAAGGGGAGGCCTAGAGCATGTCAAGAGTGATCAAATGCTTGCGGGGATGCTTGAAGCAGGTCAAGAGTGACCTGATACTAGTGGGGAGGACCGAAGAAGGTTAAGAGTGACTAAATGTGGATATTTGTTGGAGGCCTGGAGTAGGTCAAGAGTGACTGGATGCTTATGGGGAGGCCCGAAGCAGGTGTAAATTGACCTGATTGTTGCGAGAGACTCGGAGCAAGTCAAGAGTGATTGTATGCTTACGGGGAGACTTGGAGCAGGTTAAGAGTGATCGGAAGTGGATACTTGCAGGTCAAGAGTGACCGGATGCTTGCGGGGCCAGTAACAGGTCAAGAGTAATTGGATGCTTGTGGGTAGGCTTGGAGTAGGTCAAGAGTGATCAGATACTTACGGGAAAGCTCATAGCATGTCAAGATGATTGGATGCTTACAAGCAGGCTCGAAGCACATCAAAAGTGACCGGATGCTTATGGGGAGGCGGAACATGAGAGTAATAGTGTGTGAGGGAAGGATTGTTTGAAATACAATTAAAGTCCCATATTAGAAAGACATGGAAAAAATCATAGGTTTAAAAGGGATGAAGATATTTCCATTAGTATAAGGACTTTTGGATAGAACTCAAAATAAAATCATGAGGGCTTAGGTCCAAAGTGAAATATTAGTAAAGGATGGTCATAGTAAAATCCGAATAGAGTCAATATTTTCAAATAGCAGTTGGAATTATTTTCCTCATGTTATGACAAATAGAACCTGCCAAGCACCATTCAAGAAATACCCTTTTCAATATTAGTTGCACTTATATATTTTCAAATAGCAGTTGGAATTATTTTCCTCATGTTATGACAAATACAACCTGTCAAGCACCATTCAAGAAATACCCTTTTCAATATTAGTTGCACTTATATATATATATATATATATATATACACACACACACTGCTTGCTTCTATTATTTGTGTTTGGAAGAGGGATGGATGCTTCCTTCTTCACCGATTATTATTGTTAGGACAAGTACGAGATAGAGGGGGTGGATAGCTCGTTTCGCTTCTTTTAACTTGATTTGCAACGGAAACTTGAAGCGAAGACTCCACAATGCTAACTCCTTCGATTTTACTAGATGTCTACCTCCTTGAGGTGACTAATCCAAGAGTCCACTTCTCAAACTCACAGCTCCACTATGAATGACTTATTCTCAAAAACTTTCTGGATGCAGAGAAGCCTCGCATAAGCTCAAGCACTAGAATACAACAAGAAATGCAAAATACAAAAGTAAATACAATCGAAAGCGATTTTACAATGAATAACCTTGCTTGCTTAATCTCTTGTTGCTAGGAAATGTCTCTTGGTGGTTGGAAATGCAGTAGCACTTTTCTCCCTAACTCGCAAGAACTAGCGTTAGCTTTATATGCTTCAAACCATCGCGAAGACCCCTTTTCTAGGACTGACTTACTCTTCTTAATCAATTGGCCTTACCTACAATCGATTGCCACGATAGATTAATTTCTCAAAACCTATAGAATGACTCTTTTTCGCATGTCTAATCGATTGGTGAGTCATACCAATCGATTACCGACTTCTAATCGATTTAGTCCGAAGCTTTTGTTCGCGAGAAAAAAAACTGCCTAATCGATTACCCAATCTATTCTCACACATTCTCTTGCGAAAAAGGCCCCAATCGACCTAATCGATTGGTGAAACCTGAATCGATTGTCTCAATCAATTCAGAATCTTTCTTTTGCGAGAGACACACTGCCCAATTGATTACCTTAATCTATTGACATTGTCGGAATCAATTACCCAATTGATTCTGGCACCTTCTATGCTCTCACAAAAATGCTCTCGATCGATTATCCTAATTGATTTCTTTGGGCCAATTCGATTGTCCAACCTTAACATTCAAAATCCGAGTTTAGGGTTGCTTTGCTCAACATCCGGTCATCTATGACCTATTGAGACTTCTCATTGCCTAACATGCAATCAACCTTGACCTGACAGGATTTCTTCACTAAGTGTGAGGTCCTCCTTGACCTACTTGAATTTTCCTCTAGTTAGGACTAGTCACTCGGTAGACTAGTCACTCTTTCCTAACTTCTAGCTAGGACTTCTCTTATCTAACCTCTACTTAGGACTAGTCACTTGGTATACTTCTTACCCTTGCCTAACCTCCCGTAAGGACTTCCCATTGACTAACTTCCAAAGACTTTTCACTTATCTAACCTCAGTTAGGACTAGTCACTCAGTAGACTTCTCATCTTAGTGTAATCTCTAGTTAGGACTTCTTGTTGCCTAATCTATACTTAGGACTTTTTGTTGTCTAACCTCGAGTTAAAGTTTTTTCTTGGTTGATCTTAGTTAGGACTTTCCCTTACCTAATCTCAGTTAGGACTTTTTGTTGCCTAACCTTCAGTTAGAGTTTTCCCTTGCTTAATCTCGGTTAAGACTTTCCCTTACCTAATCTCAGTTTGGATTTTTTGTTGTCTAACATCTAGTTAGGGCTTTCCTAGTCAAGTATTCAATCCTCCCTTAACCTTCTTGACTTTTCTCTCACATATTGTCAAACATTGAAACTCAAGCTCGGGCCAATTCGAACTTAGTCAAATTGGTCAACCTTGACTCGAGGACGATTGCACTAACAATTTCTCCCTTTTTGATATTTGGCAATTTGATTAAGTTAGACTAATCCATATTAGCCCAACTTCCTTTTTCATCTCATGCCAAAACATAAATGAGAGTTTTCTAACTTAAATCCTACATTCTCTTCCTTTGATACACTTTAAAAATCTTCTCCCAAGATGCATTACTCTTATCACAATAAAGGTTCCAACCTTCCATTGTTTTTAATGCTCAACCTAGAGCATCCAATCATCAACTATCAAAATTTCTCCTTCCATACTCAAATAATGTCTTTAAGGTGGTCCTTGTGAAGCCATGCTCCATCTTCTATCATTGCACTAATAATGATTTGGAGTTCCTAAACCTTTAGAAAATCACAAAATTGAAGTTATGAGGTTAAAAAATTCAACCTTGAATTTAAATCTCCTCCTTAACTCCGAATTAGTCTCCTTTAACCATTACTTTCTCATTTTCATTAAGAAAATTGCCCTTAATATTTATCAAAACATTTCATAGGATTAGAAATAGTTAAATTGACTAAACGTGGCCTAATGGACTGAAATCAGATCATTTCAGCCAAACACTGCCTACCAATCGATTGGCTATTGTTACCAATTAATTGGGAATTTTGATTTCCGAATTTAAATTCGGATCAAATTTCAAAAATTTATAAATAATTTTATGATATTCAAAAAATCCCGAAATATCACATAGACATTACTTATGTCATATACAATCAGAGAAAAATAATTTTCTATGAAAATATCTAATTTTCAAAGAATGATACAAAATTGAAAACTATTAAAAACTTAGATGTTTCATTCTAACTTTGTATCTAACTAATCATTGGTGATTTATATCAATAAATAGACTTTACCAAACTTTTCCAAAATCATTTTGAAATGATTTTCAAAAATAATTTTCAATCATGATCTATGGGCTAAATGCACATTACTTGCACATTAGCTTTCCCCATAATTGAACTTCACATAATCTATGTGTTTTGATGAAATCAAAGCTCAAATAGATACACTAAATCAACATCTTGAGATTTGTTTATCCTCCTAACATCTTACTTGTAATTAATATATCTCAATATACATATAAGTCAACTCTATGGTTCCTATGAGATGTAAAAAAGTTGTTTTCCGTAAACTAAGAGATCATCCTACCTAGAATGTTAATTTATGTTATTGTTCTTAATTTCAAAAAATTAGGAATTTATGCATATAAATGAATATGACATATATAAAATGAGCATTTTTTTAAAAGAAAAACTATTATAGTTTAATGATGCATGTGTGACATGACATGTAATATTTTTCATAATAATATGAATATAAAATATGATGTCATGGTATGTGATAGGATATATAAAATATGACAATTTTGGCACAAAGAACATACCTAGATTTTCTACCTATGTTTCAATAACTAATCACTATGCAAAAAGAGGCCTAAGTTGCCCTCATCTCTTTAGAAAATGTCAAAATCTCAATTTGACATTTCTTTGAATTCCATCCTATTTGTGTCAATTTGATAAAAGCTCAATACTTTAAAAATTTTAATTGACAATATTTTACTATTCAAGAGTAAAAATCAACTTCTCATTTTCAAGATGTGACAATACCTTGAAAATTTCCTAAAGTGCCAATTTCACTATGATTGGTTTAACTACCATTCTAATTAGAATTAACACATTCTAAACTCATTTAGTGTGTATAGAACATACTTTTAGGAACTCAAAATCTATTGGTGCTCCTTGAATGTTCTAGGTACTCATTAGAGATAACTTCTTTAGAAACTTTCCTATGCTTCTTAGAAGCCTTACTCACACTAGTCTCCTTAAAGTAACTCTAGAGATGACCTCTCTTGTAATCTTGATTTGACTTCTAGACCTTGGGTTAGTTCTATAGCTATATGAAACTCTATAATATGATGACACATTCTCTGGCTCTAGATTTGTATCCCAAACCTTTCTTGCCCTTAGATGGTTCTTGCATATCTAAGCCTAGGTTTTTCTTAGACCCCTTGACTTCATTTGTCATTTTCTTAAAGGTTCTTTCCAATTTCTCAAGTATTGACCTCAAAACTTGATTTTCTATCCTTAAATTCTCAAACTTAGATTTTCTATGATTATCTTTCTTTCTAGGCATATATTTAATTTTCTTAGAATTGTTGCCTAAATATTTTTTACCCTCTTATCCTTGGATAAGGTAAGTTCTAGTATAATATGATTTGTAATTTTCCTTAAAGGTATCATGCCTTCTATTTTCAGGATAACAAGTGCTAAAATAATAAAATTTATTTCTAGCATGCTTGTTTTCATGGTATAAAGAAATACTATTAACTAATAGTACCTTGGATGTGGTTTTGGAAGTTTCCCTTGATTTGAGCGTCCTCCTTTGTTCTTAGTCGAAATTTCCCCTTTGGACATTGATTTTGATAATGTCTCTTTTGATTATAAGAGAAGCACACAATGTGCTCTTTGCCCTTACGTATTGCGGGGCCGGCATCTATTGACTTCTCCTTCATCTTGGGTGCTACGTTAGTCTTCTTTTTTATTAATCTTAGACACTTGCTTTTATAGTGTCCATTCTCTCTATACTCAAATCATATAATATTTTTACAAATTGAAATAGTTATATCTTCATGATTTGTGCTCGTAGAGGTGGCACATTCTTCATTTAATTCAGAGGTAAAGACATCCTCTTGGTCTGGTGTTAATGGTCATCATGTAATAAAATATCAATCCCACAGAGACTGTTGATTAAGCACTAGTTAACTTCACACAACGAATTATCTAGACAATCGAAAGGTGGCTCACAAATGCTAGAAGAGAGATTGAAGAGAGGGAGAGAAGGTTAAGCAAAAGAGAGGAGAATTGATCTTGAGAGGGGTTGAACTTAGGAGGATGTGAGAAATAATTTGGGAGATGATTCTAGGATTTCAGTTTCACTATGATGCTAGTTAATGTCCCTATGCATTATTCATCTCCTTACCTCCATCCTTATGCACATGTAGGAAGTTAGATTCATTACTGGCTCTTCTCCGTGAAGGTTAAGCCAGAATGCTATCTTGATCCATATCCTATGTTACTAAATATGAATTATTCCTATGAAGTCTTGTAATGGGTTACTCCTGTCACTAGAATCCTTTGGTCATAAATCACAAGAATACACTAACACTCAATAACATAGAAATAGAAATAACAATTATGTTCAATTTCCTAGTTCCTTGTGAAGAATTGTTCTCTGTTTCAAAGCAATGCCCTAGATGTCCGGAAACGGGATACCCTTGTCACTAGGCCCCTCGGTCATATGATCTAGGACATTTCCTCTATGGGGTGAGCAATCAATACACATCTACATATTTACACCATTCACATATTTCATCAAATACATAGAAGGCACAACATACATAGAACATGACATAAACACTTCATTGAATAAGAAAATATTCAAATACATAGTTCATACATCACATCACATCATAGTTACTTCCTACATCCTAGATCGAGAGAATCTATTCCCTTGTAATGAAGATACAATCAAGAGACAATAAAAATAACATCTACAACTTAAAACATTGATTGAGAGAGAAGAGAGTGTTTATCGATGTGTCACTATTTTCTAGGTTGAACTTCTTGCTCTAGAGGTGAATGGATCATTGGAGATGATGAAGATGGCCTCTCTAGGATTTCCCCCAAAGGGGAGAACCCTTTCCCAAGGAGACGGACGAAGTCCCAAACCTAAGATAAGTCAAAGAATGAGGTTTTTGATCCTTTTATACCTCTTCCAAACTACCCAGGAAAACCAGGATTAAAGGGGTCCGGTAAACTAAGTTTTTCACCGCTTAAATTTGGTTTTCTTATAATTCACCCTGAACTAAAGTTGTAGACCTTGAAATTATCTACAATCTGATATTTAGATCAAGCCCTACTCCAATCGAGCCGAAAGTTATGGTGGTTCAAAGTTTGGTTTGTAGTTTGGGCGGAGGTCCCGATGAAGCCGTAGTTTGGAGGAACGACCGTGCCTTTTAGCATGGCTAGACCCTACTTTCTCTCTGTTGAACCTGAAGCAAAGTTGTAGATCTTGAAATTAGCTATGTTTTGATATAAAGAACAACCCGTAATTCCAATCAAACGCAAAGTTCAGCCTTGTTTTTACTTGGCATGGCTCGTGCCACAGTCGTGTGAGGTCCACACGGCTAAGGTATGCTTGGGCTCTAGTCCGACGACATAGCCGTGTGGATTCACACGGCCATAGTTGGCTCCGGCTCTGAAAAATCCACACGGCCGTGTGGATCTATACGGTCGAGGTCTGCTCCTTTATTTTGTTGACATGGTCGTGTGGAATCCACACGGTCA
Source organism: Zingiber officinale (assembly GCF_018446385.1). NCBI lineage: Eukaryota > Viridiplantae > Streptophyta > Magnoliopsida > Zingiberales > Zingiberaceae > Zingiber > Zingiber officinale. The sequence goes on along the minus strand of NC_055990.1, from coordinate 33,415,439 downwards.
GGTCTTGCTACGTCTCTGCCTTGTGGCACGGCCGTGTGCAATCAACACGACTAGTGTCTTCTCCTCTAGCATGTGACACGGTCGTGTGGATTCTACACGGTCGGTCCCTTTTGCTTCATTTGTCCTCTGAGTCGTCTACAAGCGTCGTTTTCGCTCCAAATCGCATCCTGTCAATGAAAATAAGCAAAAAGTAGATCTCCGGACAAAAGGAGTAGAAACATGACATTATAATGAAATAGGGTGCAAGAAACATAGATTATGCTCATGAAATACAAGTGGATGTGCGTCAAAACATGCAGAAAAGTGTATATAATCTACGTACATCAACCTCTCTCAATCTTGAGGTGGACGCTTTTTCAATTTCCTCCTCGGATGTTGAATGTCTCTCAACCTCCGAATCCTCATGTACTTGAAACAAAGAGTTTTCCTCTTTGTCTTTTTCGTTACATTGCATTGAGGATGGATCCTCATGGAGCCTGACCAATTTACTCCATAACTTGCATCCTTGAATTCACCTATCTTACACAAAATTTTATTAGGTACCAAATTAACTAGAATTGGTTACCTTGTCGTTTGTCTTGGATTTTTGAATTTGCTCCTCGGTCCATTTTTTTTTTCTTAAGAATTTTCCTTTATTATCTATTGGGGCTTTAAATCTCTTTATGAGAGCAAACCATTGTTCTATATTCATCATGAGAAAATTCTCGACCCTTGATTTCCAAAGATCGAATCCTCCCAATTCGATAGGTGGAGGTGTCTGGATGTCATATCCGAATTTATCTCTAAGATCCATTTTCTAACTTTAGCTCCCTTGATGATTTGTCCTTTGACTTGTTGAAATTAGCGCCCAAGTTTTCAACTTCTTTTCTTCCTCTAGCTCTCTGCTTTTTCCGGTGATTAGTCCAAAGAAGAATGGTCTCACTCTGATACCACTTGTTAGGACACATATGAGCTAGAGGGTGTATGAATAGCTCGCTTCACTTCTCCTAACTTAATTTACAGCAGAAACTTAAAGCGAAGACTTCACAATGCTAAATCCTTCGATGTTATTTCGTATCCACCACCTTAAGGTGGCTAATACAAGAGTCCACTCCTCACACTCACTAAATAACTCATTCTCAGAAACTCTCCGGAGGCGGAGAAGCCTCGTGCAAGCTTAAGCATAAGAATACAACAAGAAATGCAAAATACGATCGAAAATATTTTACAATGAATAACTTTGCTTATTTGATCTCTTGTTGTTAGGAAATACCTCTTGGTAGTTGGAAATGCAACAACACTTTTCTCCCCAACTCGCAAGAACTGGTGTTAGCTTTCTGTGCTTCAAACCTTTGCGAAAATCCCTTTTCTAGGACTGACTTATGCTTCCTAATCGATTAGCTTTACCCTAATCGATTGTCACGTCAGATCGATCATTTAAAACCTACACAATGACTCTTTTGTGCATGTTTAATCGATTGGTGAGTCATACCAATAATTACTAGGTTCTAATCGATTAAGTCAATCAATTCCGAAGTTTTTGTTTGCGAGAGAGAAAGTTGTCTAATCGATTGTCTCAATCGATTCAGAACTTTTCTATTCACGAGAGACACCCTAATCGATTGGCATTATCGGAATCGATTGCCCAATCGACTCCGACACCTTTTGTGCTCTCGTGAAAATGCTCTAAATTGATTACCTTAATAGATTGCCTTAAGCCAATCGATTGCCCTAATCAATTGCCCAACCCTAACACCCAGAATTTGAGTTTAGAGTTCCTTTGCCCAACATCCGATTATTCATGACTTGTTGGGACTTCTCATTGCCTAACATCCTATCAACCTTGACCTGCTAGAGTTTTTTCACCAAGTGTCCGGTCTTCCTTGACCTACTTGGATTTTCCCTTGCTAACCTTCCCATTAGTTTTTCCTTGCTTAACTCTTAGTTAGGACTAGTCATCCAATAGACTTCTCATCCTTGCCTAACCTTTAGTTAAAACTTCTCTTCCCTAATATTCAATTAGGACAAATCACTCGGTAGACTTCTTACCCTTGCTTAACCTTCAATTAGGACTTCCCGTTGCTTAACGTTTCCCTTGCCTAACCTCAGTTAGGACTAATCACTCGATAGACATCTCACCTGCCTAACCTTCCGTTAGGACTTCCTGTTGCCTATCCTCCAATTATGACTTCCGTTGCCTAACTTCCAGTTAGAATTTTCCCTTGCCTAACCTCAGTTAGGGCATTCCCTTACCTAATCTCAGTTAGGACTTTTCCTTGCCTAACCTCAATTAGGACCAGTGTTATAAATGGTGGTTGAGGTAGCTGCCTAGGCTAGAGGCGGATCTCAATCGCACCGTCTTGTGAAAGGCAGTGGTTTAGGCGACATTAAAGTGTTTCCGCTTTGGACTTAGGTGACGCGTCTGAGAACACGCTGGACTTATTGCCGAGCCAGGCGACTGATCCGGACTCGTTGCCGGCCCAAGCGACGGGTCCAGATTCATTGCAGGTTCAGGCGACATGTCCAAACATGTTGCGTCCGACGACGCGTTCGACGTCTAAACACTGATGTCCATCGACGAATAGAATAAGTTTTTTTTCTTGAACTTAGGATTTTATCAAAACTTTAGATTAATAATTTTAAACATGATTGAGATAATTTAAATATACTTAATTAAAATCTAATAAAATTATTCTATTAATTTAATATATATATTTAAAAAAATATTATTATTTATTTTTAAAAAATACGTAGATTAAGTTTTTTATTTTTAGTTAATATATTTTATAATAAATTTTTGATCTTTTATTTAAATTTTTATCCTTTATATATTATTTAATTATATATAAAAATAGTAAAAAAAATTCTACCGTCTAGGCAGTAGGCGGTCACTGATTGCATCGCCATTGCCTACTGCCATTTATAACACTGGTTAGGACTTTCAGTTGTCTAACCTCCAGTTAGGACTTTTCTAATCAAGTATTCGGTCCTTCCTTGTTTTACTTCTCACTCACATATCGTCAAACATCAAAATTTAAGCTCGGACCAAGTTGAGTTTAATCAAATTGGTCAACCTTGTCTCTAGAACGATTGCATCAACAAATATTACGTGGTCCTTAAACTTTTTTCAACCGTCCATTTATTATTATATGTTTTGTTAATGAAATTATTTTTATAGCATCGATTTTATTATTTTTTATATGAATACAAAGGGTTTATTTTTTTTCATAAATGCTTGAAAATCTAGGGCCGGCTCTATGTTGCTGTCGTAAATGAACTATAATACTGGATTGAGTGATGAGTAGTATTTTCTTATACGAAGATGTCTCCTGTTCCCAACAGTTTGAGGTGTTCTTCTTAACCTTCCCCTGCATTTCACTTCTCACTTTTCGCATCCTTCAACCTCCATTCTTTTTCTAAGAATTGTTGTATCCATAACAATCGATGCAACATACTAGCATAGGATTTCAATAGTTTATATATCAGTAGTGCTTCCTTTGGTATTCCCCTTAGACCCAAATTAATAGTAACCAACTCATCATCTAAGTTAATACTGGCATAACTCATTGTGTAAGACTAAATTGAAGGCATCCTGTCAAGATCGAAACTTTAACGAATCAACATCAATTGCCGACATGTGAAACCCAATGGTGGCTCCACAATCACACATGTAGTCTTTCCCAAGGTTCACTCTATTCTTCTTGTGCCTTGTATATATATTAGAAACTTCACATGTTCTTTCTATTCTTCTTAAGTTTATCGTGCACTAATATAATGTAATATGGTCAGGAAGTGTACGACAAGGACAGATTTACTCGAGACGATCAAATGGGCAATGCCGAGTTCGATATCCGTCCACTGTTGGACGTGTTCGAGATGAAACTGGAGGGCATTCCGGACGACACCATAATCTCAACCATCAAACCGAGCAGCCAAAACTGCCTGGTCGAGGAGAGCCATATCAGGTGGCAGGGTGAGAAGGTGGTGCAAGATGTGATCCTCAGGCTCAGAAACGTGGAGTGTGGTGAAATTGAACTGCAATTGACATGGATCAAAAACCTAAATAGTCGAAGCCATTAAGCTTTCTCTAGCAACTCATTGTAGATCTTCTATGTTCTTCTTCCTGTTTGAATTTAAAAAAGAGAGTTTAAACTCCGTTCCAAATTATCTTGTATAATTAAGATTCAAATTGTTCCAAAAATTTTAGTCAAATTTGAACGGAGTCAAAAGATTTAGGGGATATTTTTGCCTTTTTTTTGGGGATTATTTATTTAATTTCAAGGACCATCGTCGACCTCGACAAGTTGGAACATTAATTAACCTTTATTTAATTGCATCATATTATTGTTTATATTCATTATATTTACATAACTTATCAAATACGTAATTGATTAATCTGGAGCGTTGAAGCAGCACTACAAAAAACAATAATTTTCTAAACGGTTTTTAACCCCTATAGCAACAGTTTACATTAGCTGCTAAATCTATTGTACTGGTTAAATAATCATTACGAATGTTGGCGACGCTAAAGTCAACCGGAGCAATTAGTGGTTCATGATTTAGAATGGATTCTGATGAATATTTATAGAAGTGATTAATAATTGATTTAAATGGATACTTTTTAAAGGTGGTCATGATCGATTTTATAGATTATTATGGATCAATTTGAGAAATGATGTTTAGGAGCGGTTAGTAATCGATTTAGAAAGATGACTTTTAGACATCTTATAATTTATTATGTAACATTTTTTATTTATAAGGATGACTTTTAGAAGCGACAGTAAACCTATTCCAAAAATTGACCTTTAGAATTGGTTATTGTTAGGACTTTTGGTGGTCAACTAGAGGGAGGTGAATATCTTTATAAAAACAAATGAAAAACCTTTCTCAAACTTTTATAACTTTAACAAAATTAACATTTGTATAAAATATATAAGACTGATTAAAAAGGAAGAGACATAATGAATTATTTAGTTATAACCGGGGAGGTTGTTAATCCAAAGAAGTGGAAAACACATTAATTTCTCCTTCAGACAGAGAAGCCTCTTTACAGCAGTTGAAGTATTAAAAATATGAAGCTAGACAAAAGAAATCGTTTACAAGTGTTCTATCTAGGTTTCTGGGATTAGGGTTGTATTTATAGCCTTGGTCGGGGTGCCTGGAAGGGTTCTAGGCGCCTTGAGGGGAATAAAACTTTATTCCCGTCTCAAGGGATCATGTTTGAGGTGATTCAGATAAAAATCCTGGTCCAGGTGCCCAGACCAAGAAAGTCAATATCTTGTTGACTTTCGGTCCTAGTCTTCCGCTCTGGTTTCACTCGCCTTGGTCCGGGTCTTCCGCTCCGGCTCCGCTCGCTTGGGTGATCTCGACCATCCAGAATAGGGCTCACCCAAACCCAACTTCTGACATTCGAGCAAGCTTTCAGTCCGGTTTCTCGTCCCTTGGAAATGTCGTGCGCCTTCTTCTCATCCACTCGCGTACTCTTCTGCAGCACCTAATCCCTCAGACGCACCGAGCCCATCTGCTCTCTTCCATGTCATCCTTCTAGCTAGCTGCATTTGTCACTCGATTTCCTATTCTCCTAAGTTCCTGCACACTTAGACATAGGGGTTAAAAATCAACAGGACCTAACTTGACTTGATTGATCACATCAAAACTACCTTAGGGTACTAACAATCTCCCCCTTTTTGATGTGATGAAAGTCAAGTTAAGTTAAGGTAAACCATAAACAAATAGCAATTATAATTTTTGTAAAAAAATTGTAAGTGCAAAAATTAAGTCAAAAACAAAAAAATTATTATACTACCTTTCCCCTAGACTTAATCTTTACTACTTTCCCTTTCGATCATATTAAAAATGTGGTACTTTTTTAAAATGACTTTCGAAAATTTAAAGTCTAAGAGAGAAAAAAATTACTTTAATTAAAAAATATTTGCAAGGGTTGAATAGAAAAATTTCACAAAAGTTATATTTTTGGCAAAATTTTAAAACATTTGCATTTTGATGAAAAAAAATTCTAACGGAAAAGATTGTTTAGATTAACGTTTCACAAAAAATAACTTAAGCAAATTTTAATGATCAGATTTATTTTTCTAACAAAAATTTAAAGCATTAGTTAAATGCTTCACAAAGTCAATTAAATATTCAATTCAGTAATTGACTTCCAGGATGTGACGAGACACTAGGCAAATAGCATGTCAACAACAGGATGAAGCGAGTGCCAGCGATGGGAAATAGAGAGCGAGGAATCGACGACGTGTGTGTGTTCGTAACCAAGTTGGCTGCAAGGCAATTGAGACCTGGAAGCGATGACAGCAGTGACAACACTTCGTCTAGAAGAATAATCGTAAGGAAATAGCGGGAGTGGAAGTAAGGTGAGGGGAGGGAGATAATAGTGGGAATGTGAAATTTTTGATGAAGTGTGAAGCAGGGAAGTAAATATAAGGGGTTTTTTTATAAATATTAATGTTATTATTTAATCGATTTTAATTAATTTTTTATAAATATAAAAAAATTAATATTATATATTATAAATTTTAATATTAATTAATGACATTGTTTTTTAAATAAAAAAGTAATAATAAAAAAAAAATGATATGTTCAAGGAAAAAAACTCTAGGAAAAGCTCAAAGATAGACACATAAAGTGATGGGGCTCATAAAAAATGAAATGGTGGATCATGACTTTATGTGTCTATCCTTGATCTTTTCCTTGAGTTTTTTTCCTTGAGCATATCATTGCTCTAATAAAAATTAGGGGTGACAATTTTTGATGTTTGAATCCAGCAAGTGCTCAAAATTACAAGTTATTTTTTATGTTTCCATCAAAATTATCTACCTCATTCTCAATCCTTAATATATGTGGAAAAGTTCTCTAGTACAATTGCTTCAAAATCATAAAACTGAAGAAAATCATTATAAACGAGGAAGAAATTGGCATAAACAAATCTAGAGCTGTAATACACGACAATTTCGATCCATATTCCACAACAATTTTAAAGATTAGCAAACATACATTGGGTGTTTCTTCAACATGGAACAGCTCTGGATGCCTGTGGGGTGAAGTGAAACACAAAATCGTAATTATAAACAAAGCATTCTTTTAGTCTCTTCTATACTATCTTATTTTAAATGAATAATTATTTTATTCCTAGTTATTTCCAAATCATTTTTGCTAAGATAGAACGGCAATATGTTGATAGATTAAAGCACGAACCAGAAGCTTGCATGTATGGAAGTGTCAACGTTCAGTAACATCTGAATAAAGCTATCATAAACAGCAAAGAGTTTGTAAACGGATACTCATTGCATAGAAGTAGAGTGGCTCCTAGAAGGCAGATACTAGCTTCTTTAGATAAAAAAGGATGAAGCGCAATGGCCTACGAGGATCCAATCCATTGCTAGTCAGCAACAACTTAGAGAACTGGCACTAAACAGGGTTACAAATTCAGCAACTATATTCCTTTTCTTGTTCTGCTTTTTTTTTTCTGTGTAAGTCTATCCTGCAGCTGGAACTTGTTTCCTAAACCTTTTGAGACCTGCAGCTTTTTTACAATTAGTTTCTACAATTCATCTATGAAATCAGTGTCTCATTTCAGCTTGGGCATTCTTCCTGTTAGCTGCCCTAGTTCGTCAGAAATATAGTATTGCTTCCAATAGCATCTAGGAAGCTTCTAAGATTGAATTCATCCTTGCAATTTATTGAATTCATCCTTGCAATTTTATGAATTCAAGAAGAGTTCATATTTAGAAATCGTGCCAAAGAACTCCATGATTTAGGCTGGTTTTGATTCAATCTGGATTCCAAGGTAAATTCAGCTTAGATCAAGAAGAGTTCATCTTGGACAAAGGTATCATTTAGCACTGGCATGGATGAAGCTTCAATCTAAACCATTGCTAGTCAGAAACAACTTAGAGAACTTGCACTAAACAGGGTTACAAATTGAGCAACTATATTCCTTTTCTTATTCTGTTTTTTTTTTTTTTTTTTTTTTGTGTAAGTCTATCTTGCAGCTGGGACTTGTTTCCGAAACCTTTTGAGATCTGCAGCTGGCACTTCACATATGGGTAAAGAACCAATTAAGATTGGAGTAACTCAACAGCAACATTTTGAAAACATAATTCTCAATTCCTAGAATTAGAAATCAGATTTCAGGTTTAGAAATCAGATTCATGAGTGAAACTCTTTGATTTGTATCTTGAGTGGTTCAACAATTGGATTGGTGTAGAGAATGACAATCTTCCTTACTTCTTGACCAAGCACATGTTTTCATTCATATTTTTTTATGATCAATAACTTGCAACTAGCACTTGGCACACAACCTAAAAGAGCTAACTCATGTAGTACAGATTCATGTTCTTTTTTTTATTAACAATTCCCTTTTGCCATCTTGAATTGCACTCACAATGCATTAGTAGAGAACCAAATCAAGAAAATGTAACTTAATAGTTCTTTATTTTCCTGTTGATAGAGCTTCAAAATTCTAAAGATAGTTTCAACATAATGAAAGAAAATACAAAAATTAATCAAAGCTTTCATTATCTGTTTCATTGTTCATAGCCGAAAGAGCATCAACTATTGAGTTCTCTACATCAGCTCTAATTAATTCAATATCTACTCTATTTACATCACCTAATATTGACTCCATATTAGAAAAACTATTATGAATAAAATGCATTGTATCCATACATCTTTATTTCCTATGTTGTATGTATCTCTTGGTGTGTGACGAATGACATAATACCAATCCTCCTCCTTTGGATCACGAACATAATAGACCATTTGAGCTTACATAGACAAAATAAAAGGTTCATGTTCCTCACGTTCTCCTATATGTATCAAGCGTGAAAAATTCAGCATTGAACATCCAAATGGATCAATTTTGAAACCTGTAGTTGTAGTCGTGTTAACCCAATCACATCAAAAAAGAACAATTCATCCACGACCACCATGATCAAGTGAGATGACATCAGTTAGTCGACCATAATAGATTGACTCATGATCATCATTATCATGCATCGCTTGCACCATAACCCCGCTATTCTGCACTTTTTTATTTTTTTTAGATTGCACCATGCAAAATGTAAAACCATTTATGTTGAACCCATGATAACTAAATGCTACTGGATTTGGACCACGCGAAAGCACCCTAAGATCTAAGTTATCGATTCATTCATTTACTCAATCAACTTGTAAGGTACACATATAATTTTTAAAGTTAAAAAATTAACAAGTCTATTTATTAAAAATTTATAATATAAAATAAATTACATATATTACTTACTCGTCTTGCAAATCATTCTAGAAATTGCATTCTAACCATGTCATCCAAGTAGAATTACTTGGGCGATGGTCATATCTATGTCTTCTCTTAAGTTCATTTGTATTTCGCTGTTCAATGTCAACACTAATATATAATTAGAAAAAATTATTGATCATAAAAGAATAAACTATTATGCAAAAAATTTAAAAAAAAATAGTAACACTTACTCACAATATGATTGCAACACTATACAATTAGAGAGAATATATCTATGAGCTTGAGTTAGAGTTTTTTCATCCAAGCTAACTGCTTGAAGCCCTTTTGTTGGTCGCCCTACATTTGGAAACATCGGGAGTGTGGGAAATTCATCATTTTGTGTGTCTTTATGTTGTGGTCCGTGATTCTTTAATGAGTTGTTACCATCTATACAATGAGAATAAAGCACAACACATTCATCTGCTAAATATGCCTCTACAATGTTATCCTCTAGTTATGCTTTATTTCTAACAAAATTTTTAAGTTTCCCCATATATCTTTCTATTGGGTACATCCACCAATAATGTACAAGCCCAACAATTCTTACTTCATACGCTAAATGTACCACAAATGAAACATTATTGTGAAAAAAAGATGGTGGAAATATTCTATCTAATTGACATAAAACCAAAATAACCCCTTCTTCAACTTTCTGTAGTTCTTCTTCTTGTAGGGTCTTTGCACACACTGTTCTAAAATATTCACACAAAATAATAAGTGGAGTAGTCACCTTTTTTGACAACACTCAACAAAGAACAATGGGAAGGAACTGTTCCATCATGATATGACAATCATGACTTTTCAAACCCATAATCCTACAATGTCTAACATCCACACACTTTGAGATATCAGATGACATACCTTCAGGAACACGAATATCTTTTAATATATAATGAAATCTTTTTTTCATCTTTACACATAGAGTAACATGCAGGTGGCAAATACTCTTTGCCATTTGATTGTGCCCGGGCCATAATTATTTCATAATATCTAAAGTCTTTAAATCTCTACGTGCTGCATAATTATCTTTGCTCTTATTGGAATCATTTAAAAGTGTTCCAACAATGTTGTCGCAAACATTTTTTTTAATATGCATAGGGTCCAAATTATGTCGGATCAAATTAAATCCCAGCATGGAAGGCTAAAAATTATACTTTGTTTTCTCCACATTTGTTCAATTGATTCTATTTTTATTCTCACATTTAGTTTTGATACATCACTCTTACCAAAAATTACATTTTTGTTTAAGGTCATTCATAGAATATCAGATCCAGACAATGACACCAAATATACTCTACTTAATTGCTCTGGTTTGCTATAACTTGACATTGTTCAAATTTCTGAATCTGGTGATAGAAAATGATGATACCCTCTGAAATACCACTTTTTGTCATGTTTTAGGTATACTACATCTATATTATTGGCATAAGTTGGATATGCATTCTTGGCATATGTATTCCATCTAAACAAACAACCCAACCCAGGAAAATCACTGACTATCTAAAGTAATGTAGCTTGCATTTGAAATATTTTTTTGTCACAAGCATCAAATGTGGCAATCCCATTTTCCCATAAATCTTTCAATTGAGTCAATAAGAGATGCAAATATATATCGATATCATTTTCAAGTGCTTTTGTACCTAGAATAAGGGTGGATAAAATAATATAATAAGGCTTCATGCATTCCCAAGGTGGCAAATTGTAAGACATCAAGACAATAGGCCAAGTACTATGTAAAGTGCTTTGATTTTTAAATGGATTAAACCCATCAACAGAAAGTCCCAAGTGTATGTTTCTAGGATCAAACGCAAATTCACAATGGCGTTCATCAAATTCCTTCCATGATTGAGAATCTAGATGCCTTAGATTTCCATCTAAAACACATTTTTTTGAAATGACACTGCATATTTTCAGACGTCTTGGATGACATGAATAATCGTTGCGATCTTGAATTTAAATGAAAATAGAAAAAGACTTTGGCTAGAATTTTAACCTCGAGACGTTTTTTTCCACCTTATATGATCTCCTTGATGATTTCGATATAATTTTCCATCTTGGAAGGTTACACACTTTGCAAGCCTGTTCATTCTCACCCCCACCCCAATAAATCATACAATCATTTGGACAAGCGTGTTTTTTTCGTAATGAAGTCCTAAACTAGAAATTAATTTCTTTGCTTCATAAAAAGACTTAGGCACTTGAGCTTTAGATGGAAGTACTCGACAAAGGAAGTCCAACAATACTGTAAATGACTTATCACTCTATTTTTCATTCACTTTCAATTGAAATAACTCAACAAGGAATGACAGTTTAGAAAACTCTGTGCATCTAGTATATAGCTATTGTTTACCTTCCTCTATTAGTCGATAGAAATCTTTCACATTAGACTCCATCGGTGTATGACTCGTTGATACTCCAATGTAATTTTCATTCCTTGCCGATCCTTCATGCATTTCAAATGCATCATGCAACATTTCTTGTACCATGAGTTGATGGTTAGTTACTTTAGAAACTTGTTGCACTGAATCATGAAGTTCTTTATTATCATGATCTTGTACAATTAGTTTTCTCCATGAAAATTCCAGATGTGATAATCTTGTAAGATACCATTTATCATTAGATGTTTGTGTACAATCTTACGATCATGACTCAATGAGTTTATGCATTTGCAGCAAGGACATGGTCTCATGACTTCTTGAGTCACATCACCAAATTCATAACGAACGTAAAAAATATAGGATTCCCACCCAATACTCAAGACTGCATGTAGCGCAGCCATCCATTACTACTGCATGATTTGATCCTGTTCAATAATTTATAAAAGTTAACACATTGAAGCAAGATTTATCAAAATTAAAGAAACTTCGTAGATAAAATTTTAAAGAATTCAACAAACATAAAATATAATTCCTAAATATAAAATTTCAAATATATAAACAGAAGGATTTCAAAAGAAAAAAAAATCATATATGCTAATGGTCTTATGAGAAATCCATGATATTATTCAACTTAGAGAACAAAAATGTGAAAATGAAGCTTAGCATCATTGACACGCTATAAGCAAACTACAACAATAAACTTGGAAAACAATATGAATAACTTGCAAAAAAAGGCAAAGTAAGGGATTCATTGGAAAAATTTACAAATCTACTGGCCAACACAAACTCTAATCGATTATAATTTTATCACCATTAACATTTAAAAACATTGTCACCGTGCGAAAACTAAATCAAGAAATTACTTTGAGAAATAAAATCAAAGGTCATTTATGATGTGGATGTCGAAAGATGATGTTAGAGTGCAATTAATCTGATGGGTCGCTAGAATCGAGAGGATTGTTGGAATAGGGTCGATAGAAAAGAGAATGTTGCTGGAACAAAGAAAGTCGCCGAAATAGAAAGGTTTATTGGAATTGTGAAAGTAATATGAGATTTTTTATTAATTTCCTATCTATGTGACTTTTAGAAGTGGTTTAAGACCGCTTCTAAAAGAAACTTATAGGATCGGTTTGAATAACCGCTTCTATATGTGTCCAAAGATAATGATTTAACAACCGCTTCTATATGTGTCCAAAGACAATGATTTAACAACCGCTTCTAAAGAAAAAAAATCAATTAAAGCGATTTTAAGAGTGGTTAATATTGACCGATTCTTTTGGTTTTACTTTTACAACCGCTGTTAATTTTCTAGCCCTAATGACTATTTTTTTTTAGCGAGCTCACCTGCTAAATTTCGAGTCAATGTGGGTTGTTCTCTAGATTTGACCTAATCATGAAATCATTGTGTCATTAGAGAAAAAGCTCAACAAATCCGACAGATTAGCCTTATAATATAAAAATTTGTAATAATAGATATGTGATGCATATATTAAGCTTAATTATTTGGATAAGAATTCTACACTTACGCAAACTCATTGATTGCCCTTTACATGTACTTAATGCTACCAAAAGAAATAAAACTAGCTAGAAATCAAAAAAGAGAAGATAGCGAAGATAGTGAGATAGAGGAAAATAACATGCATGAGACATCTTTGAGATCAGATTGACATAAGACCCTATTTCAAGTCCTTGTGTGACAAATTGATAACAACATGCATGAACTTGACCATTTAGGCTTGTACCATGATGTGAAAGAAAAGAGTCTTCTCGGGATGGTGCGATGATTAAAATATGAAATATTATCACATGAAGTTTTGAGATCGAAACTCGACATGACCGAGCATAATCTTTTCCATGTCTTAATCATTTGCACTAATGACTAATAGAAAAGATATGCATATCCTTGACATAAGACCCTATTTCTAGTCCTTGCGTGGCAAATAGATAACAACATGCATGAACTTAGACCATTTAGGCTCGTGTACGATGATGTGAATGAAAAGATATGCCTATCCTTGGTCACTATTATGAGAATATATATATTTGTCTTTTTCTTTAGAATATAATAACTGAAATGCGAAGCTGCTCGCACGTAGTTTTGCTTATTCTAAACACCAAAATCATAACAGGTCAATTATCAAAATCAAACTTTAGAAAATATTTTAAAAAATTATGTTTTAAAAAATATTTTTAAATTTCCTTTATAAAATTATATTTCTTGCTTTGAAAAACTCATTTAAAAGATGTTTATTAAAAATACTTTGTAAATATTTTTAAAAATTACTTTTCATTTGAATATTTTTGAGAACTCTTAATCCTTTTCAAATATTTTTGAAAATCACTTTTAAAAAATTATTTTAGAAGCATGAAAAATATCTTGGTTTTACACAGATACTTAGACTTAAAAAATCTTTTTGACAAATATCCTTGAAAGAATTTACTTAGTAAATTCTTTGGCAATACCTTGAAAATATTTTTGAAATTAGCATGAAAATATTTTTAAAAATTACTTTTGAAAGTATCTTGAAAATATTTGAAAATAATTTTACAAAATGTTTAAAAATTCCTTTAAAAGAATTTTTTAAATTATGAAAAGCGGATTCTCAAAATATTTGATTCATGTCCATTTTGAAAACCCTAAATGCATGTTTTTATTGTCTTTCAAGAGGGTAAGCAAAATGTGTATTAAATGATTATTAGTGCAAAACCTAAGAAGTTTCGTTAAATGAGAGCAATTAAGTTAGTAATCTTTTTGATGTATGTCAAAGGGGGAGAAAGAGAGTTTTAAGTTAGAATCTTAATTATTTTTGGGCATGAAACTGATGGTGCGAGAAGCATCCGACGATCAAACCAGTATTTTGATTATGTTAAAGGGTCCAAAATTAAGATGTTTTGTTATCTGACAATTTTAAATGAGATTGCAGAAAAGTCCTAAGTGCACTTAGGTAAAAATCCTAGCTACAGTTAGACAGGTGGAAAACTCTAGGGGATGGTAACCCTAGCTCCTAGGGGGTGGTAACCCTAGGTGAGGAAAAGTCTTAGTTGCGGTTAGACAAAGGAAAAACCCTAAGGGGCAGTAACCCTAGGTCCTAGGGGGTGGTAACCTTAGGCGGAAAGTCTTGACGGGTCGAGAGCTTCGGGCAAAATCCTAGAGGGTGGTAACCCTAGGTTGAAATCATGGTGTCGTGAACCGGGTGGAAGTCTGGGCGGGTCGTGGAGCGGACGTCCAGCATGAAGACCGGAATCTTCGGGCACAGAGCAAAAGTCCAGTTGGTCTGGAGGATCAACTGGCAATAGGTATACTCTCCTGAGTGGAATAGGTGAGGACACGTTCACCGATGAGGAACAGTAGGCGTCGGTTCGACCTAGGGTTTTCGGAGAAAATCTGAAATCAGAACTGATCGGTCTGAAGGCTGTCAACTGATTTTTTTGATATTATTTGCTACTTGTCTAACTCTGTTTTGCAGGGAACTAATGATTCTGCAGGGTCGGACTTAGCCTTGATCGGTCAATCGAACGACTAGATCGGTCGACCGAACCCCAGTACAACCAGATCAGATTTCCAGATTACAGACCGGGTTCGGTCGAGAGATCGATCGATCGAACCCGGGGATAGGTCGACCGAACCAAGGATATGAGTTAACCTAATCGAAGCGGGGTGATCAGATCGGATGAGGAGCAGATCATCTGATTGGTTGACGAACATGGGGATCGGTCGACCAATCCGCTTCAGGTCAAACCTGATCCCGAGTTTCGAGGATCTGGATCAAATCTAAAGAGACTATAAAAAGGAGCCTCGGGCAGCACTTCGAAGACAACAAAGAACAAAACAACTTGTGCTCTTGTGCGCTGCTCCAAACGCCTCAACAATGCACTGCTGTTTCGACAATCGACGACTACTTTCTTCATTTTGTATTGTCAGTATAATCATTCTTTATTCTGTTCTTGTACTTACATTCCTGTAAAGAATTTCAGATCTATAGTGATTGCCCAAAGAAAGCGATCAACGATCGCGGTCCTTGGAGTAGAAGTCGCCACAGGCTCCAAACCAAGTAAAAGAAATAGTGTTAGCGTTGATTCTGTGTTTATTACTTTTCCGCTGTGTATTTATTCGATAGTTTTTAGAAACGAACGAAATAGCCACGAGCGCTATTCACCCCCTATCACTTTTGATCCAATAATTGGTATCAGACCGAGGTTACTTTGAATTGGTACAACTACCGGTTGAACATTTTTTCGTCGCTTTTTCGTTCGTTTTTGGTAAAAATAAAACCTTGCGCCTTTCATTTTTTCCCACCAAAAACTATTTTCAAATTTTTTTCCATCTTTTCACCATTTATTAGCATTAGTGAAATGTCGCATTTTCAAATGTTTGAAATAATTTTTTTAAAAAATATTTTTTTAATATTTTAAAATATTTTATTATTATTTTTTTCTCTAAATTAATACATTATTATTTTTATCATTCTCTTGCACTACTAATCCAAGACCAAGTCTTGGAACATTTGTTTTTGTTTTTCTTTATGTGCAAGATTCCTTTTTAATGGCCTACAAAGATTGGAAAAGTACGGCATGCCTACCACTCTTCTCCGGAGAAGATTTCGGATACTGGAAAGATCAGATGGAGCACCAACTAAAAACCCAAGTGCAGATATGGACCATAGTTTAGATCGGATTTATACCCCCACCGAAGGAGGTGTGCCCATCGCTTATGACAAGTGAGATGCACAAACAAGAAGAAAATTCAAGGAAAATGGAAAAGCAACATGGACTCTCCTATACGGACTAACAAATTCAGAGCTTGATCGAGTTGGAAAGTTCAACAATGCTAAGGTGCTTTGGGAGAGATTGCTCAAGCTTCATGAGATTCCTTTAGAGTCAGAAGATCAAGTCAAACCAGAGTTCGAATCTGAGTACGAATCTCCAGAATTAACCTCTAAACCAGACTCAGAAGAATCGGATCAGACCGATTTCATAGCACTGATGGCCAAAGAAGAAATAGTTGAATCTGAGTCCGAATTCGAGATGACAACAGTCAAGGAGGAGAATCCTATCATGGATTTAAAAGGTAATATTGTAAATTCAAATTGTAAATTTCACATAACCTGTTTTAAGTATAGGGAGAGAGGGCACTATAGAAACAAGTGCCCTACTCGTAAGATTCGACCAACACAACCGGAGAAGAAGGAGAAATTGATCCGGAAAGGGAAGAAACACATTGAATGCTCCAAGTGCAAACGAATGAGTCATTACAAAAGACAATGCCTAGAAAGAAGACCTAAGAATCCAGGGGGAGAAATTAATGTAAGTAAATTTACATTAGATAAAAATCTAATTTTTGCAACACATGTATGTACCCTAGCTAATCCTGCTTACTTTAGTATAGATTTCTCTTCAAAATTAGATATGCATGATAATAATGTAATGAATAAAGTTGATTCAAATAAGAATAACTCAAAATTATTCAATAAAAATAAGAAATTATGTAAAATACCGGAAAATAGAGAATAATAATAAGGGAATTTTCTAGAATTTTTGAAAAATTTTCGGAAATTTTTCGGAGCTCGTATGGACGAGTTAACGGGGATAAAAATGGGGTTCAGAAAAGCCTGTTTAGGCTACCCTATTTTAAAGAGGAAAAGTTTTATTTCTCCTTTTCTTTTATTCCTTTTCTTTTCCTCTTATTCCCGTGCCCTAACCCATGCGACGCCGTCTCCTCCTTTGCTTAACCGACGCCACAAGCGACGGTTCTTCTTTTCCCTTCCTCTCTGATCGACGCCGGCCAAGTGTCTGCTTCCGCGTCTCTTCCTCTCTTCCGGCATAGCAGCGCCGATTTTCCCTTTCCCTCGCGCCGCCCCGGTTGCTACGGCCAACACCGATCGCCAGCCGCGGGTTTCCTCTTCGCTTCTTCGCGCCACCACCCGAAGCATACCTCGGCGCTAAACGATCGTCGGCCACCGAGGGTTTGAGCTCTTCCCCCTGCCCTAGTTGGATTCGCCCATCTTCCCTTCTCTCCCGTGCAACCAACCCAAGCTTCTCTGCCCTAGATGTTGTCAGCATTGTCGCAGCTCTTGCATATGGTTCCAGTGCCTGCAATTGGGGGCTAATCGATCGCCGGCCATCCTCACCAGGCTGCCGCCGTCGAACAGAGCAACGTCGACCACTAGATCTCTCCGGTGTGCCCTGGAATGGGTCTATAGCAGCCGAATGCCCCACTGATCGATCCACTACTACCTACTGTAGTCACCTCCCGATGCCTAGTGCCCTCTGCCCTAGTTCACCACCGCAGATGCATTTGGATTCCATCTGAGGGAAATCAGTGGACTCAGTTAGGGTTTTTTTTTTTGCTGCTAGATTTGAGGGATAGCTGGATTGTCTTTTTCTCTAGCAGTGGTTCAGCAGCTGAGACATTCAGATTTAGGTAAGGTTTATAGTCATTTGAATTCTATTATTTCGTTAGGGATGTTTGTGGAGTTATTTGGCCGACCATTGTTGATCCTATTACAGTTTTTTTTCTGGTAGCAGTTTCTCCTAGCTCCAGCCATTGTTTACCAATGGCAGGTTTTCTTCGGGTGTGAGCCTACAAAGGAGCATCCAAATTTGGGAAGTTGGTTTGAGAAGAGCATCTTGACATCGGATTGGACCGGATACGATCCTCTTATCGGAGGCGGGTATCTCTTGACTTATCTTTTATGATATTGTCATTGGATATGCATAGTATTTTATAACTACAAGCAATGAACATGTTTGCCTTTGGTATGTCACTATTTGATATCCATAGCATGTTAGGTTTGTCGCCTGTGATGTGTCCGTGCTTATATCTCGTGATTTGTTGCCATGAGTATCTTATTGCCATGAGTATCTTAGTTTCTAGAGTGACATACCATGCTTTACTGAGGTTAGGATTAGATTCTGGATTTTTGTTTCTGGCATGTGTATCCAAATTATCTGATACTTAGGTTTTTATGCCATGCCTGGATTGTGTATTTCTATTGGTATATCATATATGGTTCGTGTACCTAGATCTTGTGGCTTTGATCTGTGCATATTGTTGGTACATATGCTATGGAAGGGGGATATGTTTAGGATCTAGGTTATTATACCATAGAGGACCTGTATACCCTAGATCCGTGGATTTGACCTATTGATACTGTGGTACCCATATTATGTATATATGGATTTTTCTATGCTGATCAGGATATTCCTTACTTATTATGTTCAGGACATAGGTTTTTGATATTCTATCTGACCCGTGTACTCTAGATCTTGGTATGTGACCATCGATTTTACAGTACTCATTTTATATATATGGATATGGTTATGTTGATCAGTTTTTCTATGCTTAGTGACATGCATCATGATTGCATGCTGTGCGATTGTGGGCTCCACTATGGTTGAGCTCATCGCCAGTTTCATGTACTGCACACACCCCCACTTATGGTTTAGTGGTATATCATGCAGGTGTGTGGCGGTTCTGCTGTTTGGCTCCGTGGTCATATGACTCAGTGGTAGATCAGTTCCGCTCTGTTTGGCTCCGCTGCATTTAGTGTAGCAGCGTGGTAGCCGCAGATGGTGGACTGCTTTGGCTCGCTGGTCGTGACTCAGTGGTAGCCGCAGAGATGTCCTCCCCGTCATCGTACCGGAGATGAGAGCATTGAGCTCCCCATTTATGATTTGGGGTCACAGGACAGGAGTACTCCGACAGCATTCCGTCCACTCAGTCACTGTTCAGGAGCAGTGATGTTAGAGTGCACGGTCATCACATGCATTGATTGCCTTTATTTGATTGTGTTTGCTGCACTTATATGCTGCATTTTGGTGGATGCATTTGTTTGACATGCATACAGGAGACATACTGCGTATCGGTTTGATGACCCTTTAGTTCAGGATAGGAGTTCCTGGTGAGTACAGCTTCCTTGGTTACTTTTCAGTTTTGTATATTTCCTATATATTATTCGGAAGTTGTATTCCATGTTTATTGCTGTTAGATATAACTTACTAGGCATGTCTATTGGTATTCGCTGAG
Organism: Zingiber officinale; assembly: GCF_018446385.1. NCBI lineage: Eukaryota > Viridiplantae > Streptophyta > Magnoliopsida > Zingiberales > Zingiberaceae > Zingiber > Zingiber officinale. Next base: position 33,395,758 of record NC_055990.1, on the reverse strand, counting down.
TTGTTGAACTCACCCCCGTGGACACTATCTTTTCAGGTACCAGGTTATTTATGGTGTCGCTTGGAGCATCCTGTCTGCTGGTCCCCGCGTCACATCAGAAGACATATCGCTGCCTTTCTGTTGTTTTATCTTGGTATATGAAATTTCTGTATTTCGATTTGTGTTCTGATTTTGTTTCCGGGTGTTATGTTGTTGGTTGTGTAAGCCTAGCCGGCTAGCAGTTTTGTGTTTGGTTGTATTTGGTTTCTGTTAGTTTTTTTGTTGTGTTTTGGTTTTGGTACAGCCGAGTGGGCTGCTTTACTTTTAACTGCATGGTTGTGTCAGCCAGAGGCTGAATTTGATATTAACTGCGTGGTGTTTATTTTTTTTTATTGTTATGATTCCAGCCGCATGTGGCTGAGGTATATTATGCTTGTAGAAGTGCTTCAGATTGTCACCCGTACAGGGGAGGTGCTGCCGAAATTTCTTCGGACAGAGACTCCCTCGGGGCGTGACAATTTAGTGGTATCAGAGCAGGTATACGATACTTGCTATGTGTTTTGGATTTTCGAGATTTATCTGCTACCAATTTATTTGGTATCAGAGATCGGCTTACGAGTCTTATTTCCCTGTGTTTCGGATTTTGTGATTTGGTCTTCTCGATGTGACTTTTCGAATTTTGGGACCTGGCAGCAGCAGGACATCTCCAAGCTATAGGAGATATGTTGGTATATACTGTTATCTTACCTTTCTGTTAGTATATACCCTGTTGACTATTACAGTTTATCACTTGTATTAGTATACTTTATTAGTACCTGTCTGGTTGTTGTAGCGTATATTACATGTGATGAGTTAGCCACTGATCTTGATTGACCTTAATAGAGATTAAGGATTATAGGCTTTGGTGATTTTACATTTACCTCTGTTATGATGAGTTGATTAGAAGATCGAGGCACATACCAACATCTGTTATTATTAGCTGTGTAGTGGATAGTGTCTACATATTCATTTTGACTTAGTCAGTAGTATATCATTTTATCTTAATTAATTTTATTAGTGGATAATTGATCTACTCTTGTTAGATTGATCATTAGAAGTTTGATTTACCATAGTTGCTTGAAGAGGATTAATGTAATCTTGATTAGTTGAAAGATGAATGATTTAGTGTTGTTGGTTGATCAGTAAAGGATTGTCATACTCTATTTCTAGAGGTTCGAACCTTTATGTTATCTGTGCTTAGTTATGTATCTAGAGCACATTTGAGTACATGTTTTGTACTGACGTGGAAAAGACTGAATTAGCCGTATATCATTGTCGGCTTAGTCAGTCTATAGAGGATCGTTGTATTCCATTCCTTGGGGTACTTTAATTTTTGACTGTATGTACCTAGTTTGATAACCTAGAAGGTAGAATAAGGAATATCAAGTTGATTGGATTAAATATGCTGATTCTGCATATCTATGTAGTGTGTACATATGATTATTACCGGGATGTAGGAGTGTTTTGATGGACGGTCTAAATGCATGTAGTGGGTGCATACTTTTCCAGATATGATTGTTGTGGGTTTCTAGTAGATTATACCCGAGTGGTCTGAGTGTTTTATTAGAGATATCTTATCGATTTAATCCGAATTGTGATATGTGCAGATGTGTTTGGTGTGGTATCTGAGGTATCTTGTTGCTTATGTTTGATATGTGAGTGCACCTGGGTTTAGTATGCTTTATGGGAAGTTGATGTTGATTATACTCTTGGCATAGGTGTATATATGTCATGTGAGTGTTGTTTGAGGTGTATTGATGATTATACCTATGATGATGTATGCACACGGGTTCGGTTTATAATATTGGAGGTATCACACTGGTTTATTTACCTGTGTTGTGAGTATTTTTGGTGTGTACTAATTGGAGGATTATGACGATCATACATATGTCGTGTGTGCACGTGTGTCAGATGTATGGTATTAAATGTCTACATTATGATATTGGTTGTTTTACCTGTCAATTAATTCTCCCATTAGTGGGTGACCGACCCACTAGGAGGATGATAGAGTTGACTATGGATTTGATTTGCTTACTGGGTGGTTATACCCTAGGCTACCCATAGTGATCTGTGGTAGAGAGATCTCGTGCGGTCTCTAGCTAGATAGTTAGGTGCTTTGGGCACTTATGTATTGTTGTGGTAGAGCGTAGCTCCCACATGTTATGGATCGTTTGTGGTAGAGCGTAGCTCCCACATATTCTGGATTGTTGTGGTAGAGCGTAGCTCCCACATATTTAGGGATTGTTCTGTGGTGGACCGTTGCTCCCACATATTGCGGATTGCTTGTAGTGGAGCATTGCTCCCATATTTATTGTAGATATATGTTACGAATTATTTGTAGTGGAGTGTTACTCCTACATATTGAGGATTTCTTGTGGTAGAGCGTTGCTCCCATATATGTGGTATTGTGTGTGATGGAGCGTTGCTCTCACACTGGAGGATCTATTCCTTGGTGATTATATATCGTTGGTGATCAGATCAATTTATTGTTGAGGATCTTATGGTTAAGAATGTCTGTGATACGGACATTATGTATTTTGGTTTTATCATTAGGGTTTACAGAGCCTAGATGTTATCATGAACTCGATGATATGGGTATTCCTAGGATGTTTAGATTGGTTTCCATTGTCTTTGTTGACGATGTGGTGATCTATTTCGGATCCGAGGTGAGTCACGTGCACCACCTTTACATAGATCTAGAGATGATTCGACGAGAATATCTATATGTGATTATCAGTAGTGCTGATTTGGATTGTCTTTTGTGATGATGTTTGGGACACACAGTCACCAGTAGGAGTGTACCGTGGTTCCACCGGAGATAGAGGTTGTTACCGTTGGGAACAACCGAAATCAGAGTAGGAGATCCGCAGTCTTTTGTGACTCGCAGGATATTATAGACCTTTCGTCGAGGGTTTCTTCCGCATAGCTATGCTACTTTCACGCGTGACCATGAAAGGCGTGAAGTTTACTTGGACTGAGGATTGCAAGACCAGCTTCTAGGAGCTGAAGCGGAGACTAGTGTCGGCTTCGATTTTTGGATTTTATCTTCTGGAGAGGACGGATTTGTCCTCTACACCGACGCATCTATTCATGGTTTGAGCGCTGTTCTAGTACAGCACGATAGAGTAGACTCCTATGCTTCTCGTCGGTTGAAGGAACATGAGAAGAACTACCCTGTACATGATCTGGAGCAAGTCGCCATTATTTTTGCCATGAAGATTTGACGACATTATTTATATGACGTTACAGTTGAGATTCTCACTGACCATAATAGTCTCAAATATCTGTTTTCGTAGAAGGAACTTAATCTCCGACAGAGGAGATGGATGGAGTTCCTGAAGGATTATGATTGTACCATTAGCTATCACCCGAGGAGAGCTAATGTGGTTGCTGATGCACTTAGCAAGAAGTCCAGAGGGACTTTAGCTTGCCACCGAGTGGTGGTCACAGACTTGATTTAGGGATTCTCCGAATTGTGCCTTGAGGAGCGGGGACGGACAGAGCAGGGTATTCTGGTTACCATGGTTGCTCAGTCGTCGATCAGGACGAGGATCCGAGAGCCCTAGGCTGTTGATCAGTATTTGCAGTTTATTTGCAGTCAGATAGCTTCCGGGCAGTAGACCGAGTTCACACGAGACGAGGAGGGTATTATATACTTCCGAGGCAGATTATGCGTACCCCAGTCTTATCTGGTCTTGCAGGAGCTACTTCATGAGACTCATCGCTCTCGATTTGCGATCCATTCAGGTGGAACCGCATGTACCGAGATTTGAGGAGTTCCTATTGGTGGAACAGTGTGAAGGAAGACATCGCAGATTTTGTAGCAAGATGTCCTGTCTGTTAGAAGGTGAAGGATGAGCACCAGATACCTGCCGGATTGTTTCAGCGGATTTTTATTTCCTGAGTGGAAATGGGAACATAATACTATGGACTTTGTGGTGGGTTTGTCGAGGACACGACGAAGTATGACGCGATTTGGGTTATCGTTGATCGATTAACCAAATCAGCACACTTCTTAGCGATCCTGCGGACTGATTCCCTGGATCGATGGACAGATCTGTATTGTCGGGAGATCATCAGATTACATGGTGTTCCTTTGACTATCATTTCGGATAGAGACCCCCGGTTCACGTCTCGTTTCTGGTAGAGTCTGCAGCAGGCCTTGGGCACACAACTCTGATTCAGTACAGTTTTTCCATCCTCAGACAGATGGATAGTCATAGCGGACCATTCAGACTCTAGAGGACTTGCTGAAGTCTTGTGTACTAGATTTTTGAGGCAGTTGAGAGGACCATTTACCGTTGGTAGAGTTCGTCTACAACAACCGTTTGCATTCGGCTATCCAAATGCCACCGTTGAAGCGTTGTAAGGTAGGCCTTGGCGGACACCCATCCTCTGGGATGAGGTTGGAGAAGCCCAGTTATTAGGACCTCATAGAGCTCAGCTTGAGACAGAGTTGGTCCATACTATCGGACGGAGGATGTTAGAGGCATAAGACTGCCAGAAGAGTTATGCTGATCGGAGTCGCAGACCCCTAGCGTTCTCTATTGGCGACCATATATTTCTGCGAGTTTCAACCCCGAAAGGAGGGAAGAGATTTGGTTTCCGAGGTAAGATAGCTCCGCGATATATTGGACCTTTCCAGATCTCGGAAAGGATTGGAGCGGTAGTTTACCGGTTGGCACCACCACCGTCCCTGGCAGGAGTTCACGATGTATCCCACGTATCTATGTTGAGGAGATACGTACCTGACCCGACACATGTGCTGACAGATATCTCAGTTCCAGTTCAGCCTGACGTCATTTATGAGGAGATTTCCGGTACAGATTTTAGACCGGAAAGAGCGTCAGTTGCGAAACAAGACTATCCGGCTGGTTAAAGTCGGATGGCAGCATCATACGGACGAGGAGGCTGCTTGGGAGCTCGAGGTTACTATCCGATCTTGATACCCCCATCTTTTCATTTGAGGTATGTGATTTAATTTGCCGTTCAGCATTTTATACTCTTTACCTGTTATTAGTATTTGCTGATGGTAGATAACAAAATTTGGGGACCAAATTTTTATTAGTGGGGGAGAATGTAAAATATCGGAAAATAGAGAATAATAATAAGGGAGTTTTCTGGAATTTTTGGAAATTTTTCGAAAATTTTTCGGAGCTCGTATGGACGAGTTAACGGGGATAAAAATGGGGTCCAGAAAAGCCTGTTTAGGCTACCCTATTTTAAAGTGGAAAAGTTTTATTTCTCCTTTTCTTTTATTCCTTTTCTTTTCCTCTTATTCCCGTGCCCTAACCCATGCGACGCCGTCTCCTCCTTTGCTTAACCGGCGCCACAAGCGACGGTTCTTCTTTTCCCTTCCTCTCTGATCGACGCCGGCCAAGTGTCTGCTTCCGCGTCTCTTCCTCTCTTCCGGCAGAGCAGCACCGATTTTCCCTTTCCCTCGCGCCGCCCAGGTTGCTACGGCCAACACCGGTCGCCAGCCGCTGGTTTCCTCTTCGCTTCTTCGCGCCACCACCCGAAGCATACCTCGACGCTAAACGATCGTCGGTCACCGAGGGTTTGAGCTCTTCCCCATGCCCTAGTTGGATTCGCCCATCTTCCCTTCTCTCCCGTGCAACCAACCCAAGCTTCTCTGCCCTAGATGCTGTCAGCATTGTCGCAGCTCTTGCATATGGTTCCAGTGCCTGAAATTGGGGGCTAATCGATCGCCGGCCATCCTCACCAGGCTGCCGCCGTCGAACAGAGCAACGTCGACCACTAGATCTCTCCGGTGTGCCCTGGAATGGGTCTATAGCAGCCGAATGCCCCACTGATCGATCCACTACTACCTACTGCAGTCACCTCCCGATGCCTAGTGCCCTCTGCCCTAGTTCACCACCGCAGACGCATTTGGATTCCATCTGAGGGAAATCAGTGGACTCAGTTAGGGTTTTTTTTTTTTTGCTGCTAGATTTGAGGGATAGCTGGATTGTCTTTTTCTCTAGCAGTGGTTCTGTAACGACCACCCTTCTTACTACTACTACACTCTAAGGATGACCGTTACTTAACTAGTAACTCTACTTAACTGGTGTGATCGAAACCACGAGGAATCTCTACCGAAAAATTTCGGCAGAGTCTCCCCTGTACCGGTGACCATATCCGTAAATACATACAGAGTATACTCAGCCACAGGCGGCTGGAACATATATTTTCACAACCACGCAGTTTAATAAATCAAATCATGTAAGTAATGAAAAGCGGAAACATAACTTCTTACTACAAAATTTTCTTATCAACTTAATAAGAAATTAAACTAAACAAATTCTTAAACTAAGTGAGTTCTTTAGCTAAGTCTCAAGGATCTCCATAGTCCACACATCGCACACTGTCACAACATCTCCTTGTCGCCTTCTTCCTTATACTTTAGCTTTTCCTTTATCTGCAGTAGGAGGAAAATAGTATCTATAAGCTAAAAGCTTAGTGAGCGCTATTCTACTCACAAAAACTCGATATGCATGTATATAAATAAAAATATGCTAAAACTGAATGCTAACATGTAAAGCTACTCATGCTCATAAATAGCAAAGAAACTAACTGAAAAGCTAACATGTATAGCTACTCATGCTCATAAACCAATAAAGGAATCATACTAACTGAAATACTAAACATGTATAGCTAATCATGCTCATAAACCAATAAAGGAATCATACTAACTGAAATACTAAACATGTACAACTAATCATGCTCATAAATAGCGAAGAAACTAACTGAAAAGCTAACATGTAAAGCTAATCATAAAACTATCATGTGTATCAATAAGAAACTGAATTGATACCTAAGCTAAACTAATTAATGCTAAACTGAGTCTAACTTGTATTCACATAACTAATTTGTGAAGTTTTGAAAACTATTTACATAATAGATTAAAATAATAATCATGCTGTTGATGGACCCGGCAACTGTACTTGTTGTGCGCGCATCCCTAACTAAACCCGGGATTGCAAGTTCAGAGTCTAGTAGGGTTTACTAGGTTATCTAAACCTAGGGACGACTGTGGGAGCCCAACCCAATGGATATCTAATCCAGTACAGTGCCACTACTGAAAATAAAATACTGATTTCATAGCTAATTTTCTTACCTTGCTTTAACTAGGTTATCTGAACCTAGAACTAGGTTATCTGAACCTAGAGGCGACTGTGGAGCCCACCCATTGGACCGTAGTCCCATATAAGTTACCAAAGACTAAATAATTTAATTAATGCTTCTATTGCATTTACTAAGCTATTAAAATGCCTAAGTAGCATTATATTGAGCTAAGCATTTTATCAAGCACTTGGGGTGCACTAGAACACACTCTACGTATCGAAAATCTGTATACAAAGCTTAACATAAATCTGCATGTAAAGCTTAACAAAATCTGCATATTAAGTTTATCAAAATCTGCATACTAAGCTTATCTAAAATCTGCATGCAATACTTATGAAAATCTGCTTATTAAAAATCTGCATACTTTACTTATAAAAATCTGCATGCTATAAAAATGGAACTGCTCATGTTATTCCAATAGCAAATAGCGAACTAGAACAACTTAAGCATGCTGTGAAAGTAAAACAAATTCAACTACTAGGCATGCAATAGAATCTAGAAAATCTGCTCATGTTATTCTAATAACAAAGGAATCTTAGAAAATAAAGGAATCATTGCTGCATGGAATTAACAGAATATCATGCTTACTAAATCAACACAAGAGGATCTAAACCACTATGAATTGGTGGCTGTTCTTGCCCATGAATATGCACAAAAGATCTATCCAAACATACTAGCGTTCCAAATTGTGCATGCTCATAAATAAAACTGCTCATACTCATTGGATAGTATGGGAGAAAAATAAATTCTGCAGCAAATAAAATCTGCACTTAATGGAACCTAACATTACGAATTGTTCCAGCAAAACAAGACCTAAGGAATAGCAAATAAAATCTGCAAATAAAAGCTACTGGTGCTTAACTAATAGCAATGAGAACTGTGCGTGCCCAATTAATAGCAAATAAATCTAGGAATTAAGTCTGCTCATGCATATTCAATAGCTAAGAAATAGAAATAAGAATCAATACATGGCAATTAACATCAACTAATTCCTACTGATATGAACTACGAATCAAAGGTGAACTCTGACAAATCATGGCAATTAATCATCAACTAAAGACCTACTGTAATGAACTACAAAACAAAGGTGAAAGTTGACAAGTTATGGTAATTAGCAAGGGACTCAAACTGAAGCTAAAGAACCTAAAGTACTTAATGTTAGGGCTGATCTTGCCCCATGATTAGCAACAGAAAGATCTAAGCCGAATCTCTGGGGGTGTTCTAAAACCAAAACTTGCTGAAACTAAACTTCTAGGGTTTCATGCGTGCTTCGGAAACAAAGAAGGAAACAAGAATCCGAAAGCAAAGCAAAGAAGAAAGACAAAATCGCGGAACTACTCCTACTGCAGGTGAGTAGCAACTCACCTTCGTTCCCTTGACTCACAGCCGAAGGGGAAACCTTCTAGTGCTTCTAAGGCTCGGAAGATTGAAATTTCCGGCTCCTCTTCATGCTCTCCGTTTCTCCTCGACGAGAAAAGCTTAAGGAGGTGAAGAAACCCCTCGGAGAAACCTCAAGCCGGCGTCGGAGTTGAGCCCTAAGCTCGACTTCTGCGTTTTCGCCCGCAACGCCGTCGCGAGGAGAGAAAGGGTTTCGGGAGAAAAATTAATTTCTCTCTTAACTTATCCCTTTTTATAACCTAGGGTTATTTCTGTTATTAACTATACCTTAAATAAATTTACTATCTATTCTTAAACAAAACCGCCCGCAGCACACTTGGTTAGCCAGGTTTTGACCAAATCAAAGGTCTGGGTTTCGAATCCCTTCGCCGCGCACCTTTTTCCAATTTATTTTAAATGTTCCAACTTCTGCTTAAATGTATATCACTCCATATATGATTAACAAAACACTCGCAGACCAGTTGGTTGGTCGCTCCGCTTAAAGCTTTGCTGCGGTCGGAGGTCTTCGGGTCGAGCCTCGGCTCGGCCCTTTTTCTGCAACCTTTTATTTCTATTATCTATAACCACTACTTAAATTTATTTCGTTCTCTATTTATTCACAAAACAGCCGCGGAACAGTTGGTTGACTTGGTTCGCTTAAGGCTTGGCTTAACCCAAGGTCCATGGTTCGAATCTCAGCTTGGACATTTTTTTGTCGAAACTTCTTTCGTTCAGTAAAAATACCAAACGAACTCCAAAAATTCCATAAAAATACTCTAAAAATTTCTAAAAATCTCTAGAATTTTTCTAAAGCATTTCTAGATTTTTATAAGGACTTTTAGAACTCGAAATAGGAAAAATTGGGTCGTTACAGGTTCAGCAGCTGAGACATTCAGATTTAGGTAAGGTTTATAGTCATTTGAATTCTATTATTTCGTTAGGGATGTTTGTGGAGTTATTTGGCCGACCATTGTTGATCCTATTACAGTTTTTTTTCTGGTAGCAGTTTCTCCTAGCTCCAGCCATTGTTTACCAATGGCAGGTTTTCTTCGGGTGTGAGCCTACAAAGGAGCATCCAAATTTGGGAAGTTGGTTTGAGAAGAGCATCTTGACATCGGATTGGACCGGATACGATCCTCTTATCGGAGGTGGGTATCTCTTGACTTATCTTTTATGATATTGTCATTGGATATGCATAGTATTTTATAACTACAAGCAATGAACATGTTTGCCTTTGGTATGTCACTATTTGATATCCATAGCATGTTAGGTTTGTCGCCTGTGATGTGTCCGTGCTTATATCTCGTGATTTGTTGCCATGAGTATCTTATTGTCATGAGTATCTTAGTTTCTAGAGTGACATACCATGCTTTACTGAGGTTAGGATTAGATTCTGGATTTTTGTTTCTGGCATGTGTATCCAAATTATCTGATACTTAGGTTTTTATGCCATGCCTGGATTGTGTATTTCTATTGGTATATCATATATGGTTCGTGTACCTAGATCTTGTGGCTTTGATCTGTGCATATTGTTGGTACATATGCTATGGAAGGGGGATATGTTTAGGATCTATGTTATTATACCATAGAGGACCTGTATACCCTAGATCCGTGGATTTGACCTATTGATACTGTGGTACCCATATTATGTATATATGGATTTTTCTATGCTGATCAGGATATTCCTTACTTATTATGTTCAGGACATAGGTTTTTGATATTCTATCTGACTCGTGTACTCTAGATCTTGGTATGTGACCATCGATTTTACAGTACTCATTTTATATATATGGATATGGTTATGTTGATCAGTTTTTCTATGCTTAGTGACATGCATCATGATTGCATGCTGTGCGATTGTCGGCTCCACTATTGTTGAGCTCATCGCCAGTTTCATGTACTGCACACACCCCCACTTATGGTTTAGTGGTATATCATGCAGGTGTGTGGCGGTTCTGCTGTTTGGTTCCGTTGGTCATATGACTCAGCGTGGTAGCCGGCAGTCAGTTCCGCTCTGTTTGGCTCCGTTGGCATTTAGTGTAGCAGCGTGGTAGCCGGCAGATGGTGGACTCTGTTTGGCTCCGTTGGTCAGGTGACTCAGCGTGGTAGCCGGCAGAGATGTCCTCCCCATTTATGATTTGGGGTCACAGGACAGGAGTACTCCGACAGCATTCCGTCCACTCGGTCACTGTTCAGGAGCAGTGATGTTAGAGTGCACGGTCATCACATGCATTGATTGCCTTTATTTGATTGTGTTTACTGCACTTATATGCTGCATTTTGGTGGATGCATTTGTTTGACATGCATACAGGAGACATACTGCGTATCGGTTTGATGACCCTTTAGTTCAGGATAGGAGTTCCTGGTGAGTACAGCTTCCTTGGTTACTTTTCAGTTTTGTATATTTCCTATATATTATTCGAAAGCTGTATTCCATGTTTATTGTTGTTAGATATAACTTACTAGGCATGTCTATTGGTATTCGCTGAGTTGTTGAACTCATCCCCGTGGACACTATCTTTTCAGGTACCAGGTTATTTATGGTGTCGCTTGTAGCATCCTGTCTGCTGGTCCCCGCGTCACATCAGAAGACATATCGCTGCCTTTCTGTTGTTTTATCTTGATATATGAAATTTCTGTATTTCGATTTGTGTTCTGATTTTGTTTCCGGGTGTTATGTTGTTGATTGTGTAAGCCTAGCCGGCTAGCAGTTTTGTGTTTGGTTGTATTTGGTTTCTGTTAGTTTTTTTGTTGTGTTTTGATTTTGGTACAGCCGAGTGGGCTGCTTTACTTTTAACTGCGTGGTTGTGTCAGCCAGAGGCTGAATTTGATATTAACTGCGTGGTGTTTATTTTCTTTTATTGTTATGATTCCAGCCGCATGTGGCTGAGGTATATTATGCTTGTAGAAGTGCTTCAAATTGTCACCCGTACAGGGGAGGTGCTGCCGAAATTTCTTCGGACAGAGACTCCCTCGGGGCGTGACAAATTAACTCTTAGAAAATTAGGAATACAAAATAATATTTTAAAAAATAAAATTGATAAATTAGAAAAGATTATTAATAATTTAACCAAATTACAAAATCTATACTTGGATTACAAGTCTAAGGTAAAACTTAAACCCTACCAGCAAAGTTATAATCAAGTGTCTTTTAATTATAAAATTAATTAATAAACCATAAATTAATAACTTTCAACTTAAAACACAACTTGAAAACTACTTAAAGTTAGAACTTAAAATTAACTAATGATTGCTTAGCCAAGACTAGGTTAGATAAGGACTTAGACGTAATTTACACTTGACTAGTTAGACCTAGGAGTTACTATAAGAAAATTAAATATTCAATTTCTCTGAAAGGCTTTGTCTAGAAGTGGTAGATGATCTCATAACCAAGAAGGCCTAGTGCCTCGCCACAGCTTAGAAGATAATCATTGAAATAGATATTTAATTGATTAACTGTAAAGCCTGAGTCTAACTCAATTGTAAATCAATCCTTAGATTGGAATTTAAATTGAAGATTAAATTAACCATCTCACAAAACTATTAAGGTTCCCTGATTGAAAATCTAGAAAAGGGTGAGATGGATCTAGGTATAAAGTAATTCCAAATTAATTCAATTAAATTAACTTAATTAATTTCAAAATGTTAATCTTAATTTCAAAATGTTTAAATCATAATTAAAGTATAGTTCTTAATTAATTTCAAAAAATCATAATTAATCTCAAAAAGCTATTTATTAAATTTCAAATCATAATTAATTTCAAAAAGTTAATTATTAAGTTTCAAATCATAATTAATTTTAAAAGGCTAATTAATTTCAATAAATTAAAATTATTTTTTAAAAATTTCAAAATTTAAAATCATTATTTACAAAATTATAATCATAATTAAATTTCAAATTATTAATTATTAAATTTTCAAAATCTTAAAATCATATTTAATTTTTAAAATCTTAATGATAATTAATAATATTTATTTTTTGAAAAACTTAATGATAATTAACTTTCAAATCATATTTAATTTTTCAAAATCATAATGGGCTGGGTAAGATTATAATTTCAAACTTAATTAATATATTTTCAAAATCTTCAAAAATTTAAATGTTTACTCATATTTTAAATTTAAACTCATTGGAAATTCAAACTTAGATTTTAAATCTCAATTTCAATATTTTTAAATTTTGCTAAAATTGAAATAAAGTTGACTCCGTCTCACACTCACTCATAAGCTGAATATGCTTGATAATATAGAATGAGTGAGATGGAAAATTAGGAAAATAAATATAAATAATAATATTTTTTTTAATTTACAGACTTTGATTAAGAGGAGTGCAAAGAAAATTAAAGACTTTAATTTTTATTTAGTTAAAACATTGTTTTAGTTAAAAAAATTCAAAATATTTCTGAAAAAGGAAGTTGTTTTAGCTAAGTATTTCCTAATTTTTTTTTATCAAAATAGTTTTAAAGTTATTTTTTTATCAATTTTTTTTTGCTAAAGCTTTTATCAAGTTAAGTACTTCTAATTAAGTTTTTAAATTTATCTAAGTTTTGAAAGCTAAGCACTAAATTTGTCAAAATCTTTTTAAAAGTTAAGTTTTTAATTAACTTATTTTGAAAACTAAGTTTTTTATCAAAGTCTTTTTAAAAGCTAAGTACTAATTTTATCAAAATTCTTTTTAAAAGCTAAGTTTTGAAAAGTACTAAATTTATCAATTTTTTTTTTAATCTAAGTATTTTCACTAAAAATATTAGCTAAGTTTTCTTTGAAAAGGTTATGACAATTTCAAAACTTACGTTTATCTAAGTTTTTTTTTAAAAAAGCTACGTATTTAAAAAAAAATCTCTACTTTAGCTAAGTTTTTTTTTTAAAAAAAAAAATATTTTCAAAGCTAAATGTCACTGAGTGCTATCCTTCAGGGGAGCTTAAAATTAGATAGAATAAATATTTTTTTCTCTTCTTAGTATTCTTTTTGATTATGTTAAAGGGGGAGAGAAAAGTCAAAGTTAAGAAGTTAAAAGTTTAAACAAATTAAGAATTTAAACATAATGAAAGGGGAGCATAAGTTTTTTTTAAAAAAATTATTGCATAGATGCTCATGTTTAACTTTCTTTATTTATTGTTATATTTTTACTTAACTTTGAATTGTATTGTCATAACCAAAAAGGGGGAGATTGTTGGTGCGGAAAGCATCCAACGATCAAATCTGTGTTTTGATTATGTCAAAAGGTCCAAAGTTAAGATGTTTTGTTATATGACAAGTTTAAATGAGATTGCAAAAAAGTCCAAAGTGTCTTAGGCAAAGGTTTTAGCTGCGGTTAGGCAAGTGGAAAACCCTAGGGGGTGGTAACCCTAGGTTCTAGGGGTGGTAACCCTAGGTGAGGAAAAGTCCTAGTTGTGGTTAGGCAAAGGAAAAATTTTAGGAGGCAGTAACCCTAGGTCCTAGGAGATGGTAACCCTAGGTGGAAAGTCTTGGCGGGTCGAGAACTCCGGGCAAAATCCTAGGGGGTAGTAACCCTAGGTTGAAATCTTGGTGTCGCGAACCGGGTGGAAGTCTGGGCGGGTCGTGGAGCGGGCGTCCAACATGAAGACCGGAATTGCTTCAGGCGCTGAGTAAAAGTCCAGTTGGTATGGAGGATCAACTGGCAATAGGTATTCTCTCCTGAGTAGAATAGGTGAGGACGCGTTCCCCGATGAGGGAATAGTAAACATCGGTTCGACCTAGGGTTTCCGAAGGAAATCCGAAATCAGAACCGGTCAGTCCGAAGACTGTCAACTGATTTGTTTGATATTATTTGCTACTTGTCTAACTTTGTTTTGTAGGGAACTAACGATTCTGCAGGGTCGGACTTAGTCTTGATCGGTTTACCGAACGGCTAGATCGGTCGATCGAACCCTAGTACAACCTGATCAGATTTCTAAATTGCAGTTCGGGTTCGGTTGAGAGATCGGTCGACCGAACCCGGGGATCAGTCTGTTGGTGCAGAAGCATCCGACGATCGAACCTTAGTTTTGATAATGACAAAGGATTCAAAGTTAAGTTAGTGTGTGATCTAACATGTTTGAATGAGTATTTCAGGAAAGTCCTAGCTGCGGTTAGGCAGGTGGAAAATCCTAGGGGGTAGTAACCCTAGGTCATAGGGGGTGGTAACCCTATGCGGAAAGTCTTGGCAGGTCGATGGCTTTAGGCAAAAATCCTAGGGAGTGGTAGCCCTAGGTGGAAAGTCCTGGTGTCGCGAACCAGGTGAAAGACTGGACTAGCCGGGAAGCGGATGTCCAGCAGGAAGTCCGGAAGCGTCGAGTGCTAAGAGTCGAACTGGAGGATCGACTAGCAACATGTAAATCTCCGAGTGGAGTAGGTGAGGACGCTCCCGTAGAGGGAAAAGAGGGCGGTCGACCTAGGATTTCGTTGGAAACCTGTCAGACTTTGACAATCAAGACCACAATTCTTCTTTACAATGTCTTATCTTATTCTAACACTGGCTTGGGATTTTGCTCGGACTAACCTTTGTTTGCAGGTGAGGAACCTGCTGGAAAAAGTCCGGGCTGCGGATAGGCAGGAGGTCCGGGCGCCCGGAATAGGTCCGGGCGCCCGGGACCAAACTTTATCCCTGCCGCGACTTCGCCACGTGGAGCATCTTGGTTGGTTGGCCACGTCACACTCCAGGCGCCCGGAACTTCATATAAAAGAAGGGTCGAGGTGCAGCTTCAATAACAATCTTCACAACAATCTTCTAAGCAATCTCTCTGCAACAAGCTGCTAACGACTCGATCCAGAAAGTGCTGCAACGACACCCCGACAACCCGGAGCTTCAGATTTAGTTTTTGTTGTTGGTATAATCTGTTTACTGCTTTGAATTGTAATTAGTATGTAATATTTTTATCGTGCTTATAGTTGTTGCTCACGGAAAGCGATCAAGGATTGCGGGCCTTCGAGTAGAAGTCGCCTTAGGCTCCGAACGAAGTAAATCTCCTTGTCTCTCTGTGTTTGTTATTTCTTCATTCCGCTGCGCTTTTACTCATTTGTTTTACAAATCGAAAGAAATAGCCACGAACACTATTCACCCCCCCTCTAGCGTGGTCTCGATCCAACACAGTCGACCGAACCAAGGATATGAGTTGACCTTATCGAAGCGGGGTGGTATGATCGGATGAGGAGGAGATCATCTGATCGGTCGACCGAACATGGGGATCGGTCGACCGATCCGCTTCAGGTCAAACCTGATCTTGAGTTTCGAGGATTTGGATCAGATCTAAAGAGGATATAAAAAGGAGCCTCGGGCAGAACTTCAAAGACAACAAAGAACAGAACAACTTGTGCGCTGCTCCGAACGCCTCAACAACGCTCTGCTGTTTCGACAATCGACGACTACTTTCTTCATTTTGTATTGTCGGTATAATCATTCTTTATTTTGTACTTGTACTTACATTCCTATAAAGAATTTTGGATCTATAATGATTGCCCAACTAAAGCGATCAATGATCGCGGGCCTTGGAGTAGGAGTCGCCACAAGCTCCGAATAAAAGAAATAGTGTTAGTGTTGCTTCTGTGTTTATTACTTTTTCGCTACGTATTTACTTGATAGTTTTTAAAAATGAACGAAATAGCCACGAACGCTATTCACCCCACCCCCTCCTCTAGTGCTTTCGATCCAACAGAAACTTGATAAGTTAGGTTAAATAACATAACTTAAACATATTGGCAAACATCAAAAAGAAGAAAATTGTTGGTGCAATTGACTCCAGGGTTTTGATGTTTGTTTAATAATATGTTTAATGGAGTATAATTAGGTCAATGTTGACAGGAGGACTAGCAAGAGTAGGATGAGAAGTATCTTCATTGCGTTAAGCAAGGGAAGTCCTAGTCGTGACTAGGTAAGGAAAATCTTAGCAGATCGTGAAAACCAAGTAGAAAATATTCAATAGGTCTAGAGAACCAGATATTAAACCCTTTGTGAGCCGATGCGATGTTGAGTCCTGGTGAGTGAAGTCAGGTAGTAAAAATCTTAGGGGAAGATAATCTTATGTCTTGATGAGTATAGTTAAATGGTAAAAAATCTTAAGAAAAGATAACCTCAGATAATGATTAATCTTGAAGGTGTAAACTTGACCTGGACAAGTTCGAACATTAATTAACCTTTATTTAATTGCATCAGATTATAATTTATATTCATTATATTTATTTAACTTCTCGATTATATAATCGATTAATCTGGAGCGTTGAAGCAGCCCACCTGCTAAATTTCGAGTCAGGTGGGCCGTTCCCTAAATTTGACTTAATCACGAATTCATAGCGTCATTAGTGAAAAAGCTCAACAAATCCGATAGATTGGCCTTATAATATAAAAATTTGTAATAATAGATATGTGATGCATATATTAAGCTTAATTATTTGGATAAGAATTCTACACTTACGCAAACTCATTGATTGCCCTTTACATTTACTTAATGCTACCAAGAAGAAATAAAACTATAACTCAAAAAAGCGAAGATAGCGAGGATAGAGAGACAGAGGAAAATAATAACATGCATGAGTCATCTTTGAGATAAGATTGACATAAGACCCTATTTCTAGTCCCTGTGTGACAAATTAATAACAACATGCATGAACTTGACCATTTAGGCTTGTACCATGATGTGAAAGAAAAGATATATATATCCTTGACATAAGACCCTATTTCTAGGCCTTGTGTGACAAATTGATAACAACATGCATGAACTTAGATCATTTAGGCTCGTACGATGATGTGAATGAAAAGATACGCCTATCCTTGGTCATTATTATGAGAATATATATATTTGTCTTTTTCTTTAAAATATAATAACTGAAATGCGAAGCTCGTAGGTAGTTTTGCTTATACTAAACACCAAAATCATAATAGGTCAATTTTTGGATGCCAATTTACATGTATTATATTATATATTTATCAATACGGTCTAATATGCTCTATCAGATTGATATTAGTTCATAATTATATGGATGATTATTTTAATAAATTTTAAAATTATTTTTTAACTGATATAAAATATTTTATGTTGGATATTGGGGCCTAAATGAACCAATACGATTTTGAGGAGGAAAAATCGGAAGCCATCAATTGTTGAAAGTCGTAATTGACTTCAAAATTGAAATCTACGTTTCGCGTAGATAGATTTAGACTATTAATTTGCTCAAAACCGATTAAGGGTGAATGAGAAATTAATGTTCAAAGTCGGCCCAAAATAACGTTGGTTATTCATTAAGGAAATGCAAGGGAGAATAGTCCCACATCGGAAATTTCCGATGTGCATTCCTTACTTATTAATGATGTTGAGTTATTGGAGTTAACTCAGAAAAGTACCAGGTACTCTCTGCTCAGGGGCGAGCAGGTGCTCGCACCTGTGAGCCCGCCACGTGCGCACTTTGCACTTTGCACTTTGCACTTTGCATCGTCGCGAGGAGCTTAAATTTATGCTCCAGGTGACATTGCAGTGCCTACATGGCACTCGGGTGACGTGTCAGGCTAGTACCTGACATGGCAGTGCCTATGTGGCATCCTCGTGGGCAAAGGGAGATGACTGGACAGTTGGTTGGGCGAACGGATGGCAGCCGTTGATCAACGTTGATCAAAGAAGTATGGTGGATCGCTTGTGATGCGATCTAGAGCGTTAGATCACAATGAGTCACGATCTGACGGCTTGGGATGAGACATGATCTGAAGCATCAGATCAATGGATCCAGATCCGATGGCTGATAGATCTGAGGGTCACAACTCTTAGATCTGATGGATGAGATTAAAGGGGCTATGTGAAGGGTTATAACTCTTCAGTCCGGACGGCCCAGATTAATCCACCCAAAGGTCACACCCCTCCCTAAAGCCTCTTCCTTCTGTATAAATAGAACCCTCCAGATTGGAATCAAATCACTCAACTAAATCTTCTCTTCCTCAAGTATTCACTCACTCATCTTGTGCATTCAAGAGTCCAAGAAGCCTACGAGAAGGTTCGCTGGTCTCGGAAGTCGGAGTGCTACGATTCCGAGACGATTGTCGTCGTTGTATCTTGGGAACGAATTGCAACAATCCGTTAAGCACCGTAGCGGAGCAATATCGTTTACGGAGATAGTGTCGAACACTAGCCTCGACGATCAGTTTGCATACTCCGGAATTTACCGGACCCAACAGTCGTAAACGATATTCCGTACAAACTGATATGGCTACCAACGACGTTCCAACCGCCGTTCCGACATCCATTCCGCACGGAGAAAAGCCGGAGAAATTCACCGGAGCCGACTTCAAAAGATGGCAGCAGAAGATGCTGTTCTACTTAACAACGCTAAACCTTGTACGGTTTTTGCGTGAAGACCCGCCAGTCGCTACGGACGGTAGCAAGGCTGCTTGCGATACGTGGACGCACGGAGATTTTCTGTGTCGCAACTACATTCTCAACGCCTTGGACAACACGTTGTATAACGTGTATTGTTCATTGGAGACAGCGAAATCTTTGTGGGAATCGCTTGAGAAGAAATACAAGACCGAAAATGCCGGACTGAAGAAATTCATCGTCGGCCGGTTTCTGGATTTCAAGATGGTGGACTCAAAGAGCGTCTCATCTCAAGTCCAAGATATGCAATTAATACTGCATGATCTGGACGCCGAAGGAATGAAGCTGAACGAGTCATTCGCAGTTGCTGCGGTAATTGAGAAGCTCCCTCCGTCATGGAAGGATTTCAAGAATTATCTAAAGCACAAGCAAAAGGAGATAGGGCTGCAAGACCTGATCCCGAGGCTACGAATAGAGGAGGATAATCGAAAGTTATCCGATTGCAGAGGAACCAAGCGGACTATAGACGATATGTCCAACCTGGTCGAGCCGAACGCTAAAAAGCCGAAACAGTTCAAGAAGAAGGCACAAGCGAAGAAGTTCAAGGGATCCTGCTACAACTGTGGAAAGGCAGGACACCTGTCCAAGGACTGCAGCCCAAAGAAGCCAACCAAGGGGCTAAAGGATCTCGCGAACCACGCCGCAACCTCTCTTGAGGACTTGGATCTCACTGCGGTTGTATTTGAAGCCAACTTGGTGGATACCAACCCGAAGCAGTGGTTCATTGATACTGGAGCAACTCGTCATATCTGTTCCGATAAGGCGATGTTCTCCAAGTATACTCCGATAAATGGCAGGAAGCTCTATATGGGTAATTCCACGACGTCGCCAATTGTCGGACTCGGAAAAGTTGTTCTGAAGATGACGTCCGGAAAGGAGCTAACACTCATTGATGTACTCCATGTTCCCGACATCAGTAAGAACCTAGTTTCTGGAGCGGCACTAGTTAAGGCCGGATTTAGGCTAGTGTTCCAGTCAGATAACTTTGTACTTACGAAGAATAATATCTTCGTAGGAAAGGGGTACCTAGAAAAGGGTCTATTCAAAATGGTTGTAATGCCTGTACTCCGAAATATTGATGGTAATAAAATAAATGCTTCCAGCTATGTTGTTGAGTGTTTTAATTTGTGGCATGATCGACCCGGACATGTGCATAATAATACTCTTAAACGTCTCGTCAAATTAAATTTATTACCAAACGTCAATGTTGACGGAACACACAAATGTGAAGTGTGCGTGGAAGCAAAAATGACGAAACTACCTTTTCATTCGGTGGAAAGGTCAACGACTCCTCTAGAGTTAATACATAGTGATTTATGCGACTTGAAATTTGTGCAAACTAGAGGAGGTAAAAAGTATTTTATTACTTTTATCGATGACTGCACAAAGTTCTGTTATGTCTTTCTTTTAAGAAGTAAAGACGAAGCCCTAGAGGCATTTAGAACTTATAAAACAGAAGTTGAAAATCAACTTGACAAACGAATTAAAATAATTCGTAGCGATAGAGGTGGAGAATATGGTGCACCGTTTAATGAATTTTGTTCAGAATCTGGCATTATTCATCAAACAACGGCACCTTACTCACCTCAATCGAACGGTGTTGCCGAACGTAAAAATCGGACACTAAAAGAGATGATGAATGCCTTGTTGATAAATTCAG
Source organism: Zingiber officinale (assembly GCF_018446385.1). Taxonomy (NCBI): domain Eukaryota; kingdom Viridiplantae; phylum Streptophyta; class Magnoliopsida; order Zingiberales; family Zingiberaceae; genus Zingiber; species Zingiber officinale. Next base: position 33,375,219 of record NC_055990.1, on the reverse strand, counting down.
GCTTACCTCAAAACTTGTGGGGGGGAAGCAATATTATCGGCAAATCACATTCTCAACAAAATCCCTCATAAGAAAAGTGATAAAACTCCTTATGAACTATGGAAAGGCCGCGAGCCATCGTATAAATACCTGAAAGTGTGGGGGTGCTTGGCAAAGGTCGAAGTACCTAAACCAAAGCAAGTAAAGATCGGACCTAAAACGTTCGATGCGGTATTTGTCGGATATGCCCATAATAGTAGTGCATATCGTTTCCTAGTTCACAAATCAGACATTCCTGATATTCATGTGGGAACAACCATAGAATCTCGGAATGCAATATTCTTTGAAAACGTATTCCCAAATAAGAAGGGAAATGTTGAAAATGATAACAACGGAAGTTCAAACGAGAATGTCGTTATCGAACTTAGCTGTTATAAAAGAACTATTGACGATCAAAACAAAGAGCCACGTCGTAGCAAACGGGCTAGAGTTGAGAAATCGTTCGGGCCAGATTACATGACTTTCATGTCAGAAATGGAACCAAGAACATTAAGTGAGGCTCTCTCTAGTCCCGATGCTCCAATGTGGAAAGAAGCTGTCAATAGTGAGATTGAGTCTATCATGAATAATCATACTTGGGAATTAGTAGACCTTCCTTCTGGTAATAAACCATTAGGTTGTAAGTGGATACTAAAACGCAAGTATAAAGCTGATGGATCAATTGACAAGTATAAGGCCAGACTTGTGGCCAAAGGGTATAAGCAAGAGGAAGGCCTTAATTACTTCGACACCTACTCACCAGTGACAAGAATTACGTCCATACGAGTGCTAATAGCCATTGCAGCACTGTATGACCTTGAAATACATCAAATGGATGTTAAGACTGCGTTCTTAAATGGTGAGTTGGAAGAAGAAATTTATATGGAGCAACCCGAAGGGTTCATAGCTCCAAGAAATGAGAAAAAGGTGTGTCGACTTGTTAAATCGTTATACGGACTTAAGCAAGCGCCTAAACAATGGCACGAAAAATTTGACAAAGTAATGCTGTCAAACGAATTCAGAATAAATGAATGTGACAAATGCATTTATGTCAAAGACACACCCAAAGGCTATATAATCGTCTGTCTGTACGTAGACGACATGCTAATAATGGGCAGTAATCATGATGTAATCATGACTACAAAGAAAATGTTGACCAAAAATTTCGATATGAAAGATATGGGTCAAGCAGATGTTATATTGGGAATTAAAATTCTCAGGACATCAGAGGGGATAGTTCTAACACAATCCCATTATGTAGAATCAGTATTGAAAAGATTCAATGCGACGATCTTTCTACGTAAAAACACCTATGGATCTAAGTCAACACTTAGCGAAAAACCATGGTGAGACCATATCGCAGTTGGAATACTCTCGGATAATAGGCGGTTTGATGTATCTTACAAACGCACACGTCCGGATATTGCCTGTACGGTCAACAAGTTGAGTCGTTTCACCAGTAATCCAAACGACGCCCATTGGAAGGCATTGATGCGAGTTCTTAGATATTTGAAATATACTATGAACTATGGATTACATTATGGAAAATATCCCATGTGTTGGAGGGATATTGTGATGCTAATTGGATATCGATACAAAATACTCCAAATCCACTAGTGGATATGTATTCACGATCGGTGGGGAGCAGTATCTTGGAAATCCACTAAGCAGACGTGCATTGCTCGGTCAACTATGGAATCCGAGTTTATAGCACTAGACAAAGCAGTGAGGAAGTTGAATGGTGCGGAACTTCTTGGAAGATATTCCGAGCTGGAAAACCTGTACCTGCCGTCTTGATCCACTGTGATAGTCAATCGGCGATTGGAAGGGCACAGAGTAGTATGTATAATGGGAAGTCAAGACATATACGTCGTAGACATAATACCATTAGGCAGTTGATCTCGAATGGAGTGATTGCAATCGACTATGTTAAGTCCAAAGATAATTTGGCAGATCCTCTTACGAAAGGGTTGAGTCGAGATCAAGTATACTGCTCATCAAGAGGAATGAGATTAAAAATCTACAACTGAAAACGACTGAAGTGGAAAACCCAACCTTGTTGACTGGAGATCCCAAGATCTTGGTTCAATGGGACAACAAAGTTTCAGAAGTTGTGGTTCAGCACAGGAGATAGTTTATCTCTATCCCAATCCTAGGATGAATTTGTGCTGTCCTACCTCATGTAGTGAGGTTAAGCTTATGATTTTAGTGACTTCTATACCTTATAAGGTAGAGTATGGTAGGATACTCTTGATAGAAGTGTCACCTATGTGAGTGTGAAGACAGGCCGCTTCAATGAAACACTCATGAATCCAAGATGGTGTCCATGGCCAAAACGGAACCAACCATGAGAACCTAAAGTAGGTGAGATAGGTCTTTGTGTGGGTGTTATTGTCTTACACAAACAGCTAAGCAGTTCAAGACATCACGTTCATTGCGCAGCCTAGTATGCTCGATAGCATTCCACTACGGAAGGTTCAAAGCCACAAGCTACCTCTCCCGATGCATTGATTTATCGATTGGACTCCTGTAAAGTGTTAGTATGCATATATGCATTAATTTCCATTCACGTGGAGGATTGTTGGATATTGGATCTTAAAATGGCCAATACGATTTTGCAAGAAAAAATCGAGGTGTCATCAATCGATAAAAGTCAGAATTAACTACTAAATCAAAATCTACGTTTCACATAGATGAATTTAGACTATTAATTTGCTCAAAACCGATTAAGGGTGAATGAGAAATTAATGTTCAAAGTCGGCCCAAAATAACGTTGGTTATTCATTAAGAAAATGCAAGGGAGAATAGTCCCACATCGGAAATTTCCGATGTGCATTCCTTACTTATTAATGATGTTGAGTTATTGGAGTTAACTCAGAAAAGTACCAGGTACTCTCTGCTCAGGGGCAAGCAGGTGCTCGCACCTGTGAGCCCGCCACCCGCCACGTGCGCACGTGCGCAATGGGCGCTTTGTAGGCGCACTTTGCACTTCGCGAGGAGCATTGAGGAGCTTAAATTTATGCTCCAGGTGACATTGCAGTGCCTACATGGCACTCGGGTGACGTGTCAGGCTAGTACCTGACATGGCAGTGCCTATGTGGCATTCTCGTGGGCAAAGGGAGATGACTGGGCAGTTGGTTGGGCGAACGGATGGCAGCCGTTGATCAACGTTGATCAAAGAAGTATGGTGGATCGCTTGTGATGCGATCTAGAGCGTTGGATGGCTGATAGATCTGAGGGTCACAACTCTTAGATCTGATGGATGAGATTAAAGGGGCTATGTGAAGGGTTATAACTCTTCAGTCCGGACGGCCCAGATTAATCCACCCAAAGGTCACACCCCTCCCTAAAGCCTCTTCCTTCTGTATAAATAGAACCCTCCAGATTGGAATCAAATCACTCAACTTAATCTTCTCTTCCTCAAGTATTCACTCACTCATCTTGTGCATTCAAGAGTCCAAGAAGCCTACGAGAAGGTTCGCTGGTCTCGGAAGTCGGAGTGCTACGATTCCGAGACGATTGTCGTCGTTGTATCTTGGGAACGAATTGCAACAATCCGTTAAGCACCGTAGCGGAGCAATATCGTTTACGGAGATAGTGTCGAATATTAGCCTCGACGATCAGTTTGCATACTCCGGAATTTACCGGATCCAACATTTTATTGGATGTCTATCTAATTTTTTTATATAAAAGATCATTATACTAAAGTAAAATATATCCTATAATTTATGGGTTCATATTTAACTAAAAGGACGATGATACTAAAACATTGAGATGATTGTTATTATCTTCTACTCTTATACTGATCCAATTGACTTTTCCATTTTCACGTAATACTTTTCTACGGTCAAAAATTAAGATGATCATGATTATAATGAATAATATTCATAAATAATAAATATAAATTATATTCATCAATACATATCTCATATTAATTTAATAAATAAAAAAATAAACTCTTAAAAAAATGAAACAAGTTTATAATATGACAAATTAAATAAATTTTTAAATAATTAACTAAATTCAAATTAAAAGTATTTGAACGAATCAAACCTAAGCTTGAAACAAAAAAAAAAAAAATCTAAATCAACCTTAAATATTATTTAAGATGCTTAATTCATTTTAATTCAATTCGACTCCCTACGGTGGTGGCCTAAAAATGTAAAAGAGGGCCCAACTATTTCCATGCGTGTGGAATTATTTGCATCACATTAATTGAGGTGGAAATGAAGTCGACGGGAACAAACTGAAATTTATTTTGCACTATATTATCAATATTGTCGGACTGTTTTAGAGATTTATTTCTTCGAAACTTTGTAAAGTAAAAAAAAAAAAAAAAATAGATATTCATATAGTGCCATGCAATTGAACGCTTCCTATCCGCAACGAGTGTATAAAATTTGTTAACTTGTTTCGTATTAAATATTATTTTTAGGAGTATAAATGAATGAAGTGATTCATGAGCTATTCGAAACTCGATTTGATAAAAATTCATTGAGCTCGTTTAATAACTCGTTAAGATAAATAAATCAAGGTCAAACTTCACAATACTAGGCTCGTTAGCTCGTAAACATGTTCGTTAGTAAACTTATGAATCAACTTTTAAATGAAAAAATAATAATTTTGATATTGAATTTATAAATTTTAGACTCTACATATGAAAAATATAAACAAATATATTAAATTTATTTATTAGAATAAAATTATAAATTTTAATATGAATATTATAAGTTTTTCTAAATATATAATTTATTTTTTAATAAATATTTAAATTTATAATTTATATTTATTAAGCTCATTTAAACTCAATAAAAGCTCAAATAAACTCGGGAGCCATGAATATATTCATTAAATAAATCTCGAGCTCGGCTCAATTATAAATGAGCTAAATTCAAACATTTAAGAGTTCGACTTAACTCGACTCGATTACACTCCTAATTATTTTGGCCTATGTTTAAAAATTTTAAATAATTTTAAACATTAGATTTTTTGCACATTTTAATGACCTTTTTCATATATATATATATATATATTCTTTTACTAATGTCCAAGATCTTGGGTGCGCGCTCCATTACCTCTAATATATGCACATATTCTCTCTCTATATATAATTTTTAAAAATTGAGTAAATTCATTAGAACTATTTTTGATAATCTAATACAAAAAAAATTCTAATTATTTTTATAATTTTAGATCTACTATAAAGGGAATATTTAACTTGTGAACAATACACATTTTTATTAGAATTAGAATGTTCTTTTATTGTGAGAGGAAACTAAAAAGTTTCAATAAAATTATGCACTTTTTGATAAACTTAAAGCAAATAAAAGTTAATTGTTAAAAGTTTATTATTCCTTTGTGTTTTACTTTTGCCCATTGATATTTTGGATAAATAAATAATATAAATATTTTGCACAATTTATTAATCTTATACGATGGAAGTAATATTGATGTACAAGCTGATTAAATGTTGGTTTAATTATTTTTCTTCTCACATACCTTTAATTGTAATCAAACCAACAAAGTATTAAACATATTGATCCGGCAATAAGGTCAGGGGACTCAACGTCACGTAGAGGTCAAAAGTCAAAAGGGTCAGTATGAAGGATAGTCGATCGGAGAAGGGGTGCGTCGACCGGCCAAATGGGACCAAGCGGGATCAAAAACAACCCGACAAGGAGTCGGGTTTCCGACGCTCATGGTGAACAAGGTCGTCGGGCCGAGCGGGTAGCCCGCTCGGTCGAGGCGTAAAGCATCAATACTGTGAAAGAACAGTCTCAGCCGAGCACCCGGTCGGACCGATTCCTACGTCCGGTCGGATCGATGCCTGTCGAGCGGAGGGACGCTCGGCTCGGGGAAAAAGGAGACAAGGACAAGGGGACATTGGGAGACATCTTCTGACAACCGGCATGTTCAACGACCAAGCCATATACAGAATCTCACGACAGAAGGTTCTACCGTCTCATCAGAGAGGTGCTCGGGCTGTAGCAGTATGGTGTCAGACATGTTCTCTGACAAGCCCATACTAAGGTATGGTAAATGACACGTGTGTGCCTCGGTATGTGTGCATAAGCCTCCCCACAGCTCTATATAAGAGCCCTCAGACTTCGGCGGAGGTACGCAATCACGCAATCTCACATCTTCGAAGCCACTATCATTTTCCTCTTGCCTGACTTGAGCGTCGGAGGGTCGTCGCTGGGAACCCCTTCCCGGCCCGACTTCTTTGGAGGTTCGCCGGAGATCCGTACGGTCGGTTAGAGACCCACGTCATCAGTTGGAAGAGCGCCATGTACCCAGCGTCCATCGATTCAGCGTTCGGATAAGATCACACACACACACACATATATATATATATATATATATATTAAGCTTAATTATTTGGATAAGAAATCTATATGTAGCCACCTTCACATGTATTTAATGCTACCAAAATATGGCTGGCTTGGGCTATTTGTGCTTAGCAATTGATGATTCTAAATCTAAAGTGCGTAATCGTTTTCAAAAGTTAATGATCTCTATTACTAGTGTACAATTTATGTTTAGTACGCATTTCTTGCATATAGTACAATGAGACTCTTCTTGTATGATTTATATACTTCGCTGTATATATACACCATTGAAAAAGAATTCCTTTCAACTCAATTGAATTGCATCATATCACTATTTATAGTCATTATACTTATTTAACTGCTCAATTACGTAATTGATTAATATGAAACGTCGAAGCAGTTAGGGTGAGCATTGGTTAATTCAGTTTATAAATTAATCGAAAACTGATTTAGTATTGATTAATCGAATCAAATCAAAGTTTTACTAAAACTGAATTAATTGAATTAGTTATTTTAGTTACACCGAATTAACTAAATTTATTTAAAATAACAATAAAAAGAATTTATATAAAATTAATATCAAATTAACCGAATTAACTGAATGTTCTCACCTCCACCTGTTAAATTTCGAGTCAAGGTGGATCAGGCTCTAAATTTGACCTAATCATGAAATCATTGCGTCATTAGTGAAAAAGCTCAACAAATCTGATAAATTGGCTTTATGATATAAAAATTTGTAATAATAGATACGTGATATAATTTTATCATTTTAGAATACAGCAAACTGGTGTTTGCTCAATATTAATATAATATTGATGTATAAGTTGATTAAATGGCTGTTAAATACTTTTTTTTTGGGTAAAAATCAAAAGGGCTGTAACATGAATATTCTCTTTAAGAAAAATCAAAAAGACACTCTACTTTTAGCTACGATGTGAAAATTTGATAATTTTATTTTAATCAAAATTATATACATAAAATATTATTATATTAACATACTGTTAACTAATGTGGAACATGTTTGACCATTAGAACATTAACATTTATTTAATTGCATCAGATTATTATTTATATTAATTATATTTATTTAACTTCTCGATTACGTAATTGATTAATCTGGAGCGTTGAAGCCGCCCATCTGCTAAATTTCGAGTCAAGATGGGTCGTTCCCTAAATTTGACCTAATCATGAAATTATTGCGTCCTTACTGAAAAAGCTCAACAAATCCGATAAATTGGCCTTATAATATAAAAATTTGTAATAATAGGTATGGATATATATAATTTTATCATTTTAGAATACCGTAAACTGGTGTTTGCACAATATTAATATAATATTGATTTATAAGTTGGTTAAATGGCTGTTAAATGTCTTTTTGGGCTAAAAATCAAAAAGGGTAAATCGTCAAAAGAATATTCTTTAAAAATAAAATAAAAAAGGCACTCTACTTGTCGGGATATTGTAGGGGTTACCAAGTAAAAAATTGATTATTTTATTTTGATCAAATTAAATTACTATATATAAGAGACTAATATATCAAAATAATCCATTCAAATCTATTAAAATCACTTAAATTTCAATAAAATTAATCAAAATCACTATAAAACAATTGTAAAATCTATTAAATAGCTTTTAGTAAAGCTACTTAGTTAACTATTACATATTTATAGTTAAATCTTAAATCTTAAATTCTAAATCCTAAACTCCGATCACTATTATATCATAATACTCTTACCAACTTAGTAAAAAAAAATTAAACTCCATTAAAATCATTTTAAATTATTCAAGATAATTTTATTAAAAGTTACTAAGTAGCTGCTACACAGTCATAGATACACCTTAAACTTTAAACTTTAAAATATTTAATGTGCATAGGTTGTATACACTTTTATATATATTTTGACGTACATAAACATATTTTATTTGTGCTTGATCTATACACTTTTACACCTCTTATTATATTTTCAGTATAATTACTATACTTTGTCAGAGATATGCTCTTGTGTGTTTTCTTGTTGACAAGATGCACTTTTGGAGTGAAAAGGACGTTGGTAGATGACTCAGAGAACAAACGATGAAAAGGGCCCGACAATGTGGAATCCACACGGTCGTGCCATATTCCCAGATGAGGAGAAGGCTCCGATTGTGTGAACCCACACAACCATGCCACAAAGCAGAGCAAGCAAGCCCCAACCATGTGGAATCCACACGACCATGTTAATGAAACGAAGAAGAAGCAGGCTACGACCGTGTGGAATCCACATAGCCATGTGGAATTTCTAGAGACGAAGTAGGCTGCGGCCATGTGGAATCCACATGGTCGTGCTATCGGACCAGAGCGAAGGTAGCTTTTGGCCATGTGGATTCACACGGTCGTGGAACAGGCCGTGCCAGGCCCATGCCTAGCTCTATTTAAGGGGACCTCTTCCCCTTTTTCAAGAGAGAAAGGTTCTCCCCTTTAGGGGATCCAACTTAGACAAGATCTAGACTTCTTTAGCACTTTCTTAGATGATCTGAAGCTAAATTCAGTGTCTTCATCACTCTAGAAGCTTGGATTGGATCTGAAGACCACTCTTCGTATATGATAAGCATTCTTCCCTTCTCTTCTTGAGTTTCGGTGTTTTTGGCTTAGATCTTTGTCTTGTGATTCAATCCTCCTAGTTATAGAGTAGATCTCTTATTATAGGATTAAGGGAGCAATTGTAATGTGAATTGATGAAAAACTCATGAATTTGCCAATTTTCTATCTATATGACATTGTTATGCCTTGTATCTATTTGATCTTGTGTGTGTAATGTGTTTAAGCTTAATTTTTATGTTTGATTGAATGTTTGTGTAGAATTGCTAATCCCATAGGGAGAATGCCCTAGATCATATGATCGAAGGACCCTAGTGATAAGGGTATCGAGTTTCCGGACATCGTGGGAATTGCTTTGAAAGGAGAAGCAATCCTCCACAAGTAAGGAATTAGACATAATTGTTATTTCTATATCTATGTTATTGAGTGTTAGTGCATAGGAATCTAACTTCCTACAAGTGTATAGGAATAGAGGATGGACAATAGGTGATCCATGATACATTGATTAACATCATAATGAAACCGAATCCCTAAAACATTGCCCCAAACCAAGTTCCTCAACATTCCTTCTCTTTCTCTCTCTTTCTCTTCTTACTTCCCTTTACATTTGTGATTGCAATCTTCAACCTTTCAATAGTTTGGCTAGTTCGTGTGCTTAGATTCTAGTGCTTATACCCAGTCCCTGTGGGATCGATATTTTTATTACTTGATGGCACCCATATACTTGCAGGCTCATATTAAGTTTTTAACCCTGTTGTCGGGGACTGCACTTATAACATTAAATAATAAATATTTGAGTTACTTTAAACTTATTTGCTTTCACATTTTGTAAAAATTTCTGCAATTCTATTTTTATAGATATATCTTGTATTTGCTTACTTTTATTTCTGCAATTTCCTTCCTGGATTTTAATTCTACACTTTAAATTTCCTGTACTTTGATTCTTGTCTCTATATTTGAAAACTTTGTTTTTCTTTGCATTTGAATTCTGCAATTGGAATTCATGTAATCTTGTTCTTGCATGCGAAGATCTAATCTTGTGGAGATATATTTCTACTTGATCCTAGAATTGATAGAACTTATCGAAGAAGAAGAAATCTACAAAGATAACAAGAATAACAAGCATCATCTGAAATGGCAAACAAACCTCTTAAGGATTATGCAGCACCTTATACTCGTGGGCTTCAGTCTAGCATCATTAGATCATCCATTGAAGAAAATAATTTTAAAATAAAGCTTGTGGTGATTCACATGGTGTAACAACATCAGTTTGGGGGTGAACCACATGAAGACACAAACCAACACCTAGAGGTATTTTATGAGATATGTGGGACAATAAAAATGAATGGAGCCCCGGCTGAAGCAGTGAGATTGATATTGTTTTGTTTTTCTTTGAGGTATAGAGCCAAGTTGTGGCTCACTTCTATGCCTGCAAGTAGTATCACATTATGGGAGTAGCGAGAATAATTATTCCTTGACAAATTCTATCCTCCAAATAAAATCTCACACATGCAGAATTTGATTGCTAGTTTCAAACAAGATGACACAGAGTCTGTATATATAGCTTGGGATAGATTCAAGAATATGCTCAGACTTTGCCCTCATCATAGACTAGAGAAATAATTAGTCATCCACATATTTTATAACGACGTCAACTAGGACACTAAAGTGTCCCTCAACTCTACTACTAGAGGGGCACTAATGAACAAAGGTCTAAATGAAGTTGAAGAAATTACTGAGAGTGTGGCTCTTAACCACCATCAGTGGACATCTAAAAGAAATGGAAGCTCCTTTTCTAGAAATCCAACTAAAGCATCAGGAAAATTTAATGTTGAAACAGTAACACTTTGTCAGCAAGGATTGATGCCTTAACGAAGAAGTAAGAATCAATGGGAACCAACATAATGAATGTCATTGTAGGAGTATGTGACGCATGTGGAAGTGAGGAACATGTGCAAGAAGCTTGTCCACTTGTGGCCATATCTTCTCAACTTGAGAATTTCAAGAAATGCGATGTCATAGCAAGCTTCAACCCCAAGCAAGGAAATCCGTACTCCAACACTTACAATCCGAGATAGAGAAACCACCCGAATTTTTCCTACAAGAACAACCAAGACCAAGGCCAACCCATTAGTCAAAGGCAAAGCTACCAACTGGGGTAATCACAAGGCTATTTTCAATAACAATATCAACATGCATCATAAGGATATCAATAGTCAAGAATCAAAAAGTTGCTTGAAGAGGTCCACGTGGCTTAAATGGAAATGAAGAATTAACTCAAGCAACTTAATCAATGAATGAAATTTTTTGAAAAGTATTAGAAAATTCTAGATAGCCAAATAGCCCAAATGACTTCTTCATCTACAAGAGCACCTGGGGATTTTCCAAGAAAAGTAAATGTGAATCTGGTTGAACATTGTAATAGGATTGAGCTCCGGAACGGACGGGCCTTGGAAGATCCATGATACTCTAAGAGAGCTCTCTCCTCCCTCACCTAACTTAGGTGAAATACAAAGTGAGGAGGAGATTACTAACAAGGTTGAAGAGACTCCTCCACAATCCGCCCAAAGTCAAACAATCCATTTTCCTCAAAGACTTGACTTGACAAAGAAAGATGAAGAATTCAGCAAATTTTTAGAGAAAATTAAAGAAATTTGCATCGAGGTTCCATTGATAGATGCAATTCATCAAATGCCAAAGTTTTCTAAGTTCTTAAAAGAGATCACAACAACCCAAAGAAAGAAAGAAGGACATGAGACCATGGCATTAACTAAGAAATGTAGCGCATTGATTTTGAATATGGTACCACCCAAGTACAAGATATAGGAAGCTTCTCCATCCCTTGCAAGATAGGGACTACTACTTTTGAAAAAGATTTCTATGATTTGGGGACAAGAATTAGCCTCATTACTTATTCTATTTGTAATAATCTAGGTTTGAAAAACTTTAAGCTCACCACTATGACATTGCAATTAACTGATCATCATGCAGGTGCCCTATGGGTATAATAAAAAAATGTGCCAATAGAGGTGAGTAATTGCATCACACCCACTAACCATTCCTTGCTACTACATGAGCTTTAATTGATGTTAAAAATCACAGATTATCTTTAGTTATACGCAAGGAAAGGTTAGAATTGGAATTGCCTAAATCTTCTAACCATGTCTTTTCCCTTCATGGTAAAAATAGGGTAGATGAACACCAACTTGAGAAATGGGATTTCCTTCCTCATGGGTGGCCCCCGGATGTCATTCCTAGTTCGGTAATAGAGGAATGGAGGCCCCTAAACAAAAATAAAAAATATGTCTGCCCGGCAAGGGCAAGGATGAAGGAAGATTTTGAAGAACCAACCCTAGGAGAGGAAGTCATCCCTCCATGGGTATAGTCTGTAATGACCGAAAGTGGGGTCGAGATAAAAACCTAAAATAAGCATATCTTGCATGCAACTCAAGGGTTCTTTTCCATTTAGTTAGCAATCTTCTTTCTTTGTTAGTTGTTTTATTTGTCTTTAAATTTTGTTTTTAGGTTTTCAACGACCTCCACGAGCTGATCATGATCCTCTCATGGGTGTGGAGGCACCGACAAAGTTGAAGAGGAGGAAAGCTATAGAAGAACTCAGCCCTCACACACCTCAAGGAGTCAGCCATGTGACCTCACACGACTAGTTAAGGCTAGCCGAGAAGAAGAGGTCCAAGACTGTGTGAATCCACACGGTCGTGTGAATCCACACGGCCGTGTGACTTTGGCAAAGAAAAAGAAGAGGTGGGTCGTGTCAAATGACACGGTTGTATAACTTAACTTGAGAGGAAGTCGAGTGAGGTAGTGTCATTTGACACGGCCATGTGACTCCAACTGAGGCAAAGTAGACCCAAGTCGTGTCAATTGACACAACTACGTGAAGATCCGCCTAACCTGGTTGTGTCTCTAAGACACGGTCATGCCTTGCCCGTGTCTGCCACCACACCCACCCAACCACCTCTTTATCCTCCTCTTCTTCTCCAAAATTCTTTTCCTCCACATCTCCATCCACCTCCTTCTTCATTCACCTCTAAATTTCTTTACCAAGGATTCTTAGATCTCATCTCTTCAAGATCTAGATCTAGATCTAGGTTTAGATCTAAACTTAAATATAAGAATTCTTCTTCTTCTTCTTTAACCTCAAGCTTCCTCATCTCTCAAGATCTACCTCTTCTCACAAGATTTCTCTTATTTCTTCCTTAATAATCAACTTATCCAACTGAACTTTCAATCATGTTTGGCCTTTTGAAGAGGATTCAATGAGGAAGTGGAGGTTCAAGAGGAGGAAATGATCTGGGGAGGGACAAAGGCAAAGAGAAAACAAGTTCAAAGGGCAAACGCAAGAAGAGTAACGCGATGAAGGTAACGACAATGAGTATCATATTATTTTAGAAATGATGAGCAAAAATCTAGATATGATTCTCTTGTTGCTAGAAAAAATATTTGCACTAGATACTTACATCCTTCCACCATGAAAATTTTAGAAATCAAGGAGGATGTTGATTGGTTGATTAGTGCTTTTGATTGGAATAATATCATGTATACATTTCACCCAACATATCTCCGCCTTGTCCTTGAATATTTAAACTCAATTGAGGTCCACTTCACTTCTGATGAGGATTATATTGGTAAAATTAGTTTTAGATTGATAAACCAAAATTTTCAATGGACATTTAGTAATTTAAATAATTATTTTGGCCTACCTACCAGTGGATCTCGCAGGTTTGATTCGGATTTTAGTTGGAATGGTTTTTAAACTTCAATTATTGGGGCAAATGATCCTTATGATCCCTCTAGAGCTAATGCTTCCCACATGCAAAACTCCATATTTAGATACCTCCACCGTGTAATGAGCAAAACTATCTTTGGTAGAGGGAAGAGTGATGAGGTAGTTAGAAAGGTGGAACTTTACTCTTTTTGAGTAATGCTTAATAAAGTTGATTTGATACCGATTTTCATTTCTGCAAACCCTTGAGAAACCCAGGAAAGCAACCTCGAGGTCATTAGTTTTTGGCGGATTGATCACCCAAATATCTTGGGTTGCAAAATTAGTGATTTAGAGGTCATTCATGGCAATCACAAGATCGATATCGATACATGTATTACCGTGAAAACGATATGCTTGGGTGAGAATGGCTTTGCTTTTATGAGGAGGAATGGACTTCCATTACCTCTACCTTACCCAAAGCACATTACACTTCGCAACCTCACCAATTGGGTTATTACTGATATAGCCCCCGAGGTTCCTCCTCTCCCTTTGGAATTCCTTGAAACTCCAACATCTAGAGATCCGAAACTTGCTAGGCACTCTTTTACCTATGGTACAGGTGTTGGGGTTCAATCAAAGTCCCATATTGTAAAGATTTGGTAAAGATCATGGGGTTTAAAGGATGCATGATATCTCCATTGGCATGAGGCCTTTTGGGTAGATCCCAAGAGCAAAGCCATGAGGGTCTAGGCCCAAAGTGGATAATATCATGCCATTGTGGAGATATGTGGACATCCTTTGGGTGCAACAAATGATATCAGAGTGGCGCATCAAATGGACGGCCTTGAACGAAGTTGAGGGTAGGCCCGAAGCAGGTCAGGGTGACCAGATGCTCGCAGGGAGGCCCGAAGCAGGTCAGGGTGACCGGATACTCACGGGGAGGCTTGGAGTAGGTCAGGGTGACCGAATGCTCGCGGGGAGGCCCAGAGTAGGTCAAGGTGACCAGGCGCAGATGCTTGCGGGGAGGCCTAGATCAGGTCAAGGTGACCAAATACTTGCAGGGGCAAGTAGGTCAGGGTAATCAGATGCTCACGGAGAGGCCCGAAGTAGGTCAGGGTGACCGAGTACTTGCGGGGAGGCCTGGAGCAGGTCAGGATGACCGGGTACTTGCGATGAGGCGAGTAGGTCAGGGTGGCTGGATGCTCGCAGGTAGCCCGAGGTAGGTCAAAGTGACCGGGCGCGGATGCTTGCGGGGAGGCCCAGGCCAAGTCAGGATGACCGGATGCTTGCGGGGAGGTCCAGACCATGAGAGTAATTGTGATCCTTCGTTTGAGGGGAGGATTGTTGGGGTTCAATCAAAGTCCCACATTGGAAAGATTTGGTAAAGCTCATGGGGTTAAAAGGATGCATGATATCTCCATTGGCATGAGGCCTTTTGGGTAGATCCCAAGAGTAAAGCCATGAGGGCCTAGGCCCAAAGTGGACAATATCATGCCATTGTGGAGATATGTGGACATCCTTTGGGTGCAACAACAGGTCCCTCTAGATTTGATTTCTTAGATTTCTGTGTCTCTTTAGAATCACTTCATGAGAAGCAAGACTCCCAACGACACATATTAGAGGGTCACGTCAGATTGTTTGCCGATCAGTTCCAAGAGGTCTGGGATCATTTTCAGTTTCAGAGGAATTTTCAAGGCATGTGGTTGAATTTGTTCAGGACTATGACATTGACCAGGCAATGATGAGAGAGTTTATAGATGCCATGAATATCACTAGATATTAGGTGGATACTCTTTTCCACTACCATGAGTACATTGGTCAACTCCTGGTATGCCTAGTTTTCCTCTCGGTCGATGAAGATGAGGTCCTTCCTTTCCCCCACCTCCACCATCACATTGATTTCATCAGGATGATGAAAAGTTTATGTCTGGTGGATGTTGTATATGAAGGATCAAAAGATGCAATAGAGGGGAAGGTGAATATCGCACATTAAAAACTTTTCTTTTGCTTGTAAAACAAATAAGAATAAGCAACAAAAATCAAAATGCAAGCAATACAAATGACACAAGTTGGTTACTTGGTTCAGAGCCTATGTCGACTTCTACTCCATGACCTGTGATCCTTGATCACACAATTGGGCAATCCACTATAATTCTTCTTTCTGAAATCTTCGGAAAGAAGCAATGCGTACATATACAAGTAGAAGATAGTAACAAACTACTATCTTCTTTTCAAGTTAAATGCAATGCAAGCTTAAATAAATATATCCACAAGAATAGAAGATAAATCTTGGTCGGCACTTCGGGATGGAGTATCTTTCTTTGAAGATGAAGCGCAAAGTAGTAGCATGAGCAGTTTTACATAGAGATGAATTGGAGAAAATTGATTACTTGCCTCGGACCTCAAGCTCCCTTTTTATAAGAATCATCACCATTCGATCGACCAATCCTTAGGTTTGGTTGATTGAACCCGCTCCCTTCCTTTTTACTGAGATTCGATCTTTGAGCATTAATGATCTTTAATGGTTTGATCGACCAATCACCATATTCAGTCGACCTAACATTGAACCTTCCCTGTTCACCAAGATTCACACTTAATGGTCCATTAATGAGAGATCTTTCAGTCAACCGATCCTCTGGTTCGATCAACCAATCAGATAGGTTTCCTTCTCTACTTTTGTTCTATCTGATTTATGCCACATCATCAAGGTTCGATCGACCGATCCTCTGGGCCAGTTGATCGATCAAGCTTCGATCGGATTGTGCTCTGCTTTAGTTTGAACTAGTCTCTGGTCTGAGTTAGCCTTGTTCGGTCGACCGATCCCTGTGTTCGATCAACCGATCAAGTCATTCCCTACAAAATAGAGTTAGACAATTCCCTGCAAAATAAAGGTTAGCACAGTAATATAGTGAGATGCATGAGTAGTAATATACAATAATACTATCTTGATCTCAACTTGAAAACCTTTTCAGTTTCATCAGTTAGATCAGAGACCTAAGGTTTGTTCCTTCCTAGAACACGACCTCACTGTCGCTCCTCCAGTTGCTTACCTCACCTTGGTCCTCCAGACCTATTTGGACTTTGCCGCTTACTATCGGATCGGTCCACTAGGACTTTCCCTCAATCTTCGATCCTCCAAATCTATCGAGTTTCCCTGCCAAGTGTTGAGTCCTCTCAACCCACTTGGTCTTTTCACATGGCTCCCATAATCTACTAAGTCTTTCTTGCCTAGTCACGACTAGGGCTTTCCCAGTTGAGTAAACAACCTACACACTCAATCAACTTGTTAGATCACAATAAGACTTAACTTCAACCTTTGACCACATCAAAACTTAGGTTTGATTCTAGTGCATCCTGCACCAACAATCTCCCCCTTTTTGATGTTTGACAATCAAGCTTCACAGTTAAGTTAATAACATATGCAAACATATAAGTAAATAAGCATTTTTGTTTTTCACTTTACTCCCCCTGAGTTTAACAACTCCCCCTGAATTCACTATCTCTCTCCCCTTTAGCACACATTAAAAATAGGGGAAACACAACTAAAGAGTTTGAAACATGGTTTTGAAAATCAAGTTTTGATAAAAAATCTAAGTAAGTATCCAAGAAACGTAGACCTTTGAAAACTTAGAAAGATACATTTTGAAAGGAAGATTGAAATTTTCTAAAGCAAAAAAATAGGAACATTTGGTAAAGTTAAACATTAAGTAAAAAATTTGGTAGGGCAAAATAATTTTGAAAATTTGATTAGTTAATGTAAAAAAAAAATTAAAAATTTTTTAAGGAAAAATTTTGAAAATTTGATGAGTTAAAATTTCTTAGGGCAAAAGTTTAAAAATAATTTTGAAAATTTGATAAGTTAAAGTTTAAGTTGAAAATAAAGAAAAAAAATTGAAAGTGAAAATAATTTAAGTTGAAGATTAATGGGAGTTTAAAAATTTAGAAAGATTTAAAAAATAATTTTTGAAAAGATTTCTAAAGAGAATGTAAAAGGTACTTTTGAAAATAATTTGAAAAATAATTGAGAAAATGTTATTAATGCTCCCCCTAAAATTGATAAGTACCTAAAGGTCCAAGCATGATTTTAAAAACTAAAAAAAATGTTCTTATGATGAAATGTCCAATCTTCATACTTAACTGACTGCACAAGATAACAACTATTGATTCAGGTTGGTCAATTTGAGTATATGATTTTAACTAGTTTGTTACTAACTAGATTACCCAAATTGATTAATGTGTTTTGTTTAAAGTCCAGATTTATAGTGATACACTGACTTAAGAATCTAAAATCTTAGGCTAAGTCCTAAGCATCCCACACCATTCTAGGTTTTAAAAATACACAAGCAAGATATCCTACTGTGTTTGTGAGATGTTGGCTGCTAAAACTTTAGGAACATGCATTTCTACGGGAAGACCTAGGCTAATCCAAAAAGATAAAATATTTTAAAATCTATTTTAAGAATAAATTTTGAAGGGGGGATTTTGAAAAAATATGAAGTAATATTTTCAAAAATATATTAATCGATAAAGAAACCTATTCTATTAGGCATTTGTAGAAAAAAATGAAGAGAAAAGTCATAACTAACAAGTACCAAATACATGAATAATCATAAGTGTATCAAAATAGGTATCTAGTCCCAAAAATCACTCATCCTCATCATCATCAGTAGCTTGAAGATAATCAAACATCCTACGCTACTCCTTCTTTAAGGCATCAACACGATCAGTCATATCCTGACAAAAATCTATAATTTATCCTTGGAGAGAGTTATACTGAGAAGTCATTCTTTTCAAGGGAGTCGAACAGGCGAAAAATGTCATCTCGAAGATGACTAAAAAAGTCACTGGTCAGTGGTGGGGGTGCATAAGAGCTGCCCTGAGCAATATCGAAAAGAGGTGTCAATGCAAATCTCGGATCAAAAGGTTGCTGATGGTGTTCCTCGACCACAATCGGCTCCTCCTCAACTACATCCTCCTTTACTACATATGGAGTGTATCGTGTGTAAAATACCGAAAATGATAAGGGAATTTTCCGGAATTTTTAGAAATTTTTTTTGGAAATTTTTCGGAACTCGTATGGACAAGTTAATGGGGACAAAAACAGGGTCCGGGAAAGGCCTGTTTAGGCTACCCTATTTAAGAGAGGAAATGTATATATATTTTCTTTTCTTTTTATTTATTTATTTATTTATATTTCTTTTTCCTTTATTAGTGTCGCCGTTTCCTTCCCCTTGCTGAACCCGAGCGCGCCTCGCATCCTCTCCGCGCACCCGACGCCGCCGACGCCTTCTCCTCCTTGCCCTAACCGCCGGCCCTGCCGCCGGCGACGAGAGCCACCGCCGACCCCCTGTTGCCCTAGCCGTGGGGATACCGAGCATAGGGCCGACCGAGCCCCCCATCCCGATCCTTTCCTCTTTGCTCCAAGTCGTGCCCTAGTGCTTTACTGCTGTCGCTGCTCCTCTGCACAGTGTCGGCCAGTGAACCCTAGCTCCGGTTGCCATCACCTCTGTGCCAACGGCCAACACCACTGCTTCTCCTATGGGGCTTCTTCCAGATTCAACGAGGGACGAACCTTTCAGACACCCTCTCCTCTTCGGTATCAAGAGGAAGAGTTTTGTGTTCACCAAAACAGTACTTGGATCTCGTTCATTCTGGAGAAATTTCAGATTAGGGTAAGTTGTTTGAATTATGGGTGTGATCCTTGAGGAATTGGGTCTGATATTGATTTTTGTCGTGTTAATTGTGATTTAGGTTTATCTGTTTGGGAGATTGGCAATTTATCCTTGCTCCGACTGTTGATTTACAGAAGCAACGTTTCCAATCAGATTTGGACAAGTTGTAGAGGTAATTTTGTATATGTACTATATTTCATTTTTGTTGTGGACTGGTTAGGGTGCCCTAATTCTACATAATCGTGATATGTGGTTTGAGTGAATTTGGGTTTTAACCATTTTGTTGATGATTGATAGATAGGTTAATAACTAATGTTAACCTAGGTATACGTGTTGAATTAAGGAATGGATAAGATTATTAAATAGGTTTGGAGATTTTTATTTAGCTATATAGCTAAATACCTTATCTGTTTAATAACGCAGGACTCTGATTCGAGACCGTATTTCGACGGGTATCTTGATTCCCGGATTGGACCATTTTATCGGAGGCGGGTACTTTGACTTATGTCTTTTGATATGCATAATAAAGTGTTTAACATATAGCAATGATTGTGTTATCCTTTTGATTCGGTTGGTCACTACATGATCTGTTACATGTTGTTTGTTTATTTATTATGCACTGCATGTTATTATTGACCTGACCATACATGCTTTCGGTAGTGACCCAACCATGTGATACATCATGTTCTGGACCTAGGGTTTTATATGATACCCTATCTGTTTGTGTACCTTCCATTTGATACATTGACTTGTGGTACACCTTGTATTTATGTATGGATCTTGCTATGCTATTCATGAGATTGCCATGCTTAGTATCATGCATCATGTTTGCATGCTGTGCGATTGTCGGCTCCACTTTGGTTGAGCCCATCGCCAGTTACATGTACTGCACACACCACCCATGGATTAGTTGTATATCTGGCTGGAGTGTGTCTGCTGTTTAGCTCCGTTGGTCGGTGACTCAGCGTGGTAGCCGGCTCGCTCTGTTTGGCTCCGTTGGCATTTAGGGTAGCAGCGTGGGCAGATGGTGGACTCTGTTTGGCTCCGTTGGTCGAGACTCGGCGTGGTAGCCGGGAGATTTTTCCTCCCCGTTGTGTCTCGGAGATGAGAGCATTGAGCTCCCCATTTATGATTTGGGGCAGGAGGATAGGACAACATTCCGTCCACTCGATCACTGTCGGGAGCAGTGATTTCAGAGTGCACGTCACCATATGCATTTATTGCATTTTATTGTTGTGATTCTGCACTTATATGTTGCATTTGTATGGATGCATTTGATTGACATGCATACAGATTATGATTTCTTGATCCGACGACTTGTTACCTTTGTACCTTGATCCGGTTAGTATAGTTCCTGATTTCGTTTCAGTTGCATTTATTCCTTCTCGTATTCAGGAGACGCATGATTAGTGTTGTCTGTTATTTATTTTATTATGCATATCAGTTGTACCTGCTGAGTGTTGGACTCACCCCGCCTCCATTGTTGATATTTTCAGGTTGAGGCTGTCCGGAGCAGTTCCAGTCGCTGGCCCCCCCATATGCACGTAGAGCTAGTTCTCTACTAGTTCGTTATTGGTTTTATTTTGGCCTTTTTCTATATCAGACTTTGTTTTAGTATTGTCTTTGGATTTTTCCTATGGATATTGTAGGGAGTGACATTTTTTGATGGATTTTTGATATAATATTGGATTTCATTCTACTACGTGCCTGCCTGGACGACAGAAGAGGTGAGTTCGTTGGATTTGAGCTTTACGAGTGTAGTGGAGTAGGGTGGATTTCGAGTCAGAGTCCTATTGTTATTGATTACTATTATTAACTGCGTGGTTGTGTTATATATCTTATAAACTGCGTGGTGTTTGTTTTTATTTATTGTTATCATTCCAGCCGCCTGTGGCTGATGTATATGTGATATGTAGAAAGTTTCATATGGTCCGTCGTACAGGGAAGATGTTGCCGAAATTTCTTCGGACAGAGACTCCTCTGGGGCGTGACAAATTAGTGGTATCAGAGCAGGTATACGATACTTGCTGTGTGTTCTAGATTTATACGATCTTTGTTTTCGTATTATGGATACTTTGAATAATCCGATATCAGTTTATTGGGTATTAGCGCGCCAAAGTTTGGCGATATTTATTTGATTTCCGTGTGTTGGATTTTCGAGATTTATCTGATACCAATTCATTGGTATCAGAGCAGGGTGTGATACCTGCGTTTGGTATTTTGGATATTTTTATACGAGCCCTAGTTGCGAGACATATTGGTGTGGGCAATTATTTTCGGTTGCACGGATTTGTCCGTTTTGATTATGTTATGGACTTCCGTTTTGGATTTATATGGATTTCCGGTGTTTATTTTTCTCGTACGAAATTCCGAGGTCATTTTGGGGACTGGACAGCGATGGAACATCTCCAGACGGCATATAGGTATGATGTTTAATTTTATAGTTTATGACAGGTATTAGCATTCTTTATTTAGTACATGTTTGGTTGTAGTAGCACATATTGCATGTGATAGATTAGCCATTGAGCATGGTTGACCTTAATAGAGATAAAGGATTATAATCTCTGGTGATTTTTCTTATCATACCATCAGTAGTGTTAGCTTCTGTTACTACTCGTAGGAGATGGAGGCACATACCAGCCTCTGCTATTGTTAGTTGGGTAGTGGATGATACCTACATATTCCTGTTGACTTAGCCAGGAGAGTTTTATACTCATATCTTTTGGATATTAGGATACCAGGTACGATGGAAAAAATAATGATTGATATTTTGAATGCTAACTTGCCCTCATGGGGAGTGGAGATTTATTCATCTGATATAGTGTGGGCTGATGTTTTTGAGGATGAAGATGAGAGTGTCTTGATGTTCTTAAATTCTGACTTTTTCTTTTGGGTCGTACACATTTATACATATGATATTATGTAGTTGGATATACCTTAGTTGCTTGTGGAGGATTAAGGTATTCTTGATTAGTTAGTAGATGAATGATTTAGTTTTGTTGGTTGATCAGTAGAGGATTGCCATACTCTATTTTTTTTTTTAGAGGTTCGAACCTTTAGGTTATTTGTGTTTAGTTATGTATGTAGAGCACCTTTGAGTACTTGTTTTGTACTGACGTGGAAATGACTGATTTAGCCATATATCATTGTCGGCTTGGATAGGTGATAAAGGATCGATGTACCCTATTTCATGAAGACTTTGACCATGGATTGTAAATACCTGGTGGGATAACTTAGAGGGTGCATTGGGATATATGACCCCGCTGGTGTAAGGAAGTGTAGAGTTAATTGCTTAACACTTATGGGATACAATCGTTACTAGTGTTTACTGGGAGAGTACATTTGGATTTATGATGATAAAATTTTTCCCATTTGATATAGTCTTGGTAGTGTATGACATTGACTGGCAATGTTATACCACGGTGTGTATATCTTTCTTGTCCGATACCAGTTCCTTTGAACCTAGAGCAGGGTTGTTACTGGATGATTAGACTGCTTTATTTTGGGTTGCTTTTGATTGATGTATTCATGCTTGATACATATGCATGAATTTTATTTAGATATACCTGTAACCCATGAGTATTGGTAGCATAAGGTTGGTCTCTTTGGTTGAGCTGGTATGCTGATTTTGCATGTCTATGTTGCATGTATATTATGATTGTTATGTGTTGTAGGAGTCCTATGGTAGACTGTCCATTTGCCAGTAGTATATATATCCATGTTCTGATAAGGTTTGAAGGTTCCTGGTGGATCATAGATATATAGTTCGGTGTATGTATCTGAAGGTATTATTGAGGATAGCTTGTTGATTAAATCTGAGATGTAGTATAAGTACATCGGTGGTGTTTTGATGGAAGCATTTTGTCGATTTAATCTGAGTTGTGATATGTACATATGTGTTTGGTGTGGTATCTGAGGTAACCTTTTTGATTATGTTTGATTTGTGAGTGCACCTGGGTTTAGTATGCTTTATTGGAAGTATATGTTGGTTATACTCTTGGCATAGGTGAAGATATGTCATATGAGCGTTGTTTGAGGTGTATTGTTGATTTTACCTACATTGATTTTGGACACGTGTTCGGTATGTATTGTTGGAGGTATCATACTGATTATACCTGAGTTGTGAGTATGTTTGGTGTATAATAATTGGAGGATTTTGTTGATCATACATATGTTGTGTGAGCATGTGTGCTAGGTGTATACATTGGTAGCAGTAGGATGATTCTACTTATACTGAATGCAGAATGTGGAGTGACTGCATTATGTCATTTGTTGAATTAACTCATCAACTAATTTTCCTATCAGTGGATGACCCACTAGGATGCTGATAGAGTTGATGATGGATTTGATTAGTTACTAGGTTGTTATATCCTAGGCTAACCACAGCGAATTATGGTAGAGAGATCTTGTACAGTCTCTAGCTGGATAGTTAGGTGCCTTGGGGTACTTGGATATTGTTTTATGGTGGAGCGTTGCTCCCACATATCACGGATTGCTGGTAGCGGAGCATTGCTCCTATATTTATTGCAGATACATATTTCAGATTATTTGTGGTGGAGCGTTGCTCCCACATGTTGAGGATTTCTTGTGATGGAGCGTTGCTCTCACTCTGGAGGATTTATTCTTTGGTGATATATGTTATTGATGATCAGATTTTTTTTCGATTTATTATTGGAGATCCTATGGATAGGAATGTCTGTGATACGTACATTATGTGTCTCAGTTTTTGCCATAGAGGCTTACAGTGCCTTAGATGTTTTCAGGGACTCGATGATCTTGGTATGTCGAGGATGTTTGGATGGGTTTCCATTATCTTTGTGGACGATGTTGTGATCTATTACGGATCCGAGGTGAGTCACGTACACTACCTTTGCATAGATCTAGAGATGATTCGACGAGAACATCTATATGTGATTATCAGTAGTGCTGGATTGGATTGTTTTATGTGAGATGTTTGAGCCACACGGTCACCAATAGAAGTATACCGTGGTTCCACATGAGATCGAGATTGTTACCGTCGGGAGTAGACGGAGTCAATAGAAGAGGCTTGTAACCTCCTTTGTTTGGCCGATATTTCCGGAGATACGTTGAGGGTTTCTCACGGATTGCTATGTCACTTACACGCCTGACCATGAAAGGCGTGAAGTTTATTTAGACTGAGGATTTCAATATCAGCTTCTAGGAGCTGAAGCGAAGACTAGTGTCGGCTTCGATTTTTGGTTTTTACTTTCTAGAGAGGACGGATTTGTCCTCTACACCGACACGTTTCTACAGGGTATGGGTGCTGTTCTGTTGCAGCACGGTTGAGTATTCTTATATACTTCTTGATAGTTGGGGGAGCCTGAGAAGAAAATACTCAGTTCATGATCTGGAGTTGACTGCTATTATTTTTGCCCGAAGATTTGGCGGCAGTACCTGTATGATATTACATTGAGATTCTCACTGACCATCGGAGTCTCAAATATCTGTTCACTCAGAAGGAACTTAATCTTCGACCGAGGAGATAGATGGAGTTCCTGAAGGATTATGATTGTACCATTAGCTATCACCTGGGAAAAGCTAATGTGGTTGTCGATGCACTTAGCCAGAAGTCCAGAGGGACTTTAGCTTGCCACCGAGTTGTGGTCACAGATTTGATTCAGGGTTTATTCGAGTTAGACCTTGAGGAGCAGGGATAGACTGAGCAGGGTATTCTTATTGCCATAGATGCTCAGTCGTCGATCAGGACGAGAATCCGTGAGGCCCAGTTGTTGGGACCTTATAGAGCTCAACATGAGGCAGAGTTGATCCGTATTATCAGACGGAGGATGTTAGAGGCATAAGGCTGCCAGTAGAGTTATGCTGACCGGAGTCGGAGACTCTTAGAGTTCTCCATTTGTGACCATGTATTTCTGCGAGTTTCACCCATGAAAGGGGTGAAGAGATTTGGCCTCAGTGGTAAGCTAGCTCCGCGTTACATTGGTCCTTTCGAGATCTTGGAGAGGATCGGAGCGGTAGTTTACCATCTGACACTACCACCGTTCCGGACAGGTGTTCAAGACATATTTTGTGTATCT
Source organism: Zingiber officinale (assembly GCF_018446385.1). Lineage (NCBI taxonomy): Eukaryota > Viridiplantae > Streptophyta > Magnoliopsida > Zingiberales > Zingiberaceae > Zingiber > Zingiber officinale. Next base: position 33,349,840 of record NC_055990.1, on the reverse strand, counting down.
ATGCTGAGAAGATACATAGTAGACCCAGCTCACGTGTTGGCTGATATTCCAGTTCCAGTTCAGCCTGACATTACTTATGAGGAGGTTCCGGTACGGATTTTGGATCGGAAAGAGTGTAAGTTGTGGAACAAGACTATCCGGCTGGTTAAAGTCGGATGACAGCATCATTCAGACGAGGAGGCTACTTGGGAGCTTGAGGATACGATCCGAGCTCGATATCCCCATCTTTTCACTTGAGGTATGTGAATTATTTACCGTTCAGCATTTATACTTTATATCTGTTGTTAGTACTTGCTGATGGTAGATAACGAAATTTGGGGACCAAATTTTTATTAGTGGGGGAGAATGTAAAATACCGAAAATGATAAGGGAATTTTCCGGAATTTTTAGAAATTTTTTTGAAATTTTTCGGAGCTCGTATGGACAAGTTAATGGGGACAAAAACAGGGTCCGGGAAAGACCTGTTTAGGCTACCCTATTTAAGAGAGGAAATGTATATATATTTCCTTTTCTTTTTATTTATTTATTTATTTTTATTTCTTTTTCCTTTATTAGTGTCGCCGTTTCCTTCCCCTTGCCGAACCCGAGCGCGCCTCGCATCCTCTCCGCGCACCCGACGCCGCCGACGCCTTCTCCTCCTTGCCCTAACCGCCGGCCCCGGCGATTCTCTCTTCTGCCGACGCCGGCGACCCTCCTCTCTGCCTTGGTCTCTGCCGCCGGCGACGAGAGCCACCGCCGACCCCCTGTTGCCCTAGCCGTGGGGATACCGAGCACAGGGCCGACCGAGCCCCCCATCCCGATCCTTTCCTCTTTGCTCCAAGTCGTGCCCTAGTGCTTTACTGCCGTCGCTGCTCCTCTGCACAGTGTCGGCCAGTGAACCCTAGCTCCGGTTGCCATCACCTCTGTGCCAACGGCCAACACCACTGCTTCTCCTATGGGGCTTCTTCCAGATTCAACGAGGGACGAACCTTTCAGACACCCTCTCCTCTTCGGTATCAAGAGGAAGAGTTTTGTGTTCACCAAAATAGTACTTGGATCTCGTTCATTCTGGAGAAATTTCAGATTAGGGTAAGTTGTTTGAATTATGGGTGTGATCCTTGAGGAATTGGGTCTGATATTGATTTTTGTCGTGTTAATTGTGATTTAGGTTTATCTGTTTGGGAGATTGGCAATTTATCCTTGCTCCGACTATTGATTTACAGAAGCAACGTTTCTAATCAGATTTGGACAAGTTGTAGAGGTAATTTTGTATATGTACTATATTTCATTTTTGTTGTGGACTGGTTAGGGTGCCCTAATTCTACATAATCGTGATATGTGGTTTGAGTGAATTTGGGTTTTAACCATTTTGTTGATGATTGATAGATAGGTTAATAACTAATGTTAACCTAGGTATACGTGTTGAATTAAGGAATGGATAAGATTATTAAATAGGTTTGGAGATTTTTATTTAGCTATATAGCTAAATACCTTATCTGTTTAATAATGCAGGACTCTGATTCGAGACCGTATTTCGACGGGTATCTTGATTCCCGGATTGGACCATTTTATCGGAGGCGGGTACTTTGACTTATGTCTTTTGATATGCATAATAAAGTGTTTAACATATAGCAATGATTGTGTTATCCTTTTGATTCGGTTGATCACTACATGATCTGTTACATGTTGTTTGTTTATTTATTATGCACTGCATGTTATTATTGACCTGACCATACATGCTTTCGGTAGTGACCCAACCATGTGATACATCATGTTCTGGACCTAGGGTTTTATATGATACCCTATCTGTTTGTGTACCTTTCATTTGATACATTGACTTGTGGTACACCTTGTATTTATGTATGGATCTTGCTATGCTATTCATGAGATTGCCATGCTTAGTATCATGCATCATGTTTGCATGCTGTGCGATTGTCGGCTCCACTTTGGTTGAGCCCATCGCCAGTTACATGTACTGCACACACCACACATGGATTAGTTGTATATCTGGCTGGAGTGTGGCGGTTCTGCTGTTTGGCTCCGTTGGTCAGGTGACTCAGCGTGGTAGCCGGCAGTCAGTTCCGCTCTGTTTGGCTCCGTTGGCATATAGGGTAGCAGCGTGGTAGGCCGCAGATGGTGGACTCTGTTTGGCTCCGTTGGTCAGGAGACTCAGCGTGGTAGCCGGCAGAGATTTTTTTTCCTCCCCGTCATTGTGTACCGGGAGATGAGAGCATTGAGCTCCCCCATTTATGATTTGGGGCCAGGAGTACTCCGACAGCATTCCGTCCACTCAGTCACTGTCAGGAGCAGTGATTTCCGAGTGCACGGTCACCATATGCATTTATTACATTTTATTGTTGTGATTGCTGCACTTATATGCTGCATTTGTATGGATGCATTTGATTGACATGCATACAGGATTATGATTTCTTCGGTCTGACGACTTGTTACCTTTGTACCTTGATCCTGGTTAGTACAGTTATCTCCTGATTTCGTTTCAGTTGCATTTATTCCTTCTCGTATTCAGGAGACTGTACGCATGATTAGTGTTGTCTGTTATTTATTTTATTATGCATATCAGTTGTACCTGCTGAGTGTTGGACTCACCCCGCCTCCATTGTTGATATTTTCAGGTTGAGGCTGTCCGGAGCAGTTCCAGTCGCTGGCCCCCCCCCATATGCACGTAGAGCTAGTTCTCTACTAGTTCGTTATTGGTTTTATTTTGGCCTTTTTCTATATCAGACTTTGTTTTAGTATTGTCTTTGGATTTTTCCTATGGATATTGTAGGGAGTGACATTTTTTGATGGATTTTTGATATAATATTGGATTTCATTCTACTACGTGCCTGCCTGGACGGCAGAAGAGGTGAGTTCGTTGGATTTGAGCTTTACGAGTGTAGTGGAGTAGGGTGGATTTTGAGTCAGAGTCCTATTGTTATTGATTACTATTATTAACTGCGTGGTTGTGACAGCCAGAGGCTGAATATCTTTATAAACTGTGTGGTGTTTGTTTTTATTTATTGTTATCATTCCAGCCGCCTGTGGCTGATGTATATGTGATATGTAGAAAGTTTCATATGGTCCGCCGTACAGGGGAGATGTTGCCGAAATTTCTTCGGACAGAGACTCCTCTGGGGCGTGACATCGTGGATGGGTCCATTTATAGACAAGTTCTTCTGCACTAGTCCTAATCCCAACTAGAGACAACTGCCTAATCCCAACAAGATCAAAATCAGACAACATGATCAATTTATCGTGGTGAACTCCTACCCCTAGAGAAGCGATGTAAGCAGTGAGAATGTGGCACTGGATCATGTAAACTTTATTTGAGGTGTTGTACCATGAATAGTGGATAATAGATCTGAACCCAGTAACCCAAGTCAAAGTCGAGTTGGTGTCTTAGTGCTTATATCAGAAAAAGATGTACTGGACGTAGAACTCCCTGATCTCTAGATGATAGAGGATGAATACAAGATACTACCATCTTATAAAGGGCATTGTCATTTGGACTAAGTGGTACAGTGGACATCTTTTTAGGACGTGCCCCCTCAAAAAAATTGGCGTACAATAAGATCAAGAGTAAGATAAGAGAAAGGAGTGGGCAGTATGTCAGGAAGAGAAGCACTGAAAAAGATGCGGTTAATAGAAGTATAATTCTCAAAAATCTTAGAAACATATCAAGGTTAAATAGCATATCCCTGGTTGCAACCTTAGTTTTATAATGATGAGAATCAATTTCACACAAATTATGATAAATTTTAGAACATAGAATAGGGTTATAAGCATGTCGATAGAAGATAATTCTATCAAGTTGAAAATGTTGAGTAATGTCTATGACCTATGGACAATAAGTTTGATAGAAAGGAAGGTCCAGGCAATGAGTTCCTATGACTTTAAATTTTTTATTAGGGAAAGACTGATGCAGATCTTCAGTTGAGAAACGAGGGTCCTAACTGGGATTTAAGGAGCTAGCCTCCCTTTACGTAGTTGTACGACTCTTTTCAATATTATTAAAGAAATAAAATAAATAAATCATAATAGATATAGAAAGAAGGTTCGGAAAGAGATTACTGAGTCATTATCATGTTCCGAGTAAGGCTATAACTTGCAAAATAACTTGCAAAGTATAGAAGGAGAAGGAAGATAGGTGAGAGTGGGATGGGACTTGGCCTTTGCTCGAGTATCATTTTTATAGAGTATGATCGGTTGATCGATAAGGGGTTTGGTTTACCAATCCCTTAAAAACCCTGCATTTTTTACAAGTGGTTGGTGTTCAATTGCCCGAACATATGTTTTAGTCGACCGATAAATTGAACCAAATAAAATTTTACGCACTAGATGAGGTATAAATTAGGTTTTCAGTCGACTGAACCAGTGTTCGATCAACGAAATAATTGAAGATAGTTCAATTTTTGGCTATGAATTTATGATTTTGGTCAACGGATCCTCGGGTTCGGTCGACCAAACCATTAATTGCTTGACTTTTCTAGTTCGGTGCACAATTCTGAGTAATGGTGTGTTTGCTTGACCGAACCATTTTTTTATTTTTTTTAATTATTAAGTTTTAAAAATAAGTTTTAACATTAAGTTTTAATTAATTTTAAGTTGAATTTAATTGAGTTTAAAATTTAAGATTTAATCTTAATTTGAATAATGTTGATTTAATTTAAGTTTGAATTAACAATTTTAAATGTAAGTTAAGTTTATTAGTTTAATAGTTAAGTTTATTAATTAAGTTTTGATTAAGTTTTAAAGTTAAGTTTTGAGTTCGATTTAAATTTTAGTTTTAAAGTTTTAATTAAATTTATTTTAGATTTAAGTTTTAATTTTATATTTAAATTTAATTAGGTTTTAATTTAAAAAATTTAAGTTTAAATTAATTGAATTTCAGTTTTAATGAATTTTAGATTTTAAGATTTAAGTTATGTTTTAAGTTTAATTTAAGTTTTAATTAATTTTAGATTTTAAGATTTAAGTTATGTTTTAATTTAAGTTTGAAATTAAGTTTTAATTAATTTTAAGTTTTAGTTAATTTTAGATTTTCAGATTTAAGTTATATTTTAAGTTTGAATTTAAGTTTTAATTAATTTTGATTAGCTTAGAATTTTGATTTTAAGGTTAAGTTATGTTGATTCGATTAGGTAAAATAAAGAACCTATACAAAAAAGATTGTTTAACCCATGTTAAATTTAGACTTAGCTTTGGGTTAATCAAGTAGGCTTTCTAAGGATAAGTTTTCAATTCAGTGACGAGACATATGACCTTCTGTATATCAACGGTGGACCACTTGCTGAATACTTTCCAAAATATTCTTGTTAAAAAATTTTAATACTAGGTTTTGGTCTAACCATCCTATGTTTGATTGGGTTAACTTCGGTCAGATCCACTAAGTCTAGTGCACCAAGTAGAATACACAATATTCAACCTAGACATGCCTTTGACAAAACTTCCTTGACGTACTATCATTCCAATCCATTCTGATGCTATGTTATTAGGATTTGATAAATCTTTTTAATTAACCATTCTAAGCTAAGCAGAAAAGTAAACCTATTTTAACTAACCATTCATAGTAGATGTCATACTTCCATTATATTTTGTTCATAGATATGCTCTTTGCTTATTTTGATTGATAGGACGCTATTTGGAGAGAAAATGGAGCTAAAACACACATAGGAGCAATGGGCCATGTAGGCCACATGGTCGTGTGGCCATTAGCTTGTTTTGGCCGTGCCAAATGGCACGACCGTGCTCCACCACAGCAGTAAATCAAGCCATGACCGTGTATGACATACGGCCGTGCCAACATCCCGTGGCCAAGCAACACACGGCCGTGCCAGCTTTCCAGAGGCAAGGAAGGTCATGACCGTGTGAATCCACACGGTCGTGTGACTTTGGCAGAGAAGAGGAAGGCCACGGCCGTGTGACCCACACGGTCATGTGACTCAACCTGGGAGGGAGCCGTGTGAGGCCATGTGGATCCCACACAGCCGTGTGGCGAAGAACACGGGTTGTGCCATGCCAAAACAAAGCTGTGCTGAATTCTGGGTAGATTGCAGACCATTCGTAAAACGACCATAACTTTGTGCTCCGTTGGAGTTTTGGAATGTTTTTTATACCAAAACATAGCTGACTTCAAGATCTACAACTTTGCTTCAGGTCAAATAGAGAGAGAGACTTGTCTGCCCATGCTAAATGGTGCGGTCATGCCTCCCAACTGCGGGTTCAACTGGACCTCCGCCCAGACTGCAGACCAAATTTTGAACCGCCATAACTTTCGGCTCGGTTGGAGACATGACTTGATCCAAGTATCAGATAATTTTAAGAGATACAACTTTGGTTCAGGGTGAATCATGATAAAACCTAGTTTAATGGGTGAAAAATCTGGTTTACCGGACTCCTGTTTTCCTGGTTTTCCTGGGCAGTTTGGAGGAGGTATATAATGTTAGGACCTTCGGATGGCTAGAGAGGGGGGTGTGAATAGCCTCCGTTAAAACTTAAAGAATTTTCTTGCAAAAGTTTGTTAGCACAGCGGAAATAAGTAAAATGAAAACTGATGCAAGGAAAAGAAACAAACCACCACTAACAAAACGATGTACGAGGTTCGGGGATAATTTGCCCCTACTCCTCGGCGTGTCCGTAAGGTGGACGATCCCTCGATCTTTCGGTAGATCACACGCCGGACAAAATCCAGCTAAGTATCTCTCCTTCTCGGTGGAGTAACCTCTCCACAAAGTCACAGAAATGATTTGAAACGAAGCACAAGACTTACAGAGTTTTGTGGCTAAAAGAATGAACAAATGAAACTTACAGCCACGAAGCAAAATGCAAAGACAGAAGGATTCCACAGCCAAGAGCTCAACAACACAGCACACTTGCTTTGGTTGACAGAGAGTTTCTAAAATCTTACTAAACTCTCTTCTGCCTTCTTCTTCTTATTCTGCTTCTTTCTCACTGTCTTCAGCCAGAGCCGAATCACTGTCACCTGTATCGAATCACTGCGACCAACTCAGGCGTCGCCAATCACTCTTCCTCCTCATCTGGTTCTCTGAACTCATACCAATACCATCCATGGTCTTCTCTGGTGTCTCTGAGCTCGAACCAATAAGCAAGAGTCAAGCTGTAGCCACTGATCGCAGCCAGTGAACGTTGATGCTCCAAATGCACCATTTGCAGCGAAACACAGTGGAAAGATTACTTGGTCTTATTCTTCTGATGGAGCTTAATTTGAAATTAACCATTGGCACGACACCTGCAACCTGTAACTCAAGAAATCTCACAGCAGATGATTTGATCAGTGAATAAGAAATCGCAAAGAAACAGCAGAAGACAAACGACATCATTGTGGATCGGTCATCAGACCGATCCATAGCCTTCCGGACCGATCAGGACACATCCTGATCGGTCTGGGATGATTCTGATCGGTCTGTGGACCGATCAGCCTATAGGTGGATCGGTCCACAGACCGATCTCCTATAGTTTTCCAGAAATCATCGCTTCCTTCTGATCGGTCTGTAGACCGATCAGATAACCCACAGAATGCTTCTATGTGGTTACTGATCAGTCACGAGACCGATCAGATCACTCGAGTATCAACCAAAGTATCACTGGATCGGTCAACAGACCGATCCAATGTCTCTGTGTTAGTTTTAGAGCTTCCCAGCCCTAAACCCTAACGTCTTCCTGGTCCAGAGAACGAGCTACCGAGCCCTCTCTGATCTAGTCCGGAGAACGAGCTGCCAAGCCCTCTCCGACTTCCACGTCCGGTCCAGAGACCGAGCTACCGAGCCCTCTCTGACCTAGTCCGGAGAACGAGCTGCCGAGCCCTCTCCGACTTCGTCCGGTCCAGAGAACGAGCTACCGAGTCCTCTCCGACTTTGCGTGCCAAGTATCCGTACTTGGACTTTTCCTCTCCACATGATCAGCCTTGATCATTAATCAGTCTGAGTTTAATTAACATCTGATACAAACTTAAATCAGTGTCAACATCAAAACAACAGCCAGGTCAGACTGTATCAACAATCTCCCCCTTTTTGTTGTTTGACAACACGATTTAAGTTTAGATCAGAAATGTTCATATTTTCCTAATTTTAGGGGAATCAAGATCCTCCCCCTACGACAGATACAACACCATGTAAGGATAGGGGAATCATGATCCTCCCCCTAAAGCCAAACTTTCATTTATCTCAACCTTTCATTTATCTCTAAACTTAGTTATCTTCTCCCCCTTTGTCAAACACCGAAAAGGTGCGAATTAGGTAAGAACATGTTAAAGGACTCCCCCTGAACCCATACTGTCTTTTTCCCAATCTCCTAGAATACCCTCTAAGTGTATTATAAGACAGTAATAAAGAAATAAGAGACATACAAGACATGGCATATGAACAGCAAATTAATAGCAAATAAGAAGTGAAACGTAAAGAAAAATAAGAAAATGAGCAGCATAAATATCAGCAAGTATCCAGGTCAGACATAAGTGCCCAACAAACAACATCCAAAACACAGATAATCAAAATGACATCATAGAACAATGTGTATCAATCAGCCTCCTCATCATGAGGAGCATCAGCATCGTCAACGGGAGGAGGGGGTCCCTGAGGTGGCATGCCGCTGCTCGATGGATAGCCCGGGAAGTACTGCGGAGGTGGGTATCTGGCCATCCAATCCATAATCGCCTGATGTGTCGCCAACTGCTGACTGCGTAAATCATCGTAGCGCTGGTCAATCCGGACGCGCAGCCCGTGGAGCTCAGCAACCAGCAGCTCATTGTGCCGATCAAAGCGACTCTCCAGCTCGGCGATCTGCCAGCGCAGATCAGGATCTGCCTCTCCATCGTCAGCAGCAGCAGCAGGAGGAGCAGCAACAGGAGCAGCCGCAACCTGTCGTGGAGGTCCCCGTGGTAACTCACCTAGAGCTCTCCCATCCTTCCACCGAACATCCCCATTTTGTCCTATGATGCCAGACTTGGAAAATGCCCGCTTCCCAAGTCTGCAGTCCTGCCTGACCATCTTGACTATTCTACCCTTGGAGACATCAATCTGAAGGGTCTCGAGCCAATCTGTAATTATATGGCCATAAGGCATATAAACAGTGAAGCTATTTGGCTCGCTATAGGAGATGATCGAAGAATAGATGCTAGACATGATGTCAAAGTCGAGACGCCGACGCAGTCCATAAAGCATCAGGCAATGATATGGTCGGATTTCAGACAAGGGTTTAGATGTGATAGGTAGAAGGCAGTTTGTAACAATCTTAAAGAGGATGTAATCTTGGGCAGATAATCTCAAAGCTGCAAAAGTAAGAAAATCAACATCTAATTCATCTAGCCCACCTGGTCTCGGATGTCTGAAGAAGTACTCATAAATAGAGTCAGATGTGACATCAAAAGGTGAAGGTAAGGGGTCTGGTAAGTCAGGATATATCGAAAAGATATTTCCGGAACATCTCCGGCAACCTAGATAGTCAAAGAAAACTGAAATCAAGAGTCTGCTTAGCAACTTTTGTTTTATAACTTACATCACTAGTTTGATGAAGATTGTTATAAAACTCAGATACTAAGTCATAATTGATATCTCGTTCTAAATAGACAAGTGTATCAAGTTTGTAGTAGGCAATTATTTCTGACACAGTTGGACAAAATTTGTCCATGAATTTTCGATCAATAGACCTACAAGGGAGTAATTTAAAGGTTCTTTGTTTAAAAGCTTCCTCAAAATGGTGGTTTGGAAACCTCCCAGAGACAGATGGTTGAGGTCGGGAAGGAGCCTTAGACTTCGACTTCTCAGGTGACTTAGACTTAGAGGTTCCTTCACCCACTAGTTTCTTCCTAAGGGTTAACAATGTGATACAATGGCAAGTAAGTGAGCACCGGAGCCACCAACACCCGAAACAAAAAGCACAGATATGGTGAGAAATGAAACTGAAATGTCAAGTTCTAGAGAAGTATGGAGTTACCTTGGTGCCATTGAAGTATCGTTGGCTAGGGTTCCGGCGTGCAAAGAGAAGAGAAGAGGTGAGGTGTAGGAAAGTGTCGGCTAGGGCTTCAGCGTAAAGGAAGAAAGGAAAGGATCGGGAAGCTTTAAGGGAGATGGGTGTCCAAGTGTCGAAATGATCGGACGGCTGTCCGATCAGGAGACATCAGGAGCCTCCTGATCGATCCCTGGACCGATCCGAGAACCTCCTGATCGGTCTGTAGACCGATCAGGAGACGATCAGTAGCCACTGATCGGTCCCCGGACCGATCAGGTTACTAACAGAAAGGCTAGAGAGATTTTTGGATCGGTCTACAGACCGATCAGGCGACCGATCCACCTTCTCCTGATCGGTCTGTAGACCGATCAGTGTCTGATACTGAAATTTCTCCAGTAATTTCAGTAACTGAAATTCATAGAGGTGTTCGATAATTCGTAGAAGTTTCTCCAGTAAAACTTCCAAATTCAGTACCTAGTCCTTGAAGAATCTACATGCAAAACTATTTCCTAAAGATTATGGTCTGAGATTGTTTATAGCCCGAAAGTTTCAGACATTTCGAAACACAGACAACTCAAAGCTTGAGAATTGAAATTTTCGACCTTGTTATGTTCAGTTTCAAGTTTGTCAAAATACAACTAAATTGCTATCATTACCTCAATAGCTGGTCTTATTTTCAATCAAAATCATGAAAGGTATCGATCAAAAATATCAATCAACACATTAACCAAAGTTAGATAAAATCTAGGTAAAGGCCCAACCAAGTTTCCTTGGTTGGAATATATGAGTAAGATTTAGGAACTAAATACACATGAACTATGTAATGGTCTTTCCCATACTCAATTTATGTCTCTTCAACCTTATTATTCAAGGGATGCATAATACATTTTGAATAATCCGGCTGATCCTAGTATCTCACCCCACTTCTAGCAAACAAAAATCATTTGTTAAACCTTATAGTTTGTGTGAGATGTTCCCAAGTTGCCCAAATTAATTTCCTAATTTCTCTTGTTGTTTTAATTGTCCTAATTGATCATAATGGGGTCCTAATGGCCTATTGAGCCAAACACATTCCCAATTCTCTCCTCAAATGACTAAATTCATTTTCCGGAAGAGGTTTGGTGAGAATATCGGCTAGGTTTGACTTTGACTCAACATATGTGAGTGCAATGTCTCCCCTAGCTACGTGATCTCTAATGAAGTGATGACGCACTTTAATATGTTTGGTCCTTGAATGATGGACTGGATTTTTCGTTAGGTTTATTGTGCTGATGTTGTCACACAACAGTTGCACTCCCTTATACGAAAGTCCATAATCTTCTAGAGTGTGGATCATCCACAACAATTGTGATACACTCTCTCCCATGGCAATGTATTCAGCCTCGGTTGTGGAGAGAGCAACGCAATGTTGCTTCCGACTTGACCAACTAACTAATGATGAACCTAAAATTGGCAACCCCCACTAGTGCTTTTCCGATCCAATTTGCACCCAGCATAATCGGAGTCGGTATAACCTATCAAATCAAAAGACTCAGTACGAGGGTACCAGAGACCTACACTAATTGTGCCCTTAAGATATCTCAGAATCCTCTTAACTACAATTAAATGAGATTCCTTGGCACATACTTGATATCTAGCGCACATGCCCACAGCAAAAAGTATGTCCGGTCGACTAGCTGTGAGATATAGAAGGCTACCAATCATGCTTCTATATTGCGTTAGATCAACTGGTTTTCCATTCTCATCATTGTCAAGGTGAGTGTTCGTCGCCATTGGAGTGGATACTTCCTTAGAGTCACTCATTTTGAATTTCTTGAGCATCTCTTGAGTGTACTTCGTTTGATGGACATAAATGCCATCTCGAGTTTGTTTAATTTCAAGTCCAAGGAAGAATGTCAATTCTCCCACTAGACTCATCTCAAACTCACTTTCCATGTGAGTGATAAATTCATTCAAATAGCCCTTGTTATTTGAGCCACAAATTATGTCATCGACATACACCTGGGCTACAAATATGTTTTCACCATCTCTACGCAGAAATAGTGTTGGGTCTATTTGACCTCTTACAAAACCCTTTTCTAGTAAGTAAGTTGACAACCTTTCGTACCAAGCTCGAGGTGCTTGTTTAAGCCCATAAAGAGCTTTCTTGAGCTTATACACGTGGTTTGGAGCTTCGGTATTCACAAACCCCGGTGGTTGTTCAACATAGACCTCTTCTTTAATGAAATCATTTAAGAAGGTCGATTTAACGTCCATTTGGTAGAGCTTGAAGCCTCTATGTGCAGCAAAAGCTAGCATTAAACGAATGGACTCTAATCGGGCCACGGGAGCATAGGTCTCATCATAATCGAGACCTTCGACTTGACTATAGCCCTTGGCTACAAGTCTTGCCTTGTTTCTTACGACTTCTCCCTTTTGGTTTAACTTATTTTTGAAGACCCATTTGGTTCCAATAATGGTGGTCTTCTTAGGTCTAGGAACTAAGTCCCACACTTGGCTCCTTTCAAATTGACCTAACTCATCTTGCATAGCTATGATCCAATCAGGATCGTGCAATGCCTCATCAACTAGTTTTGGTTCGATTTCTGAGATCAAGGCGACCTCATTAGACTCATTTCTAAAGAATAATCTAGTCCTAACCCCTTGTTGAATGCCTCCCACAATCTGGTCTTGGGGATGACTAGAGGCTATCCTAGATTGCCTTGGTGTTGGCGGTGCCTCATGAGTGGTCTCACTAGACACAGGCAAGGGCTCAGTATCAGGTAAAAAATCAGACTGAGCCCTCTCTTGCCTTTGCTCATCGTCATCGGAGTCAACTTCAACTCTTTCTATGTTTTGATTATTTAAACTTAGATTTCTAAGTTCAAATTAAATTTCTCCTACATCCCTTGATTGATCATTTGATTTAGGTATTTCTTCAAATGCTACATCCGAGGACTCTTCAATCAATTTAGTCCTATTGTTGTAGACTCGATAGGCTTTGCTGATGAGAGAGTACCCGACCAGTATCCCTTCATCAGCCTTAGCCGTGAACTTTCCAAGATGATCCTTGGTGTTCAAGATAAACACCTTACAACCAAACACCCTAAGATGTTTAATTGTAGGGGGTTTCCCAAACCAAAGTTCATGGGGAGTCTTTCCTAAAAACCTATGTATCAAGACTCGGTTTTGCACATAGCAAGCGGTATTTACAGCTTCAGCCCATAAGTAGCTCGGTAGTGAGTACTCATTGAGCATGCTTCGTGCAGCCTCTTGCAAGACTCGGTTCTTTCTCTCCACAACCCCATTTTGTTGTGGGGTCCTTGGAGTAGAGAACTCATGCCTATATCCTTTTTCTTGACAAAATTCTAAAAATCTATGGTTTTGAAATTCTCCACCATGATCACTCCTAATTGTTTTAATTGTTGTTGATTTTTCATTTTCAGCTCTTCTACAAAAGGAAACAAAAACATCTATGGTTTGATCCTTATTTTTCAAAAAGAAAGTCCATGTATATCTAGTAAAATCATCAATGATCACTAAGCAGTATCTACTTCCATTCAATGAAATAACATTACTGCAATCAAACAAATCCATATGCAATAAATCTAAAGCAGTAGATGTACTTACAGCGCTTTTACCTTTATGAGACGCTTTTGTTTGCTTACCCTTTTGACATGCATCACATAATTTTGTCTTTTGGTACTTGATGCTTGGTAGGTCTCGCACTAATCCTTTGTTGGCCGGCTTTCGAATATTCTTTATGTTCACATGGGCCAACCTCCTATGCCACAGCCATGATTCTTCTTCTTTTGACATGAAACACTTAACAGAGGCATTAGTAGCACTTTTAAAAGATACTTGATAAATATTGTCTACCCTTGTGCCTACTAGTACCGTGTCAAGTGTGTCAATGTGTTTGACCAGACATTGACTTGAATGAAACTCAATTGTGTAACCCGTATCACACAATTGGCTGACACTTAGGAGATTAAAGGTCATCCCCTTGACTAGAAGGACATTTTTGATTTGGAGACATTCGAATATATGAATATCTCCAACTCCTATCACCTTAAGACTACCATTATTACCAAAGGACACATTACCTCTATTTTTGTTTTGAAGGGTAGTAAAGAGTGACTTGTCCCCGGTCATGTGCTTGGAGCATCCACTATCAACAAACCAAGTTGATAGATGCTCCCCCTTGACAAATGCCTACAAGACACGAAAGATAGATATTTTAGGTACCCAAATCTTGGGACCTAATGCATCTACAATGAAAGACCTAGGAACCCATGCCTTGGTCACACCCTTCCTAGTCTCATGAACCCTAGAAGTATGTGATCTATGAAATTGGGTTCTAGACACTAAGGAAATGAAACTAGACTCCTTAGGTTGATATCCTAACCCAGCCTTGTTGTAGACCGCCCTTTGGGCATTTAGAATCATATCTAAGGTCTTAGAGCTAGTTGAGAATTTCTCAAGCATTTTCTTGAGTTTCTCAACTTCACTCTTTAGGGCTTTGTTTTCATCCTTAAGAAGCTCTTGATATAGGTCATCAACCTCATCTTCCCTAAGAGTCTTCAAGTGTTCTACTTCATCTTTTAATGATTTAATTTCAGTTTTTGATTTCTTAAGCAAAGTAGATAAATGTGCAATAGTTTTATAGCATTTTTCTAAGTGAGGAGAAGTTACCTCTTCATCATCCGAAGATGATGAAGCCGCGGTTGATGTATCACTTCCGGAGTCCGATTCCTCCCTTGCCATGAGCGCTAATTGGCGAGTGCTTTTCTCCTTCTTTTCTTCCTCCGATGAGCTTGAGGAGGTTTCATCCCAAGTAGCTTTGAGAGCTTTCTTCTTCTTGGCCCTTTCCTCCTTCTTTTTTAGTTTTGGACACTCGCTCCGATAGTGTCCTTTCTTGCTACACTCATAACATGTAACATTAGTCTTATCAACATTTTGATCAATAGACTTACCTTTCCCTTTGTATCTCCGGCTCCTTCTCATGATTCTTCTCACGAAGTTGGCCATCTCGCTTGATGATGATCCACCTTCATCATCGGACTCGGAGGAGGATGAGGATGTAAGAATTTCTTTCTCCTTCTTCTTTTCTTTCTTCCTTCTTCCATCCTTGCTCTTTTCTCCTGCAACTAATGCAATACCTTTCTCTTTTTGACCCTTGTTAGCAAGTTCATGAAGTTCCATTTCACAAAAGAATTCATCTAATTTAACAATTGAAAGGTCCTTGGAGACCTTGTAGGCATCTACCATAGATGACCACAAGGCATTCCTCGGAAAGGCTTTGAGAGCGTACCTTACGAGATCGCGATTCTCTACGCGTTCATCTACGGAATGAAGACCATTGATGATCTCTTTGAACCTTCCATGTAGTTCACTTACCGTTTCGTTCTCCTTCATGGTGAGATTTTGCAGTTGGTTTAGGAACAAGTCTCTCTTGGCGATCCGAGAGTCTCGGGTTCCTTCTTGGAGCTTGATGAGCTTGTTCCACAAATCTTTTGCACTCACAAAAGGACCTACCTTGACAAGTTGATCTTTGGCTATCCCGCATTGTAGAGTGACCACCGCCTTGGCATCGGCTTGTCCTTTGCGAGTTTGCTCGGCGGACCACCTTGACGATTCTAGTTCCTTACCTTCTTCGTCCTTCGAAGGTGTGAACCCTTCCTTGACCGAGAACCACATGGAGATGTCGGTCTTGAGGTAGTACTCCATACGGCTCTTCCAATATTGGAAGTCCGCTCCGTCGAAGTAGGGTGGACGATTGGTGCTAAAACCTTCCTTCATAGCCATCTTCTTGCTCTTTAGGGTGTTAATCCGGATGAAGAGCGCCTTGCTCTGATACCACTTGTTAGGACCTTCGGATGGCTAGAGAGGGGGGTGTGAATAGCCTCCTTTAAAACTTAAAGAATTTTCTTGCAAGAGTTTGTTAGCACAGCGGAAATAAGTAAAATGAAAACTGATGCAAGGAAAAGAAACAAACCACCACTAACAAAACGATGTACGAGGTTCGGGGATAACTTGCCCCTACTCCTCGGCGTGTCCGTAAGGTGGACGATCCCTTGATCTTTCGGTAGATCACACCCCGGACAAAATCCGGCTAAGTATCTCTCCTTCTTGGTGGAGTAACCTCTCCACAAAGTCACATAAATGATTTGAAACGAAGCACAAGACTTACAGAGTTTTGTGGCTAAAAGAATGAACAAATGAAACTTACAGCCACGAAGTAAAATGCAAAGATAGAAGGATTCCACAGCCAAGAGCTCAACAACATAGCACACTTGCTTTGGTCGACAGAGAGTTTCTAAAATCTTACTAAACTCTCTTCTGCCTTCTTCTTCTTATTCTGCTTCTTTCTCACTGTCTTCAGCCAGAGCCGAATCACTGTCACCTGTATCAAATCACTGCGACTAACTCAGGCGTCGCCAATCACTCTTCCTCCTCATCTGGTTCTCTGAACTCACACCAATACCATCCATGGTCTTCTCTGGTGTCTCTGAGCTCGAACCAATAAGCAAGAGTCAAGCTGTAGCCATTGATCACAGCCAGTGAACGTTGATGCTCCAAATGCACCATTTGCAGCGAAACACAGTGGAAAGATCACTTGGTCTTATTCTTCTGATGGAGCTTAATTTGAAATTAACCATTGGCACGACACCTGCAACCTGTAACTCAAGAAATCTCACAGCAGATGATTTGATCAGTGAATAAGAAATCGCAGAGAAACAGCAGAAGACAAACGACATCATTGTGGATCGGTCATCAGACCGATCCATAGCCTTCCGGACCGATCAGGACACATCCTGATCGGTCTGGGATGATTCTGATCGGTCTGTGGACCGATCTCCTATAGTTTTCCAGAAATCATCGCTTCCTTCTGATCGGTCTGTAGACCAATCAGATAACCCACAGAATGCTTCTGTGTGGTTACTGATCAGTCACGAGACCGATCAGATCACTCGAGTATCAACCAAAGTATCACTGGATCGGTCAACAGACCGATCCAATGTCTTTGTGTTAGTTTTAGATCTTCCCAGCCCTAAACCCTAACGTCTTCCTGGTCCAGAGAACGAGCTACCGAGCCCTCTCTGACCTAGTCCGGAGAACGAGCTGCCGAGCCCTCTCCGACTTCCACGTCCGGTCCAGAGACCGAGCTACCGAGCCCTCTCTGACCTAGTCCGGAGAACGAGCTGCCGAGCCCTCTCCGACTTCGTCCAGTCCAGAGAACGAGCTACCGAGCCCTCTCCGACTTTGCATGCCAAGTATCCGTACTTGGACTTTTCCTCTCCACATGATCAACCTTGATCATTAATCAGTCTGAGTTTAATTAACATCTGATACAAACTTAAATCAGTGTCAACATCAAAACAACAGCCAGGTTAGACTGTATCAACATATAAGAGTCAAGATCTCCATTCTTTGACTCATTTTGGATCTGGGACTTCATCCCTCTCCTTGAGGGAAGGGTTTTCCCATTAGAGGGAAACCCTAGAGCTTCATTCTCCTCCATCCCTTGGCGATCCATCCATCTCCGGAGCGAGGAGACATCCCCAAGACATCGGAATCATCGGCAAGCATCTCTTCTTCCCCCTCTTCTCAAATCTAGCGTTGTAAGTATGCTTTTCTATATGTTTTGGGGATGTTCTTATTTATCAATGGAGTAGATCTCTAGATCTAGGATATAGGAAGTATTTGTGATGCGATGGTGATGTAAAACTATGTAAATTTGCCATGTCTTCTATTCAATGACTTGTTGATGTCTTGTTCATGTTTGATGTAATGTGTGTGGGAATCTTGTTTATATCTTTTGCATGTTTTATCAAATGGTTGTGTAAAATTATTAATCCCATAGGGGGGATACCCTAGATCGATTATTCGAGGGACTTTCGTGACAGGAACATGCCCGTGTAAGGACGATTTAGGGTATCACCTTGAAAGGAGAAGTAAATCTCTACAAGGAAGTAGGGGATCGGGCATAAGCACTATTTCTATTTCTATGTTATTGTGTTTTAGTGTATTTCTATGTTGATTATCCAAGGGACGCTTGTGACAGGCAGGCCCGTGTAAGAACAACATTGGAATCATTCCCATTTAGTAGTATAGGACATGGAGTAGTAGATCATGTCGGCTTATCCATTGCAATGGAGAGTTGGTAATGAATCTAACTTCCTACAAGAGCATGAACATAGAGGATAGGAACTAAGCAATCTATGTAACATCACCTAGCATTACAAGGAAACCGAAATCCTAGAATCCATCATCCACCATCCTCTAAGCTCAATCCCTCTTAAGATCCATTCTCTCTCTTTTCTCTTCTCTTTCTCTTACTCTCTTTTCTCACCAATCTTAGATTTGTCTAGATAATTCGTTGTGCGAAGTTGACTAGTGCTTAATCAACAGTCCTTGTGGATATGATATCTTTTATTATTACTGACGACATAACCATACACTTGCGGTTCGTAACAAGTTTTTGGCGCCGTTGCCGGGGACTGCGCTATAACATTAGAGATTATCAATTGAGTTAGACTAAACATAACATAACCTTTCTTTACATTTGCATAATTGAATCTAATCTTTAGAATTCTATTTTTCTTGTATATCTTTTTACTTCTTATCAATTCTTTTTGTTGCAATTCTAATTCTGCATTATTTTATTTCTAACATCCTAGTCTAAATTTTCTCTGTTTTTCTTTTGATCTAACTTTTCTCTTTCTTTCTTCTTTTCTTTTGAACAAATATATCTTGCAATCTTGTTCTTATGTATGAGAAGATCAAACTTCATAAAGGCATCAAGAATAACAAGAACTTATAAACACATTAGTTGATTAGCATATGAATTATTCTAGACCTTTTTCTTTTTCCTTTTATCTTTTCTTTCTTGTTTTCATTATGTACTTTCTTTCTTGCAATTTAAATTCTACATTTTCTTTCTTGTGTTTCATATTGCATTTTATTTCTTGTCTTTGATTCTTCAATTTATTTATTTTTTCTTGAATATCCATGAGCACTAACATGTCAAGCAGGCCCATGAGAAATTTTTCTACACCCTTTTCTGCAAGATTTTTATCTCCAATTGTGCAACCTCAAATTGAAGCAGAAAGTTTCCAACTAGACCCAGAGTAATTTTCATGATACAAGGTCACAAATTTAGTGGAGAAGTTGTAGATGCAGCAGCGGCCGGCAAAAGGGGGGGTGAATTGCCTGCAAATAAAAATTATACCCTCCTCAAACTTTCAACTCAAAAAATAGCAACAATAAAATAAAACAATTAAGCAGAAAGAAATAGAGAAGACCTGGAATTAACTTGGTTACAACCAAGACGGTTGTTAATCCAAGACAATGAAAAGCGCAGTAAGAAAACTCCTTTGCTGAAGGCGGAGAAGCCTTTTACACACTTAGAAAGCTCAACAGTTGCTAGGAAATCTAATACTGAGTTGAATGAATATTTCCTAGCTCCAGGGGCCTTTATATAGCTCCTAGAAAGTCTATCCCGAGGGTCCAAGGTGCCTCCAACAAGGTTCAAGGTGCCTCCAGCTCGGTCAGCGGATAAAATTTTATCCGCAGCGCAAACGGTCAAATATGACCTGTTGAAGGCGCCTTCATCAAGCTTGAAGGTGCCTTCATGTTGAGGGCGCCTTCATGCTTCATGAAGGCGCCTTCGAGCTGGTTTTCCAGCTTGTGCTTCTTTTCCAGCTCCATTGTGTTGGCTTCCGATGCTCCGATAGTTTGGGTGATTCGACCAACCGAAATAG
This sequence comes from Zingiber officinale, assembly GCF_018446385.1. Taxonomy (NCBI): domain Eukaryota; kingdom Viridiplantae; phylum Streptophyta; class Magnoliopsida; order Zingiberales; family Zingiberaceae; genus Zingiber; species Zingiber officinale. The sequence goes on along the minus strand of NC_055990.1, from coordinate 33,330,149 downwards.
GGCTCACCCAAACCCAATTTCTGGCCTTCTCCTCAAGTAGGCTTCCGTCCGGCTTCTCGTCCTTCGAACGCCGCCCACGTTCTTCTCATCCACCGGAGTACTCTTCCGCAGCTCTCTCGTCCTTCGGACACACCGAGCCTGTTGGCTCCCTTCCAGTGTCGTCCTTCTCGCTAGCTGCGTCTTTCGCTCGACTTCCTGCGCTCCTAAGCTCTTGTACACTCAGACACAGGGATCAAACACAAAGCAGGACCTAACCAACTTGGTTGATCACATCAAAACACTCACGGGGTCCAACAATCTCCCCCTTTTTGATGTGCATCAACCCAAGTTCAAGTTAGGGTAAAAAAAAATAGACAAAAAGTAATTTCAAAGAAAACTACTAAACTAACATGTTAAGCATAAATTTGTAATAAATAAAATTGCAACTCGGTTTAGAAAAATATTTAAAAAATTTAATTTTTCATTTTCGTAACTCCCCCTAAACTTGGACCTTTTTCTCTCCCCCTTTGATCATAGCAAAAACGGGGTAAAAATATTTAGCAAATTCTTAAGTCAGAAAAAATTTCTGAGTAAAATGAATTTTCCAAAAAAAATAATTTCTAAGTGAATTGTAGAAAAAAATTTCTTAGTAGAAATGTTTTTTTTTGAATTTTTCAAAAAAATTTCAAACTAAAATAAATTTCTTGAATTTTCCACAAAAAATTCTAAGTTAAATGACTTACCAGAAAGAATTTCTAAGTAAAATGAATTTTTAGAAAAAAATTCAAAAATAAAAAAACTTTTTTAAATACTATTTAAGTTTAATGTTTTTTCAGAAAGTTAATTAAACATTTTATTTCAATATTTTAGCTTCCAGGTCGTGGCGAGGCACTAGGCCTTCTTGGTTATTGGAGAAACAACCACTTCCTTAGACAAAGCTTCCATAAAGAAACTCAAAGTTTAATTTTCTTACTATAAGCTTTTAATTAAATAAATTAATTTAGCACATATTTCGGAACCCAATAGACGTTTCTTCCTACAGGGTTATTCAAAAATTTAGGGGGTACATAGTTCTTAGGTACTCTTCTAAGTTGACCCTGATGATTTCTAATGTACCAATTCAATTTTCCATAAATTCTAACTTTTGATTTTGGAAATCTTTTTAAGCATGCATCAGTTTTTAAATTCTTAATTTCTAATTTTAAATTATCATTTTCTGATTTTAGATTATCGTACATCTCAAGTGAACATGCTTTTGCTAATTTCAATTTCAATTCAACATTTTCTTTTTCTAATTTGAATAGGTTTTTAGAAAGAGACTTAATAAATCGAAAAGACTGAGTCGGGGTTAGATTGCGTATCTTACTTACCTGACTCGGTGATGCTCCCCCTTCACTGTAGCTTTTTTCTTCTGATGTTCCTCCCCCTTCATCTATGCTCATTTCTGAGCTTGACTCTTCTTCCAGTTGATGGTTCGCCATTAGCGCTAACCCCGAGAATTCTTCGATGTCTAATTCGGAGGATGACGAATATGACCAAGTGGCATTCAGGTTCTTGTGCTTTATCTTTTTCTTCTCTTTCTGTTTGTTCTTCGATTTCGGGCAGTCATCCTTGATGTGCCCTTCTTCGTTGCAGTTGTAGTAACGAACCGTCCTTTTTCTTTGTTGATGCCTCTTTGTCTACGATCTAAATTTATTAAATTTAAAAAATTTATTGAAGCGTCTTACCAGCAGTGCCGCTTCGGATTCATCAACCGAGGCTTCGGAGTCAGAACCGTTTATTTTTGCCTTCAAGGTAATGTTCTGACTTGTCTTCTCTACTCCATTGGGCTCTGCAACTCGAGATTCGTGAAGTTCAAAAGTAGAAAACAAGTGTTCTAAAGTACTTACCTTGAAGTCCTTATAGATGTAGTACGCATCTACTAAGGAGGCACACTCGGGAGCTCTCGGGAAGGTGTTGAGCGCGTACCGAATTGAGTCCCGGTTCGTTACTTCTTCTCCAAGGTTGTTGAGTTGCGTTATCAACTCTTTGATCCTTGCTTGGAGTTGCACTACCTTCTCGCCTTGGTTCATCCGGAGGTTCGTTAATTGGGTCCGGAGGATGTCGCGCCTCGCTAGCTTAGCTTCCGAGGTACCTTCGTGAAGCTCCAGGAATTTTTCCCAGAGGTCTTTCGCGGAGTCGTAGCTTCCGATTCGACTTACCTCTTGTGGTGGCAGCACGCTAAGCAGGTGGAATTCTGCCTTTCCGTTGGCGACAAAATCGGCTTGTTCCTTCTTGCTCCACGTGTTTTCTTCTTTATCTTTTGGAACTGCATAGCCATATTTCATAATTAAACAAATGTCAAATTCTATTTTGAAAAATACCTCCATCCGGCATTTCCATGTCGCGAAGTCTCCATTGAACTTCGGGGGATGAATATTTGCTCCGACCATCGTCTTGATCATTCGTGCTTCAGTCGGCGGTTAGTCCTTCTAAGGCAGTCTTGCTTTGATACCAATTGTAGGTGCAGCGGAGGCCGGCAAGAGGGGGGTGAATTGCCTACAAATAAAAATTATACCCTCCTCAAACTTTCAACTCAAAAAATAGCAATAATAAAATAAAACAATTAAGCAGAAAGAAATATAGAAGACCCGGAATTAACTTGGTTACAACCAACACGGTTGTTAATCCAAGGCGATGAAAAGCGTAGTAAGAAAACTCCTTTGCTGAAGGCGGAGAAGCCTTTTACACACTTAGAAAGCTCAACAGTTGCTAGGAAATCTAATACTGAGTTGAATGAATATTTCCTAGCTCCAGGGGCCTTTATATAGCTCCTAGAAAGTCTATCCTGAGGGTCCAAGGCGCCTCCAACAAGGTTCAAGGCACCTCCAGCTCGGTCAGCTGATAAAATTTTATCTGCAGCGCAAACGGTAAACTCTGACCTGTTGAAGGCGCCTTTATGTTGAGGGTGCCTTCATGCTTCATGAAGGCGCCTTCAAGCTGGTTTTCCAGCTTGTGCTTCTTTTCCAGCTCCATTGCGTTGGCTTCCGATGCTCCGATAGTTTTGGTGATTCGGCCAACCGAAATAGGGCTCACCCGAACCCAATTTCAAGTCTTCTCCTCGAGTAGGCTTCCGTCCGGCTTCTCCTCCCTCAAACGCCGCGCACGTTCTTCTCGTCCACCGGAGTACTCTTCCGCAGCTCTCTGGTCCTTCGGACGCACCGAGCCCGTCGACTCCCTTCCCGTGCCGTCCTTCTCGCTAGCTGCGTCTTCCGCTCGACTTTCTGCGCTCCTAAGCTCTTGCACACTCAGACACAGGGATGAAACACAAAGCGGGACCTAACCAACTTGGTTGATCACATCAAAACACCCACGGGGTCCAACAGAAGTATTAGAAAGTCCTTATCTGCATCTTGAAATATTTTTAGAGATTTGTGATATGGTGAAATGTGAAGGAGTATCAGCAGATGCAGTTCGATTGATGACATTTCCTTCTAGTATCAAGGATAAAGCAAGGACTTGGTTATATTCTCTCCATCCTCAAAGTATCACAAGTTGGGAGAAATTAGAGAAGCAATTTCTGAATCATTTTTTCCCTCCAAGCAGAACAGTGTATATGAGGAATTACATAACAAATTTTGCTCAGGCATATGGAGAATCATTGTTTGAAGTATGGGATAGATTCAAGAGTCTTCAAAGACAGTGCCTTTATCATGGTTTTGAAAAATGGTTGATTCTGCACATATTCTATGGGGGAATTTCTTTCTCAGATAGAAGTTTATTGGATTCATCAGCTAGAGGATCTTTTATGGACAAAAGTGTAGATGAAACATATATGTTAATTGATCAAGTGACATTGAACCTCCATGAATGGTCGAACATAAGTTGGATGAAATTTCCCTCAAACATTCAAGAAGTGCAATCCATAAATGCTATAGAGCCTGTCAAACAAATTGTAACTCAACCATCTATGAGTTTTGAAAATCACAAGTCACGGAACGGGGAGTTCAAACATTTAGGAGCAAAGATTGAAAGTATTGTTTCAAATTGGTTTAAAGAAGATCCCCCTCCTCCATAGACAAGATCTAGTGAAAAGTGTGATGATGTTGGGTTGAGAATTGAAAAAAATCATGAAGAACTTCTGAAGAAGGACATGTTTAGAATTGAGGAGAAGAACAATAGAAGACCACATGAACTCAGTTCCATTATTCCAGGAGGTTCCCAAATGCCACAAGTACCTTTCCCTCAACGATTGATCATACCAACACAAGATAAGCAAGTTGAATCTCCTCCACAAGTTAAAAGGGAATATGGGAAGTTAGAAGTATCTTCCCCAAGACCTTCGCTAAGGATTCCTTTTCCACAAAGGTTAGTGGGGGTCAATAAGAACAATGACTTTAAAAAATTCTGTGATACTGGTAAGGTTGAGTGCAGATTTCATAGTGTGTAAAAAGATGAAGACTCTTCAGATGGGGATTGTGATAATAATGCAGTGGATAACGAGTTTTTAGATCTACCTCCAGGTTTTATTGGAAATAGTGAAATTGAAATTTTAGATGATGAATGTGATGTGGTAGATCAACTTAAAACTGTAAGTGAAGTTATTGATCCTCCTATAGTTGATTCTCCTATTGAGGATATTGATGTTGGTTTGTTTTTTAATGTTTGTGTTGATGATGTTGATATGGAACAATGTGTAGGGAGCTGTGTTGTGGAAGTAGCATCTCAAGAATCACCTCCTTTGTCCACACAATCCTTAGATGTTGTAAGAGTTGCAAGGATTGAACATGTTGTGGACCAATGTATAGGGACTCATGTAGATATAGCAAAGTCTCAAGAATCACCATCATTGATATCATCAACACCTTAGCCAGAGCCAGAACCATCATTTGATTCAGAGGAAGTCACATCTACATGTTTAGAAATTTCAGGTATGTCTCAGTAAAGTAAGGTTAGTATTTCTTGTGATCTTTTGGAAAATTTTATAGAGGAACCTATCATTGACTTTGTTGGATGTGATTCAGTTTTTATTTCTTATTCTGCTTATCTTAATTTGGTTATGGCTCTATCTTATCTAATATATTTGTGGGAGATTTGTATTTTCTTTGCATGTGCAGATTTCACTTGGGCTAATAATTGGAAGCTCAATCTGAACCGTTTTCAACCACCCCAAAGAACTTTAAAGAAAACGAAGATGGAGAGAGCTATACTTCACTTTTTAACTCCTATATTGAAAGCTCCCTCCATAATAAGAGTCCTTGGTAGGAGTGTGTTGAAATATCTTACCCATCCAAGAGCAAGATTTAGATGAATCTAATGAGGTGGTCGAGCTAATGACCTTAAACAAGCACTTCTTGGGAGGCAACCCAAGTTCATTTTCCTTATTTTCTTTTATGTCTTTAGTTCTCTCTTTATAATAAATATATATCCTCTACTTAATTTTTCTTGTCTATCTTATTATTGTAGAATTCAAAGTTGTGGAGGAATGTGAGTATTAGATGGAGGAGTATCTTTAAAAACATGAATGTCAACCATTTGGAGCTCATCACTTGGTAACTTCTCTTACTTAAAATCTCCTCCACATTGTTTTTAGTTTTCATTGAGACAATGAAAAGTTTAAGTCTGGGGGGATGCATTTGATTTGCTTTGTTTGTTTTTTTTTTACTTATGTTTTGCATTTTGTTTTGATTTTTTGTGGCATACATCTTGAGAACATCAAACTCCATTTTTATGTTTTCTTGTCTTAAAGCAAATTGTTAGCACGTTCTTTATCTTGATCCATGATATTGTAAATGATGATAGTATGTTTAGTGTACTTCTTTTCTTTATCTTGAATAGCATGAATTGAGCTAAGTATCAATTAGAAATAAGTTTTAGTCTTGTCCTAGCTTTAAGGATCTTACTTTCACTACACTTTGACTTGATGCTTGAATAGTTGATATCATTGAAATAGTCATGATTCATCCTATTTGTTTAGTGCTTGGTTTCCATGGTGATTTCTTAAACTTCATTTTGGTTACTAGATGAGGATCGAATCTTGAAAAACTCATTTAGAAAAATCAAAATATCCCAACTTATGTGCCTATAAACTCTCATGTGTTTAAAAAGGTGCATGATGAAAATAAAGAGGAAAAAAAAGAGTGTGAAAAAAAGGGATATAAAAAAACAATTTTCGTGAGTCGAAACTAGAAAGTCACCCCTTTGAGACCGAGTTAGGTTACTGGGGAAATGACTTCTATGGTTCTCCTGATATCGAGCATGCCTTTGAGACCTTGGGTTGATTGAGAAATATGAACCAAGTGTGTGGCAGGTAAGTGTCTATCATTGAAAACATTAGGAACTCAAATTGGATGACGACTTGACTAGGACAAAGATTGAAACTTGAAGGGTTTTGAGGTACTTATTTGCACAGTGCACAAGAGACTTATGCTTAAGCCATACTAGGTTTATTTCTATGATCATGCTCATTAATGAAACTTATGGATAGAGTTAGGAGAGTGCATTAAGGATTATGATGCATTGTTGAATACATGAATCATGATTGCGATATTTTGCTTGAGGACAAACAAAGGTTTAAGTCTGGGGGTGTGATGTGCGTAGATTATATACACTTTTATATATACTTTGACGCACATCTACTTGTACTTCATGCACATAATCTATGTTTATTGCATCCTATTTCATTATAATGTCATACTTCCATTATATTTTGTTCGGAGATCTACTCTTTGCTTGTTTTGATTGATAGGACATGATTTAGAGCAAAAACGGAGTTTAAATGAAGTCGAGAGCTTCCAGAATGACACGGGCATGAAAAACTAAGTTTTCTTCATGTTCTGGCAGCGTGGCACCCACACGGCCATGTCAAGGCCGTGTGGGGGGCGTGTTGAGGCCGTGTGAACATCACACGGCCGTGTGCAGGCCGTGTGAGATTTCCAGCACTGCAGACTAAAAGTAAAATGGTCATAACTTTGTGCTTGGTTGGAATTTTGGGCTGTTCTTTATACCGATTTGTAGATAACTTCAAGATCTACAACTTTGATGAAGACTTAAACCAGAGAAAACCCCATATTGATGGTGTAAAAGACGTTGAAATGAAACATTGCTATTTAGAGCTATGACAAGGGATGTGCAAGGGCCATGCAAGGGGGTGTGAGCTCCACACGGTCGTGTGAGCTACATGACCCATGGTTGTGTGAGCCACACGGCCGTGTAATGTTTCCAGAGGAGAAGAATGACATGGCCATGTGAATCCACACGGCCGTGTAACCTTGATAGAGCAGGAGAAGAACATGGTCGTGTCCCAGACACACCTGTGTAAGCCATCCAGAGACCAAACCAGTCATGGTCGTGTCTCAGACATGGTCGTGCAAGAGTACCAGAACTGGAGGCAGTGTAGGCCGTGTAGATCTACACGACCGTGCAAGGGGGCAGTGGCAGAGCATGCCAAGGCCGTGTGAGTTTCACACGGTCGTGTCACCCTGGCAGAGAGGGGAGTAGTGCAGGCCGTGTGAGCCTCACACGACCGTGTCACGGGGCTGTGTGGTGCCCAAACTCCTTCTCTATATAAGGGTGTCTTCATCATTTGAAAGGGGGTCTTCTCTCTTTTGGGGTGAATCAAGAATTGGGACGTTCCTTACCATTCTTGGAGGGATTTCCAGTGATCTAAGGGCGGATCTTCACCGAATTGACTACAGGAAAGCAAGGGTTGGATCCGAAGACGTTCTTCTTTATAGATAAGTTTTCTTTCTCTCTTTTCTTGGATTTGAGGGGATTAAGAATGCTTGTAATATTCTTTTCTTCGGATTTCTTTCCTTGTTTTATGGAGTAGATTTCTTGTTCTAGGATGGAGGGAGTAATTGTAAGGATGATTTGATGTAAAACTCTTGTGGAAGTGTCAATTTCCTATTTCTATGATTTTGCCCTGTTTATATTCATTTGATCTTGTGTGGATTGTTGTGATTAGGGCTTAATTACCATGCTTGATTGAATGTTTGGATATTTTGTGGATCTTGTAGAGATTGTATCTCATTCGATTTTCCGAGGACGTTCGTGACAGGAACATGCCCGTGTAAGGACATTTGAGGAACAATCTTGAGGGTGAAATAGGATAATTCAAGGAGGTAGGATAGATTGTGTGCATTAATCTTTATATCTTGATGCGGTCGATGAGTGATGAATTCGTATGTTGATTATCCGAGGGACGCACGTGACAGGCAAGCCCGTGTAAGGACAACATAGGTTCATTCCTAATTGATTACATTTAGGTATAGATTTCAATCCTAGGTCGGTTGTCTATTGTAAGAGAGAACCGACAACCTTTTACAAATGATAGATAATTGAGGAATAAGATTTGGTAGATCATTTACATGGAACAACCTTACAAAGAAACCAAAACTCCTAGAACATTCCCTTTATCGTTGCCCTTATTCTTTCATTTTCTATCTTACTTTTCATAGTTTTACTTTGCACTTGTCAACCCATTGATTAGTTGTTTAGCTAACTTGCATTGAGACATCTTTAGTAGTTATTCCAGTCCCTATGGATACGATATCTTTTATTATTGTTGGAGTGTATACTGAAAGCCTAAGCTTTGTAAACATTTATTATGAATAAAGAATCACATTTGGTCTAATTGACTACATTTGTTTGTAGTTGTTCTTTTAATTTATATTGTAGATAACATAGTATGTGGTGTCACATACAGAAGATGATGTTATCAGTACCTTATAAATTATAAACAGTAGCTCACGACCAAAATGGAAAAGGAACAAACCATTAGAAGGTCGTAGTGTAATTAGGTATTAGTTTATCTTGACTATATAATTACACTAGTATACTCAGAGTGTATTGAGTAGGACCATTTGAGGTCGTTTCTTTTATACTGACTTTATAAAGGAACAAAGACCTCAGTTATTATGGAAGTGTGTGCTCTTAATCCTAATATAATAACAAGCACATATATTTGATATTTATTTCTTTAATTTATCAATGGGTGAGATTTAGTTCGTTGAATCAATAAACCCGATAAATTGGGAAATTGTATCACTTATAGTGTGTGTTGTTGATTATAGAAGGAAACTGTGTCCTAGAGATACTAGGTTGATAATGTCCACAAGAGGAGCTCATAAAGATTGTCATGTTAAACCCTGCAGGTGGACTTAGTCCGACATGACAATAAGGTTGAGTGGTACTACTCTTGGACTTAGATATTAATTAAATGAGTTGTCAGTAACTCACTTAATTAGTGGACATTCGATATCTTAAACACAGGGAGACTAACACACTCATAATAAAAAGGAGCCCAAAAATGTAATTTGGGATTGGTGCGGTAGTTCAATGATAGTTCTCTAGTGGAATGAATTATCATTGATAAAATTAAGTTGTGTGTTCGGGGCGAACACGGGATGCTTAATTTTATCGGGAGACCAAAACCAATTCCTCCTCTCGGTCCCTATCGTAGCCTCTTATTTATAGAGTTCTATACCCACCTATACCCACCTTCTATACCCACCAATAAGGGGCCGGCCAAGCTAGCTTGGGAACCAAGCTAGGGCCGGCCTAGGTATAAATTGGGTGGCCTAGCTTGAACCCAAGCTAGTGGGGGCCGGCCAAATTAAATTAAAAAGAGATTTTAATTTTTATTATTATGTGGAAGATATAATTTAAAGAGAATTAAAATTAAAATATCTCTCTTGTAAAAGATCTATAAAAGATTAAAAAAAGAGATTAGATCTCTTTCCTTATTTGTAGATTGGAGAGATGTTTTATTTTTTCTTTAAAAATTATTCACATGTTGATAAAATTAAAATTATAGAAATTTCCTTTTATCAACCATAAAGAGATTTTAAAGAGAAATTTTATTTTTTAAAATTTCCGAAAACAAATTAGGAAGTTTTAATTGTTGATTAAAACTTGTCCAATTTGTTCTCCAATGATGTGGCCGGCCATTGAAGATTGATTTGGAAAATTTATTTTATTTTTCTAAATTAAATCATGTCAAGGAAATTGAAGAAATTTTATTGTAATTAAATTTCCTAATTTGCCTAGGCCAAGGAATATAAAAGAAGGGGTGAGGGTGCCTTCATGACAGACAACCTCTATTATTTTCTCTCCCTTTTTTGTTCCTTGGTGTGGCCGGCCATCCTCTCCCTCTCTTCCTCTTGTGGTGGCTGAACCTCTCTCCCTTCCTTGGAGCTCTTGTGGTGGCCGAATACTACTCGGAGAAGAAGAAGAAGAAGGAGAGAAAGCTAGCATCTCTTGGAGCTTGGTTAGTATTTTGATTTTCTTCCTTGGTGAAGCTTCCTCTTTGTTGGCCGAACCTAGCTAGGAGGAGAAGAAGGTGATTGGTGGTTTCTCGTCTCGGAAGATCGTTGCCCACACAACGTCCGAGGTTAGAAGAGGAATACGGTAGAAGATCAAGAGGTTTTTATACAAGGTATAACTAGTAATTTTTATTTCCGCATCATGCTAGTTATTTATGGAAATAATACCAAATACAAGAGGCTTACGTTCTAGTATTTCGAATATGTTTTTCGATGTTGTGTTCTTTTGTTTTCTTTCTTTTCCTTGTGATTTGATTGTTCTCTTTGGTTAACCTAAAGTTATTTTAGGAAATTAAATATTAGCTTTCTATTAAAGGTTTTGTCTAGTCGGTGGTGGTTGCTCCCATATCCAAGAAGGCCATGTGCCTCGCCACGTCGAATTGGGAACCTTTTATGGAAATTAATATTTAATGGAATTAATAACTTAAGGAGACTTGGGTCGAACGTGTTAAGTTCCGTAGAAGATCCAAGTCAAAACCTAAAAGAACAAATAGATTAAGTTTTGGATCAAACGTGTTAAGTTCCGCAGGCGATCCAAAATTTAATTTAAAAGAACACATGGTAGCTAGGAAAAGGTTCAGACCTTTGTACAAAATTTTTGTACAGTGGAACCTCTAGGTTTTCCGAGTAGCAACCAACAATTGGTATCAGAGCTAGGGTTTTGCCTCTGTGTATTTGGTATTTAGTTTAATTATGCACATGTCATACATAATTTAGGCAGGATAATAGTAGGATGTGCTAACTTTGTGGATGCAGGATCCAACTATTATGGCTTTTAGTTAATTATGTGTGATTGGACCCTTGGACATGTCAAGGGCAATTTATATGTGTGTGCATAATTGTATATAGCAGGAGCTGTATTTAGTTTTATTAGGATTTTATTTTTGATCTAGATACATGTACATTCCTTTTATGGAATATAGGATCAAAAATATAAAATTCTATTTATATCGCGGATCGAATCTTGCAAAGCGTGGAACCTTCTAAGGACCAGAGGCGCAGCGGAACTAGGAGCAAGATGGATGCGACAGCTAGACCCGGAGGCGGTGGCCAAATATGGCAGCAGCTTGGGATGACAACACACGGAGGACAATTAAGAGATAAAAGCCATAATAGTTGAAAATTAAATTTTCTATTTATTGCTTTTATATTGTGCTGTGTGTGCATGTTAGTTTACAAGTTTAGTAGGCTAGCATAGTTAAAATTCCTCATTTATAAATAACTAAGTGGGAGAGGGATTTTAAATAAATCCCATGGTCTCCATTACTGGTTTGTAAGTGATGCAAACAAGCTTGCGCGTTGGCTCTGAGTGCCTTCCTCCATAACGGATGAGCTTGTTTGTGGATCACTAGAACAGACTTCCATTTTTGGATGACTATAGGAAATTAATTAAGAGCGTGTGATCTTCCCCAACGGAAGGGGCATAATCTTATTAATGGACTTAGTGTCAAGTAATGGTATACACTTAGACACATCTAATAGTATCCTCCCCAACGGAGTCACTATTATTATTTGTGTGACCAAATAATACCAACTATTAATTTTATTTGTCAAAAAGTTAGGTTGACAAGATAATAAAATTAATGGGTTAAAACCCTCCTTTTACAAATGTTGAATTTGTATACGTCCACACTAACGTGGCATACAAAATTCACGGTGTGATGAGGTGTTGGTTAATTTAAAATAGTATTGTTTGAGGAATCAATATTATTCTAAATTTAGAGTTCTGACCAAAAGTTATTTGTGATTCTTAGGATGACTTTCAACCCACTGTCCATCATACTTCAACAAAATAGACTTACTGGACCTAATTACATAGATTGGAAAAGGAACCTGGACATTGTTCTGACTGCTGAAAGTTATAAATTTGTCTTGACTGAACCTTGTCCCGATGCACCCATTGGTGAATCTACCCAAGAGGAGATTGAATATCATAAGAGATGGGTAAAGGCGATGAGATGGCGCGGTGTTACATTTTGGCTTCAATGTCAAATGTATTGCAACATCGACATCAAGATTTACCAACGACTTATGATATTATGAACAATCTCAAGGAGCTCTTTGGTCATCGGGATAGGGCTTCTAGACAAGAAGCTATGAGAAAGATAATGACACCACCACGCAAGAGGGTACTCCTGTGGGGATCATATCCTAAAGATGATGGCTTATCCGAACGAGATAGATCCTTGGAGGAGAAATTGATGGGAAACCCGGATCGATATGATCCTCCAAACGCTACCTAGAAGTTTTGAGCGGTTCCGCTAACTATAATATGAATAAAAGGATTTATTCATTAGGGAAACTACTGACATTCAAGCAGTGAAGGATTATTTCGTCACAATTCTCAAATTCACTTTCTTGAAAATGGTTCTACTTCTAAACCGAAGGAAAGAAGAAGAAGAAAAGAGGGCTCAGCAAAGAAAGTGAATAAATCTCAGAGTACGGGATTTAAAGCTAGAGTGAAGAAGCCAAGGGCAAGTGCTTCATCTGTAAGCAGACTGGACAGGGCTGTCCTCGTAGGAACCAAAACAAAGGTATATCTCATGCTCGGTTGTTGAAACATGTTTAGCGGTGTTATCTACCACAGGTGTGTAGATACGGGAGCCACTGATCATGTCTGCAATTCCTTGCAGGGGTTCCAGGAAACTCGACGACTATCTGAAGGGGAGATTACCGTCTACATGGGCAATGCTACTAAGGTGGCAGCTGTTGCAGTGGGAGACGTCTACTTGTCTTTTAGTAGAAATAGAAATTTGGTTTTAAGAAATTGTCTTTATGTACCCATTTTTAGAAAGAATTTAATTTCAGTTTCTAAACTGTTTATAGATGGATATTCAGTTTCTTTCATTAACGATGTAGTTATTAAAAGAAATAAAGTGATTATCTGTTCTGGTGCATTAGTTGACAATTTGTATATTTTAAATCCAATTTCTTCCACAAAGCAAAACATGAAAATTTATAACTCATCTTCTAATTCTAATAAGAGAAAAGAACCTTCAGAAATGAACCAAGCATATCTTTGGCATCTAAGACTTGGTCATGTTAATTTAAGTAGGATTCAGAGGCTTATAGCCGATGGACTTTTGAGTTCATTAGAGTTGAAAAATTTTTCAACTTGTGAATCTTGCTTAGAAGGTAAAATGACCAAGAGGCCGTTCAAGGCCAAGGGGTATAGAGCCAAAGAAGTGTTAGAGTTGGTTCACTCTGATTTGTGTGGTCCTATGTCTGTCCAGGGAAGAGGAGGTTTTGAATATTTTATCTCTTTCATAGACGATTATTCAAGATATGGATATATTTACCTAATGCGCCGCAAGTCCGAGTGCTTTGACAAGTTCAAAGAATACAAGGCTGATGTGGAGAAACGATTAGGTAAAAGTATCAAGACACTACGATCTGATCGCGGTGGCGAATACCTCTTAGGAGAGTTTAGGAATTACTTATCGAAGGTGGGATTCATCCCAATTGTCTGCACTGGAACACCCCAATAGAATGGTGTAGCGAGCGAAGGAATAGGACTCTTATGGAGATGGTTAGATCAATGATGAGTTATTCGAATTACCAAATTCGTTTTGGGGATATGCTCTGGAAACAGAAGTGAACTTAGTACCTTCTAAATCAGTTTCTTCTACTCCCATAGAATTGTGGAATGGGCGAAAACCCAGTCTAAGACATATTCGGATTTGGGGTAGTCCAGCACATGTGCTGAAACCAGATGCTGATAAGTTAGAATCTCGTACAGAAGTTCGCGTGTTTGTAGGATATCCCAAAGGAACGAAAGGTGGTTTATTTTATAGTCCTAAAGACCAGAAGGTCATTGTTAGCACCAATGCCCAGTTTTTAGAAGAAGACTATATAATGGATCACAAGCCCAGTAGTAAAGTTGTTTTAAAAGAACTTAGAGAGGACATGTCTACTTCAGTACCAACAGTACAAGATGAAGTACCACAAGAGACTGCAACACGTGTCACACATGATACACAACCACAGACAGTGCCTCGTCGTAGTGGGAGGGTTGTGAGGCAGCCTGAAAGATTCATGTTTTTGGGAGAGTCTTCGGACTTGATCCCGGGTAAACATGAACCTGATCCCAGGACATATGACGAAGCACTCCAAGATATAGATGCAGCATCTTGGCAAAAGGCAATGAATTCTGAAATAGAGTCCATGTACTCTAATAAGGTTTGGGAGCTTGTAGAACCACCTGATGGTGTAAAAGTCGTTGGATGCAAGTGGATCTACAAAAGGAAAAGAGGGACAGACGGGAAGGTAGAAACCTTCAAAGCTAGGCTTGTTGCAAAAGGGTACACTCAAAAGAAGGGAATCGATTATGAGGAGACCTTTTCACCGGTAGCTATGCTTAAGTCTATCCGGATACTCTTATCCATTGCTGCTCATATGGATTATGAGATTTGGCAAATGGATGTCAAGACAGCTTTCCTTAATGGAAGTCTTGAAGAGAACATCCATATGAAGCAACCAGAAGGGTTCATTGAAAAAGGCAAAGAGCATCTAGTGTGCAAGCTCAATCGGTCCATTTATGGACTGAAGCAAGCTTCAAGGTCTTGGAACATCCGGTTTAATGAAGTAATCCAGTCATATGGATTTATTCAAAGTCCGGATGAGTCTTGTGTATATAAGAAGTGTAACGGAAACGTGGTGGTATTTCTTGTACTATACGTAGATGATATTTTGTTAATTGGCAACAATGTCAAGGTATTATCAGACGTAAGGGTATGGTTGTCCAAACAATTTGATATGAAGGACTTAGGAGAATGTGCACACATTCTTGGGATCAAAGTTATAAGGGATCGTAAGAAAAGAATGTTGTGTCTATCCCAAGCTTCATATATAGATACAATCCTTGCTCGTTTTAGCATGCAGGATTCCAAGAAAGGTTTCTTACCTTTTAGACATGGAGTAGCTCTATCTAAAGAGATGTCTCCAAAGACATCAAAAGAGATAGAGGACATGAAAGCAGTTCCTTATGCTTCGGCTGTAGGAAGCCTAATGTATGCAATGCTATATACGAGACCTGATATCTGTTTTGCCGTGGGCATGGTCAGAGTAACCCTGGACAAGGACATTGGACTGCAGTAAAGCATATATTAAAGTACCTTAGAAGGACTAGAGATTATATGCTAGTTTACCAAGCAGACGATCTGCTCCCTGTGGGTTACACGGATTCAGATTTCCAATCAGATAGGGATAACAGTAAGTCTACATCAGGCTATGTGTTTACTTTAGGAGGTGGAGCCATTTCATGGAGGAGTGTTAAGCAGAAATGCGTTTCGGACTCAACCATGGAAGCTGAATATGTAGCAGCCTCTGAGGCAGCTAAAGAAGCAGTATGGCTCAGGAACTTTCTAATGGACTTAGATGTGATTCCTGGTTTGCCCAAAATCATCACAATTTATTGTGATAATAGTGGTGCAGTTGCAAACTCGAAGGAACCACGAGCTCATAAGGCAAGTAAACATATAGAGCGCAAGTACCACCTGAGACGAGATATTGTGAAGCGAGGAGAAGTTGTCATCGCCAAGATTACATCAGCGGATAACCTGGCAGATCCTTTCACTAAGGCCCTTCCGGCGAAAGCTTTCGATCGGCATGTGGAGGGAATGGGAATCAGATGTATGGTAGAAGATATGGCAGCTTAGTCATTAGTATAAGTGGGAGATTCTTGGAGTGTATACTGAAAGCCTAAGCTTTGTAAACATTTATTATGAATAAAGAATCACATTTGGTCTAATTGACTACATTTGTTTGTAGTTGTTCTTTTAATTTATATTGTAGATAACATAGTATGTGGTGTCACATACAGAAGATGATGTTATCAGTACCTTATAAATTATAAGCGAGCTCACGACCAAAATGGAAAAGGAACAAACCATTAGAAGGTCGTAGTGTAATTAGGTATTAGTTTATCTTGACTATATAATTACACTAGTACACTCAGAGTGTATTGAGTAGGACCATTTGAGGTCGTTTCTTTTATACTGACTTTATAAAGGAACAAAGACCTCAGTTATTATGGAAGTGTGTGCACTTAATCCTAATATAACAACAAGCACATATATTTGATATTTATTTCTTTAATTTATCAATGGGTGAGATTTAGTTCGTTGAATCAATAAACCCGATAAATTGGGAAATGGTATCACTTATAGTGTGTGTTGTTGATTATAGAAAAAACTGTGTCCTAGAGATACTAGGTTGATAATGTCCTCAAGAGGAGCTCATAAAGATTGTCATGTTAAACCCTGCAGGTGGACTTAGTCCGACATGACAATAAGGTTGAGTGGTACTACTCTTGGACTTAGATATTAATTAAATGAGTTGTCAGTAACTCACTTAATTAGTGGACATTCGATATCTTAAACACAGGGAGACTAACACACTCATAATAAGAAGGAGCCCAAAAATGTAATTTGGGATTGGTGCGGTAGTTCAATGATAGTTCTCTAGTGGAATGAATTATCATTGATAAAATTAAGTTGTGTGTTCGGGGCGAACACGGGATGCTTAATTTTATCGGGAGACCAAAACCAATTCCTCCTCTCGGTCCCTATCGTAGCCTCTTATTTATAGAGTTCTATACCCACCTATACCCACCTTCTATACCCACCAATAAGGGGCCGGCCAAGCTAGCTTGGGAACCAAGCTAGGGCCGGCCTAGGCCTAGCTTGAACCCAAGCTAGTGGGGGCCGGCAAAATTAAATTAAAAAGAGATTTTAATTTTTATTATTATGTGGAAGATATAATTTAAAGAGAATTAAAATTAAAATATCTCTCTTGTAAAAGATCTATAAAAGATTAAAAAAAGAGATTAGATCTCTTTCCTTATTTGTAGATTGGAGAGATGTTTTATTTTTTCTTTAAAAATTATTCACATGTTGATAAAATTAAAATTATAGAAATTTCCTTTTATCAACCATGAAGAGATTTTAAAGAGAAATTTTATTTTTTAAAATTTCCGGAAACAAATTATGAAGTTTTAATTGTTGATTAAAACTTGTCCAATTTGTTCTCCAATGATGTGGCCGGCCATTGAAGATTGATTTGGAAAATTTATTTTATTTTTCTAAATTAAATCATGTCAAGGAAATTGAAGAAATTTTATTGTAATTAAATTTCCTAATTTGCCTAGGCCAAGGAATATAAAAGAAGGGGTGAGGGTGCCTTCATGACAGACAACCTCTATTATTTTCTCTCCCTTTTTTGTTCCTTGGTGTGGCCGGCCATCCTCTCCCTCTCTTCCTCTTGTGGTGGCTGAACCTCTCTCCCTTCCTTGGAGCTCTTGTGGTGGCCGAATACTACTCGGAGAAGAAGAAGAAGAAGGAGAGAAAGCTAGCATCTCTTGGAGCTTGGTTAGTATTTTGATTTTCTTCCTTGGTGAAGCTTCCTCTTTGTTGGCCGAACCTAGCTAGGAGGAGAAGAAGGTGATTGGTGGTTTCTCGTCTCGGAAGATCGTTGCCCACACAACGTCCGAGGTTAGAAGAGGAATACGGTAGAAGATCAAGAGGTTTTTATACAAGGTATAACTAGTAATTTTTATTTCCGCATCATGCTAGTTATTTATGGAAATAATACCAAATACAAGAGGCTTACGTTCTAGTATTTCGAATATGTTTTTCGATGTTGTGTTCTTTTGTTTTCTTTCTTTTCCTTGTGATTTGATTGTTCTCTTTGGTTAACCTAAAGTTATTTTAGGAAATTAAATATTAGCTTTCTATTAAAGGTTTTGTCTAGTCGGTGGTGGTTGCTCCCATATCCAAGAAGGCCATGTGCCTCGCCACGTCAGTACTGGGAACCTTTTATGGAAATTAATATTTAATGGAATTAATAACTTAAGGAGACTTGGGTCGAACGTGTTAAGTTCCGCAGGAGATCCAAGTCAAAACCTAAAAGAACAAATAGATTAAGTTTTGGATCAAACGTGTTAAGTTCCGCAAGCGATCCAAAATTTAATTTAAAAGAACACATGGTAGCTAGGAAAAAGGTTCAGACCTTTGTACAAAATTTTTGTACAGTGGAACCTCTAGGTTTTCCGAGTAGCAACCAACAATTATTACTTACGACAATTCTATACACTTACAGAGAGTTAATAGAAAACGGTCACTAGACTGGGTCTGAGACGCCTCAGACATGGCTGAAGGCACCTTCAAGGTAATAGAGGCGCCTCCAAGCCTGCAGGCAGTGTAGGCACCTTCAACACTTCATTGAAGACTTCTCCAGCTAGCTTCTCCAGCTCCTTTTGACTTGTTTTCTTCTTCCAAGGCTCCGAATGTTTGGGTGATTGTGGCCAACCGAAATAGGGCTCACTCGAACCCAATTTCCATCCTTCTCCTCGAGAAGGCTTCCGACCCAGCTTCTCGTCCCTCGAACGCCGCACACGTTCTTCTCGTTCACCGGTGTACTCTTCCGTAGCTTTCTCGTCCTTCGGACGCAGCGAGCCCGTTGACTCCTTTCCCGTGTCGTCCTTCTCGCTAGTTGCATCTTTCGCTCGACTTTCTGCGCTCCTAAACTCCTATACACTTAGAAACAGAGATCAAATAACAAGCAGGACTTAATCTAACTTGATTGATCACATCAAAACAACCACGGGGCCCAACATATTCATTATGTCAAATATGTTTAGGTGTATTGATTATGATTGTATGATCATGTTCTTTATTCCCTACTGAGACTGTATACTTTTGATCTCCATGTTTATCTATAGACTACACATTATCTTGTCTATTACTCGCTGAGTTACCTATACTCACCACCGCATGTATACCTTTATGTTTTCAGATAGCAAGTAGATGTCGCATGGATTGGGATGATAGTATGTCAAGGAATCTTTGTCGAAGGCATGTCTAGGTTGAATCTTGTGTATTCTACCTGGTGCACTAGACTTAGCGAATCTGACCGAAGCTACCCCAGTCAAACATGGGCTAGTTAGATCAAAATTTAATATTAAGTTTTTTGCACATGACTATTTTGAAAGTATTCAGCAAGTGGTCCATCGTTGATACACAAGAAGGTCATATGTCTCACCACTGAACTAAAAACTTATCCTTAGGAAGCCTGCTTGATTAACTAGCAAAGTTTGAATCTAACATGAGTTTAATAACCTTTTTCAAATTTAATTAAAAACGTAATTAAAATAATTTTAAAAAATGTTAATTCAAATTTCATTCAAATATTAAACCTAATTATAAAAACCAAATTTAATTTACATGTAAAATAAAATATAAACTATTACTTAAAATCTAAAATTAATTACAACCTTAAATTAATCAAAATTTAATTCAAACTTCAAATTAATAAAACTATAACTAAATTAAAATAAACTTAATTCAAAATAAACTTAAACTTAAAGTAACTAAGTGTACTTTAAATGCAAACTAAATCAACTTTAAATTAAAATTAAATTAATTATTAATTAATTAACCCTAATCAATAACTAATTTACCTTAATAGACATAATTAATTTTTAATGACTATAAGCAATAAATAAATTAATTTAAACCAATATTAAATCAATAATTAATAACTTTAACTTAATTAAATTAATCATTAACTTTATAATTTAACTTAATACACTTAATTATTTCTTAATGAATTTCAACTTAACTTTAATCAACAAATAAAGTACTTTAGCCTTAAATTAAATTAAAAATTTTAAATTAATTAAAACTAATTCTAAAATCTTTACCTCCTTAATTCCTAAGAAACTAATTAAATTAATAATAATTCATAATCAATTAATCCATAACTATTCATTATGAAACTTATAATCAAACTTAATTGAAATAAGCAATAATTAATCTAACAATTATAAATCAAATTTTTAAAAGTACATAATCATACTAAATTAAACTCAATTGAGACTAACTTTTAAATTAAGTTTAAATCAAACATTAATCTAACCATCAACCTATAACTATAACTATTAAAAACAATTCTTAACCCAATCAACTTAATTAATCCTTCATTAGATAATTATCTTTAACAAATAACATTAAAATTTCTAAACTAAACATTAATTTATAAATTCAAATAATGTTACTATTAATCTTAATAATTCATTTTAACCCAAAATTAATCAGAGTTCAACTAAAACTCAATTTTAACTTAATTACAATTAAACTCACAATTAATAAAGTCATCTCACGCAATTATAGGATTACCATACTTGAAAATTTAGAATGGTTGGAGATGCTAAGAAAATTAAATTTTAAATATTTTTAAACATGTTTTGAAAACTTATATATCTATTTTCTTAAGAAATATTTTCAAATTTTGATTGATGATTGTTTGGGTGTATTATATATATAAATTACTATAATTCACCACCTAAGTTTTTAGATCTTTAAGTCAACCATGACCCTTAGACACATCTAGGAATATCTTCCTTGTGGGTAACAAGGATATCTAAAAAGAGTGTTTGGTTAAGGGGGAGCGACTTTACTGAAAGACATATTTTTTAAAAAATATTTTTTCATGGATCATTCAAAATCTTACTTTTGAAAACACATTTTGAAAAATATTTTAAAACACTCTTTGAAAAATGCTTGATAAAACTTTTTGACAACTCTTTATGAAAATTATCTTAAAATCTCTTAATCAAATATTTTTTGAAAATTACTTTTACAATTTTTTTTAAGCATTATCTTTACAAAATCATATTTTTCAAACTCATACTTTTTGAAAAATCATAGTTTAAAAAATACTTTGAAAATTCCTTTAAAAATTTATGTTTCATACTTTGAAAAACTCTTTGCCAATATTTTTGAAAATTATTTTTATGATATTTTTATTCCTTGATAAATATGTTTTGAATGCATTCATATCTTGGTTTTGCAAAAAATATTTTAAGCCTTGGAACATCTTAGTAAAATCATTGAAAATATTTTTAAAATTAGCCTTGAAATATTTTATCTTTATTGAAAACTTTTTCAAAAGAATTTTTGACACTAAGAATCAATATTTTTCAAAATATTCTTGATGCATGTTCAATTTGAAAACCCAATTACATCCTATTATTATCTTTCAAAGAGTGAGGGAATACCTTAGGGAATATCTTGAGAATGTTTCGTGTTTTACATCATTGTTGGTGCAAAACTTAGGGATACCTTAGAAATCAATTTATAAAGGATTCTTTTTAATGAATGACAAAAGAGGGAGAAGAAGGTTTTAAGTTAGAAATCTAAATCTTTTGAATTGACATAACTTAAACATATTTGTCAAACATCAAACAGGGAGAGATTATTGGTGCAATCGACCTCCAAGGTTTTAATGTCAGACAAATATGTTTAGGTATGTTTAAGTATAGAGCTTGATCTAGGGAAGTTCTAGTTGTAGGCTAGGCAAGAGAAATCTCGGTATATCATGAAAGCCAGGTGGATAGGTTAGGAGGATTTGATCCCTGGGTAGTCGAATACTGAGACAAGGGAAATCTCGATATATCATGGAAGCCAAGTGAACAGGTTTGGAGGACCTGATCGTTGGGTAGCCGAATACTGAGTCTTGGTAAGTGAAGCCAGGTGGAGAAAATCCTAGGGGGTGGTAACCTTAGGTAACGAGAAGTCTTGGAGGAGTGAACTCTAAGCAAGGTTGATCGGATGGTTTTCGGTCAACTGCGCACCGTCGACCGGATCAACGAATCTCGGTAAATCTAGGTTTAGATTTACCATTATATTCTGCATTATTATTGTTGTTGGCTAATATAGTATTGTAGGAAAGGTCTTAGTGGATCAAGCGATCAGACACTGAGCAGGCAAAGTCCAAACATATCTAGAGGACCATATTTGGCAGGTAAGTTGAGGTAAACAACTGGAGGAGCATCAGTGAGGTCGGGTCCTAATGGGAACAACCTAAGGTCGCTGATCCAACTGAAGAAATCGGGAAGGTTTTCAAGTTGAAATCAAGACAGTTCTACTGTCCTATATTACTCATGCATTATTATATTATTATGCTAACATCTATTTTGTAGGATTACTATCTAACAATGTTTTGCAGGTTCAGCCGGATCAGTCGACCTAACCGGAGGATCGGTCGACCGAACCGGAGGATCGGTCGACCAAACCATGATGACTCAGCACAGGCCAGTTTATCAACATCGATCAGAAGTAAAAGGAAAAAAGAGTTGATCGGTCGATCGAACCAATCATAATTAAAGCACCATTAAATGGGGATCTTGGCAAATCTCGACGAATAAGGAAGGAGTCTGTTCGGTCGACCGAAAAGAGGGATCGATCGACCGAACCCTTAATGACTAGCTAATGCAAAAGATCGATCCAGCGTCAGACTCCAGCCAAGAAGGAAGAGAGCTGGTTCAGTCAATCGAACAGAGGGATCGGTCGACCGAACCTCAAAGATACTTATAAAAAGGGGCTCGAGATTTGAGGCTGATAAGATTGTTTTTTTTATTATCTCAAAGCTCATCTCTGCAAGCGGACCGTACTACAAGTCTTCTATGACTCTTCAAGCTACTCCATCCGGAAGTACCGATCGAGCTTCTACCTCCACTTACTATTGTCGATATACTTTATTTGTATTTTTCACTTAAATTCATATAAGATAGTAGGATTATTACTATCTTATATCTTTGTATCTGTGCGATCTGCTTCTTTCTGAGGATTTCAGAAAGAAGGGTTATAGTGGATTTCACATCGGTGCGGTCAAGGATCACGGGCCTTCGAGTAGGAGTCGACTTAGACTCCGAACGAAGTAAACAAAATTGTCCTTCATTTTACTTTCCGCCGCACGATTCTGTTTTCTAAAGAAAAAGAAAAGTTTTGAAAAGCGTGATATTCACCTCCCCTCCTATCACACTCATCCAATCCAACATAGTGTGGTATAGGGGAGATGCTGCCAAATTTTTGTCTGGCAGGTACTCCTCTAGGGGCGTGACAAATTTAGTGTTTATTGATTGGTTTCATAATTAAAAGGCACTTGATTATATCTCGGTTTGTAGAGTTTATGTTTTACCTTAGACTTGTAATCTAAGTCTAGATTTTGTGATTTGATTAAACTATTAATAATCTTTTCTAATTTATCAATTTTATCTTTTAAAATATTATTTTGTATTTCTAATTTTCTAAGAGTTAATTTCTTTTTTATTAAACAATTTTGAGTTATTCTTATTTAGATTTGAATTAACTTTATTCATTACATTATTAGCATGCATATCTAATTTTCGAGAAAAATCTAAACTAGTGCAATCAGGATTAGTTAGGGCACATACATGTGCTGAAAAAAAAAAATAGATTTTCATATAATGTAAATTTACTAACCTTGATTTCTCCTCCTAGATTCTTGAGTCTTCTTTCTAGGCATTGTCTTTTGCAGTAACCAATTCGTTTACACTTGGAGCATTCAATGTGCTTCTTCCCTTTCCTGATCGTTTCTCCTTCTCCTCCGATTGTGCTGGCAGAATCTTACGAGTAGGGCACTCGTTTCTATAGTGCCCTCTCTCCCTACACTTAAAACAGGTTATGTGAAATTTATAATTTAAATGTATAATTTTACCTTTTAGATCCATCATAGGATCCTCCCTCTTGACTTTTGTTGTCTCGAATTCGGGCTCAGATTCAGCTATCTCTTCTCTAGCCATCAGTGCTATGAAATTAGTTTGATCTGATTCTTCTAAGTCTGGTTTGGAGGTTGACTCCAAAGATTCGTACTCGGATTCGAACTCTGGTTTGACTTGATCTTCTGACTCTGAAGGAATCTCATGAAGCTTGAGCAATTTCTCCCAAAGCTCCTTAGCATTGTTGTACTTTCTAACTCAATCAAGCTCTAAATTTATTAGTCCACATAGGAGAGTCCATGTTGCTTTTGCATTTGCCTCGAATTTTCTTATTGTTTGTGCATCCCACTTGTCACAGGTGATGGGTACACCTTCTTCGGTGGGGAGAATAAATCCAATCTGGACTATGGTTCATATCTCCGCTTGGGTCTTCAGTTGGTGCTCCATCTGTCTTTCCAGTACCCAAAATTCTCGCTAGACAGGAGTGGTAGGCATGTGGTGTTGTACCCATCTTGGTAGGCCATTAAAAAGAATCTCGCACATAAAAAGGAAAAAAGAAAAAATGTCCCAAGACTTGATCTTGGATTAGTAGTGAGGGAGAAAAATAAAAATAACAATTCACTAATTTCAAAAAATAATAATAAAATGATAATAAAATATTAATAAAAATATTAAAAAATATTATTACAAATTTTTGAAAATGCAATATTTTGCTAATATCAACCAACGGTGAAAAGATGAAACTGAATTTTTCAAAAAAGTTTTGGAGGAAAAAAATGAAAGACATAAGGTTTTGTTTTTAACAAAAACGGATGAAAAAGCGACGAATAAGAATGCTCAAACGGTAATTGTACCGATTCAGAGCGACCACGCTCTGATACCAATGTTGGATCAAAAGCGCTATAGGGGAGTGAATAACGCTCATGGCTTTCACTTTCATTTTGGAAGATTAAGAGTAAAATGCAGCAGAAATATATAAGACAATTGCAAATACGCAAACACCAAGTTTTTACTTGGTTCGGAGCCTGGGGCGACTCCTACTCCAAGGCCCACGCTCGTTGAGCATTTACTTTGGACAATCACTATAAGTTCGCAAAATTATAGTTTAGGTATAGCAATTAAGTACAGTAAGAAATAATACCAACAACTTTAAGAATAAATAATTCGAAGCTTCAGATCATCGGTGTCTTGCTACAGCTTTATCGGATGGTCTTTTGAGCAGTGCACGGAAGATGAATCGTGTTTTAATTGATATTCCAACCTGCTGCTCGAGACCTACTTATAAAGCTTGTGGAGGGTGCCTCCAACACCATGGAGGGCACCCTCATCCCCGCCGAAACTGCAGCGTGGATGAACTCTAACTTCTTCGCTGCTTATCTGCCCGAAGGCGCCTCCAAGCCCATAGAGGGCGCCCTCGCATCAGTGTCTAGGGCGCCTTCAAGCTCCATGAGGGCACCCTTGTGCCAAGCTACGAGGCAGTCTCTGCATGTAACCCGAGGCACCTCCAAGCTCCATGGAGGGCGCCTCGGGTACTGTTCATCCGAGGTAAAGTTGTCCAATTTGCTTCCTGCAAGATATGTTAGTCCAACAAACCAACTATACCCTACAAAACAAAGTTAGCACAATATAGACATGTAAAATAAAGTATTTGACAGTCATCGGGCTGTCCGGTTCTGACTTCGGATTCCCAACCGGAAACCTTAGGTCGAACCGACGCCTATTGTTCCCTTACCGGGGAATGCGTCCTCACCTACTCCACTTAGGAGAGTTTACTTGTTGTTAAACCGGTCCTCCAGACTGATTGGACTTTCTACTTAGGGTTACCACCCCCTAGGGTTTTCCGCCACCTAGGGTTACCACCCCCTAAAACATAAGGTTACCACCCCTTAGGGTTTTCCACCACCTAGGGTTACCACCCCCTAGAATCTAAGGTTACCGCCGCTTAGGGTTTTCCACCACCTAGGGTTACCACCCCCTAAGACCTAAGGCTACCGCCCCTTAGGGTTTCCCACCACCTAGGGTTACCACCCCGGAACTAGATGCGCTAAACACGCAAACGAGCAGTAGAAAAACACTAGTTCCTCCAGAAGATCTATGCGAAGGGAAAAGAAAATATACTAAGTTTACATAAGAGCATGAGAGATTATACCTTTGGTGCATGCTCATAGACTCCCGATAGCTCGGATCACAGCACGATCTCACGTTCACGCCTCTACGGTATCCACACGAACAAGCCTAGCCTTCGTTTGTCTCACAAACTCATAAGTGGAGATGGAAACCACCTAAGGTTGTGCTAGCAACCACAAGAAGGGGTTTCATCCAAGAGAGGGAGAGAAGAGAAAAAGAATGAAGATATACTCCAAAATGAAGAGAAAAATGATTAAGTATTTTCATCTAATGAAAACACTTAATTAACATTAATAGCCTTAATGAGCATTTAACCTCCATTAAGGACCACATTTGAAACTCCTCATTTCAAATTCAATTTAAAAAATTGAATGAATGAATCATTGAATTTTGAAATTCAATGAATATCTCATTAATCCTAACTTGAGTCTAACTCAAGTCTAATTCACTTGAGTCTAACTCAAGTCTAATTCAATCGAGTCTTACTCAATTAATCTCATACAATTCAAATTCAACGAATCACTATTTCATTAATTCAAATTGACTCCTTGTGTCTAGTTTGAATTGGACTTAATCCAATAATTAGATCCAATTGAGTCTAACTCAACAAGTGCAACTCGAATTAGACTTAATCCAATGATTCACCATATGAACTCATCTCCAAATCTACTTATTCTATGTGTGTGACCCAATAGGTTCTCGTAACATTGGTAATGTACCCAAATCTACATTTAGATACATAAGTAATGAGTGACATCTAGCAAGGCATCATTGATACCCAAGTGATAAGAAAGTTGAGATCCGACGTAACATGTTCTTGATCTCTAAGTAGACACACTCAATCAAATAAGCTCAATATCTCATATTGACTCATTTGAGCATGATCATACTTTCTTATGTCCTACTAATAAAGGGGCCCATAGATATCACTTCCGTCATATGGAAGGGATAAATCCCATCTACATCACTCACATCCCTCTGTATAATTTATTGCATACTCAGTGATCGACTTTATTGTCCACCTTGTTACAGGTGATGTTTGCCGATACCAAAGTACATAACTCTTTATGTAAGGAATCATAGTGACTTCAGGTCTAAGGACTATTCATACCAATAGTCACATGAGAATGTTTATGACACACATATAATGATCCATGAAATATTCTTATGGCGGGTCATTCAGTATATATTCTCTAATATATACCCATGTGTCAACTTGATATCTCATATCCATGACTTGTGAGATTAAGTCATCCGTTCACCTACATGCTAGTCTCAATGCATTAATATTGTCTTTGTATATTAATACTTGACTAGGAATAGTTTAGAGTAGTGTTCTATATATATCTACATATCTCACTATCAATTCAACTAATTGATATGTTGTAGATAAGAACCTACTACCCAAGAACATTATTATACTTATTCAATCGGTACTGAAATGAAATAAATATAATAACCAACTTTGCCTTTTATTAATAATGAAATATGATATAAATTGAGCCCTTTACAATTATCTCATAATTGGTACTAGGGCTAGTACTAACAATCTCCCACTAGTACTAGTGCCAATCATTGAGATATCGAATACCCATTGACCTAGTGTGACCATCATGCTTTCTCTGTGCCAAAGCCTTGGTCAAAGGATCCGCAATGTTAGCATCGGTCGATACTCTGTATATCTTCACATCTCCTCTATTGATGATCTCTCGAATGAGATGGAATCGCTGTAGTATGTGTTTGGATCTCTGATGAGAGTGAGGTTCCTTAGCCTGTGCAATAGCCCCATTGTTATCACAATAGAGGTCTATTGGACTCGTTATACTAGGAACAACACCAAGCTCTGTAATGAACTTCCTGATCCAAACAACCTCCTTTGCTGCAGCTGAAGTAGTAATGTACTCGACCTCTGTTGTAGAATCAACGACTATGTCCTGCTTCAAACTCTTCCAGCTCACAACACCACAATTTTAGCAAAACATATACCCTGATTGCGATCTGTAATCATCTTTATCTGTTTGGAAGCTAGCATCAGTGTAACTCTTTACAACAAGCTCTTCATCGCCTCCAAAGATCAAGAAATAATCTTGAGTCATTCTCAAGTACTTAAGAATATTCTTGATTGTTGTCCAGTGACCTTCACCTGAATCTGACTGATATCTACTCGTCATACTTAACGCATACGAGACATCTAGGCGAGTACAAAGCATGGCGTACATGATAGATCCTATTGTAGATGCATAAGGAATCTGATCCATGCGGTCCCTTTCTTCCTTAAAGAGGGACATTGAGTCTTCGAAAGACTCACATCATGTGACATAGGTAAGAATCCCTTCTTGGAATTCTCCATGGCAAAACATTTAAGCACCTTGTCAATGTATGTACTCTGGCTTAGGCTAAGCAATATTTTAGATCTATCTTTATAGTTCTTAAGGCCTAAAATATAGGCTTCTTCACCTAAGTCTTTCATTGAAAAATAATTCCCAAGCCAAGTCTTCGCTGACTGAAGAGTAGGGATATCATTTTCAATGAGTAGTATGTCATCTACATACAATATGAGAAAGATGACTGTGCTCCCACTAACCTTCTTATAGACACAAGGTTCATCTTCATTCTTAATGAAACCAAACGCTTTGATTGCATCATTGAATCGAAGTTTCTAGCTTCTAGAAGCTTACTTTAATCCATAAATGGATCTTTGCAACTTACAAACTTTTCCAGCATGCTTTGGATCTACAAAACCCTCAGGTTGTGTCATGTACACATCCTCGAGTAGATTTCCATTAAGAAATACAGTTTTGACATCCATCTGCTAGATTTCATAATCATAGTAAGCTATAATAGCAAGTAAAATCTGAATGGACTTAAGCATTGCAACTGGTGAAAAAGTTTCATCATAGTCTATACCATGAATTTACTTGAAACCTTTAGCTACCAATCTACCTTTATAGGTATGCATATGTCCATCCATGTCAGTCTTCACTTTAAAGACACACTTACACCTAATGGGTTTGATCCCTTCAGGTGGATCAACCAAATTCCATACTTGGTTAGTGTACATGGATTCCATTTCGGATCTCATAGCCTCTAGCCATTTCTCATAATCTGGGCCCTGTACAGTTTCTTGATAAGATGTAGGCTCATCAAGACCAATAAGCACTACATCATCGTGGTCAGACAAGAGAAATGAATGTCTCTAAGGTTGACGACAGGTCCTATCAGATCTGCGTAAAAGCATGTGCTGCTTGAACAGGTTATTGTTCCACAACTTCTTGTGATACTTGTTCAATTTCCATCAAGGCGTCGGTGCTAGTTTGTGTATCTTGAATTTCTTCAAGATCGACTTCACTCCCACTAGTTTTTCTTGAAATAAATTCCCTTTCTAAAAATGCACCAGTTCTGGCAACAAACACCTTGCATTGTGTGGGATTATAGAAGTAATATCCCTTTGTTTCCTTGGGATATCCAACAAAGTAGCACTTGTCTGATTTGGATCCTAGTTTATCTAAGACTTTCCATTGAACATAAGCCTCACAACCCCAAATCTTCATAAAAGACATCTCGGGACTCTTCTCTGTCCATATCATATATGGTGTCTTTATGACGACCTTGGATGGAACTCGGTTAAGTGTGAAAGAGACCGTCTCTAGAGCATATCCCCAGAAGGAAGTAAGAAGATATGTATGACTCATCATCAATCGTACCATATCTAATAAAGTATGGTTTTTCCTTTCTGATACACCATTTCATTATGGCGTTCCATGTGGAGTGGCTTGAGATATGATCCCACACTCAACGAGATGGTCATGAAACTCTTGGCTAAGATATTTCCCACCTCGATACTCTTACCAAGTTGGTTTTGTACTTTATTATTGAATTCTTTGAACTTTTCAAAGGATTCTGACTGTGTCTCATCAGATACATATAGTCGTATCTACTGAAATCATCAGTGAAGATAATGAAGTAATAATAGCCTCCTCTAGCTGCTATTCTGAAAGGGCCACATACATCTATATGTATGAGTTCTAACAAATCATTAGCCCTTTTGTTGTGTCCACTAAATGGAGTCTTTGTCATCTTACCTTGAAGACAAAATTCGCATACTTTATATGATTCAAAATCAAATGAGTCCAAAAGTCCATCCTTATGGAGTTGGGTTATGAGACTCTCATTTATGTGACCCAGGCGACAATGCCAGAGATATGTTTGGTTCAAATCATTAGACTTGAACCGTTTGATATTTATGTTATAGATTGGGTTTTCAAAGTCTAGAACATAGAGGTCATTCATAAAAGGTGCAATACAATAGAACATATCATTGAAATAAACGGAACAACATTTGTCCTTTATTACAAATGAAAAACCTTTCTTGTCCAAACAAGAAACAAAGATAATATTCTTTGTCAAAGCGGGCACATAATTGCACTCTTCTAGTTCTAAAACAAGCCCAGTGGGCAATGACAAAGAATATGTTCCTACAGTGACGCATCAACTCTTGCACCATTGCCTACTCATAGGTCCACTTCGCCCTTTATCAATGTTCTACTATTTCTCAGCCCCTGCACATTAGTACAAATGTGAGATGCACATCCAGTATCTAATACCCATGAAGAAGAAATAGATAGATTGACTTCTATAACATATATATCTGAAGCAGAAGTCTCACTTCTCTTCCATTTCAGTTCCTCTATGTATACTTTGCAGTTCCTCTTCCAGTGTCCGGTCTCACCACAGTGGAAGTAGGTTCCTTCCTTAGCAACCCCACCTTTGGGTTTCAGTGCATGAGCCTTGCACTTGCCTTTGGCTTGGGTCTTACCCTTACCTTTAGTCTTCCAACTTGCCTTTGCCCTTAGACACCAATCAAAATGGTACTAGGCTTTGCCTTCTTAAGGTTGAGTTCAGTAGTTCTTAACATGCTCAACATCTCAGGCAGTGGTTTTTCAATTTCATTCATGTTGTAGTTCATTATAAATTGACTATAGCTATCGGGCAATGACTACAAGATAAGATCAGTGACCAATTCTTGCCCTAGTGGAAATCCCAATCGCTATAGGTTTTCTACATACCCAATCATTTTGAGTACATATGGCCCTACGAGACTTCCTTCTTGCATTCTGCATTGAAACAACGCTTTAAAGATCTCAAATATCTTATGCCTTACTTGTCCTTAATATAGTTGTCTAAGGTGTTCAACCATATCATAAGCATCTATGTTCTCATGTTGCTTTTGAAGCTCAGAGTTTATGGTGGCGAGCATAAGGCATGACACATCTAATGCATCATCTTGATGCTTCTTGTAAGCATCCCTATCAGCTCTAATGGCAATAGCGGGGGGTGCTTCAGGAATTGGCTGCTCTAAGATGTACAGTTTTCGTTCTTGTTTGAGAACTATTCTCAAGTTTTTGTATCAGTCTAGGAAGTTAGCTCCATTGAGCTTGTCCTTATCAAGGACAGATCATAGAGAGAGAGTGTTCGACATATTTGACAACATAGTAATCTACAACAACATAATGCAGAGCTTAGTATCATATATCGATTATTTAATTAGGCCTTTAATTAAATGATTCTCCCACAGAATTGTAAAGCTTGGTAGGAGCAAGTCATGGTTGTGGTTTTACCCACACTACTAGCTCCAATTCCAATCGTGATAATATTCATGTGGGACAAGATCCATATTATACCTCATCTTGAGTTAGCTTTGGTTAATCGCCTAAGACTCATATAATGTAGGTAGACATCTTATACCAATTGTATCAAATGTAACTTTTGTATAGCTAGATGAACAATACTATTTGTTCATTTGCCCATCTTTTGAAATTCATATTATAACTCAACTTGAGTTAGCTTTGGCTAATCGCCCAAGACTAGTACAATTTGAATTCGATCTTATGGGATATGCCTCTAAGCTCTCAATCTAAATGAGACAACTTAGTTAAGTCGCACCCAAGTTTAATAGTCAAACATCACAATTGTCCTGTCGCACTCTAGCAAGATAAATTGAGTTACTTTGCTTTAGCAAAATAAACCTGACTACAATTGATCGAGCTAGGAGTGAGTATTAAACTTTTGGTAGGCATATATTAAAAGACCTAATTATATTAAAGTAGACATGTATCGAATACAATCAAGCACACATCACATATATGCATAAATTAAAATGTGACATGGTTATTACCCCATAAACTACGATCTTCTCAAGCCAATGAGAAGAGCGATGAGTTAACCTAGGTCAAAGCAGCTTCTCCAAGCACTTCCTTGATCATCGTGTGTTGTTGTCCTTCCTTCCTTTTCACCCATCGTCCAGTAGACTAACTCCTTTCTAATTTGTACATTACAAAATCTAAAGAAACTCGAGTTACATTTGAGTGTAGTCTAAAATTACAACAGGAATGAAAAGATGAAGGCACGACACGTAGGCCGTATTATGAATTACAACAATCACACACAATTACATTGGGGTCCAAGAATCATAACCATGTACCATGTCATTTATATTCATAATATACCTATGACATAAATTTACTTTGATGTGAACAACAAATTATGAGCCGCAATGCCACGGCAGTCCTGCTAGCCGATTAACGGACAGGGTCAAGGGGCAGCACTCCTTGCGGGGTTAGGGGGTAGCGCCCCCAAAACAAAATTTATTTTGCAAACTCATTTATAATTTGATGTTATTCCCGAGACCCTACTACCCTCAAGACCAACTATGTTTCGTTCTGAACAAACCACCTTTAGCCGAGACCTTGCTGGTCACATACCAACTTTGTTTCGTTCTTAACAAAACACTAATTTTTGGCCTAAACTCATAATTTACAGATCATAGTAAACCTATCATGCATCTCTATATCACATATAAAATCCTAACAACTTAGTATATCTCTTCGCAAGTGGCTCTGATACCATTGTAAGGAACTAGATGTGCTAAACACGCAAACGTGCAGCGGAAAAACACTAGTTCCTCCATAAGATCCATGCGAAGGGAAAAGAAAATATACTAAGTTTACATAAGAGCATGAGAGATTATACCTTTGGTGTGTGCTCACGGACTCCCGACAGTTCGAATCACAGCACGATCTCATGTTCGTGCTTCTACGGTATCCACACAAATAAGTCTTGCCTTCGTTTGTCTCATAAACTCACAAGTGGAGATGGAAACCACCTACGGTTATGCTAGCAACCACAAGAAGGGGTTTCGACCAAGAGAGGGAGAGAAGAGAAAAAGAATCAAGATATACTCCAGAATGAAGATACACTCCAAAATGAAGAGAAAAATGATTAAGTATTTTCATCCAATGAAAACACTTAATTAGCATTAATAGCCTTAATGAGCATTTAACCTCCATAAAGGACCACATTTAAAACTTCTCATTTCAAATTCAATTTTGAAAATTGAATGAATGAATCATTGAATTTCGAAATTCAATGAATATCTCATTAATCCTCACTTGAGTCTAACTCAAGTCTCCTCGCTTGAGTCTAACTCAAGTCTAATTCAATTGAGTCTTACTCAATTAATCTCATACAATTCAAATTCAATGAATCACTATTTTATTAATTCAAATTGACTCCTTGAGTCTAATTTGAATTGGACTTAATCCAATAATTAGATCCAATTAAGTCTAACTCAATAAGTCCAATTTCAGATTAGATTTAATCCAATGATTCATCATATGAACCCATCTCCAAATCTACTTATTCTTTGTATGTGACCCAATAAGTTCTCGTAACGTTGGCAATGTTCCCAAATCTACATTTAGATACATAAGCCATGAGTGGCATCTAGCAAGGCATCATTGCTACCCAAGTGACGAGAAAGTCGAGATCCTATTTAACCTGTCCATGGCTATTATCTTGAATGACTTGGTCCCTCTATCCTTGATATCTAGATTGATCAATGAGGCATAAATCATGTTATCCTTTTATCAACTTTTGTGTTTCTTGATCTCTAAGTAGACACACTTAATCAAATAAGTTCAATATCTCATATTGACTCATTTGAGCATGACCATGTTTTCTTGTGTCCTACTAATCAAGGGGCGCACAGATATCACTTCCATCATATGGAAGGGATAAATCCCATTTACATCACTCACATCCCTCCACATAATTTATTGCATACCCAGTGATCGACTTTATTGTCCACTTTGTTACAGGTGACGTTTGCCGATACTAAAGTACACAACTCCTTATGTAGGGAACCGTAGTGACTTCAGGTCTAAGGACTATTCATACCAATAGTCACATGAGAATGTTTATGATACTCATATAACGATCCATGAAACATTCTCATGGCAGGTCATTCAATATATATTCTCTAATATATACCCATGTGTCAACCTGATATCTTATATTCATGACTTGTGAGATTAAGTCATCCGTTGACCTACATGCTAGTCTCAATGCATTAATATTATCCTTGTATATTAATGCTTAACTAGAAATAGTTTAGAGTAGTGTTCTATATATATCTACATATCTCACTATCAATTCAACTAATTGATATGTTGTAGATAAGAACCTACTATCCAAGGACATTATTACACTTATTCAATTGACACTGAACTGAAATAAATATAATAACCAACTTTGCCTTTTATTAATAATGAAATATGATACAAATTGAGCCCTTTACAATCATCTCATAATTGGTACTAGAGCTAATACTAACAGTTACCTCCCCCTAGGACCTAGGGTTACCACCCCCTAGGGTTTTCCACCTGCCTAATCACAATTAGGGATTTTACCTAAGTACACTTAGGACTTTCCTATAATCTCATTCAAACACATCAGATAACAAGACAACTTAATTTTGAACCCTTTGACATAATCAAAACACAGGTTCGATCGTCGGATCCTTCCTGCACTAACATAGGTCAGATCAACTCCTACTGTTCCCTCTTCGAGGAACACATACTCACCTACTCTTGTCAGAAGATATTACCTTTTTCCAGGCCAGTCCTCCTGACTACCTGAACTTTTGCTCTGCATCTGAGACCTCAGATCTTTCACCTAGTGTCCTCGACCCTAGGATTTCTTGCCTGTGTTTGTGACCCCTAGGACTTTCACCTAATATTCTCGACCCTAGGATTTCGCCCGTCATCCTCGACCTACAAGTTTTTACCCAATCCCACTAACCAATACTTTATTGCCTAACCATAGCTAAGACTTTTCCATATTTTTCCTAGCCTT
The DNA here is from genome assembly GCF_018446385.1 of Zingiber officinale. Taxonomy (NCBI): domain Eukaryota; kingdom Viridiplantae; phylum Streptophyta; class Magnoliopsida; order Zingiberales; family Zingiberaceae; genus Zingiber; species Zingiber officinale. The sequence continues at coordinate 33,295,028 of NC_055990.1, read as the reverse complement.
AATTAGGACTTTCGCTTTGCCTAATATCACTTAGGATTTTCCTGCATACTTAGTTCAACTCATTTTATCACAATTAATCTTAACTTTGAACATTTGCCAATCATCAAAACCAGGTTTGATTATTTAGTGCTTCATGCACCAATAAGTAATGGTGATTTTTCGTTTGAAGGGAGGATTGTTAGGAATACAATCAAAGTCCCACATTCGAAAGATATAGAAAAGATCATTAGTTTTAAAGGATGAAGATATCTCCATTGGTATAAAGTCTCCTGGGTAGAGTCTAAAAATAAAATCATGAAGGCTTAGACCTAAAATGGATAATATCATACCATTAGGAAATATATGAATTCTTTTGATCCCAATAGGGACTTCCTCATTGCTTAGCATCCAATTAACTTTAACCTGCCTATACTTCATTGTTAGGATCAAAAGAATTCACATATCTTTACAATAATTTGATATTGTCCACTTTGGATTTAAGTCCTCATGGATTTGGCTCTATCTAAAAGGTCTGATTCCAATAAGATATCTTTCATCTTTAAATCCATAATTTTTTCTATGCATTTTCAATATAGAACTTTGATTGTATTCCCAACAATTCTCTCCTTAAATAAAGAAACATCATTATTCTCATGGTTCGAGTCTTCCCTTAAGCATTCGATCACCCTTAACCTGCTATGGACTTTCTCTTAAGTATCTAGTCACCCTTGACCTGCTCTAGGTCTCCCATCAAGCATTCAACCCCCCCCCCCCCCTCTAAATTTTCACCAAGCATCTAGTCACCCTTGACTTGCTTGGACTTTTCACCACCTAGGGTTCACTCTCCTAAGATTTTCAACAAGCATCCGATCACCCATGATCTACTCCTTCTTTCAAGTCCAATATTTTATCCACATGGCTCAATTTAGACTATGACTCTGATATCACTTATTATAACAAAAAAATTCACATATCTCCACAATTGTATAATATTATCAAATTTGAATCTAAACCTTCATGGATTTATTTTTGGACTCTCCTCAAAAAGCTTCATCCCAATTAAGATATCTTCCATCTTTTAAATTTATGATCTTTTCCATATATTTTCAACGTGAGATTTTAATTGTATTCCCAACATTCATGTCTCATATCAACTCTCTATTAAACTTCCGATTACCAAGTGTTCAATCAACCGTCACTCACTTAGACTTTCCGTCTCATGTCAACTCTATGGACTTCTGATCCACCAAATGTCTGCTCGACAATGACTCATTTAAACTTTTCATATTATGTTAAATATTCAATTAACTTTAACCTACTTAATTTTTCGCTCCACCAACTTAATATATTTATTTAACCAACTTAATATATTTGTTAAACATTAGAATTTTAATTCAAGTCAAACTTAAACTGTCCGTTGCGCCAACAGTCTTACCTGTGACCTGTTGTAAGTTATATGTTATATGCTAGAAGTAAGGAGTTTTTTTTTTTTTTTTTTTTTTTTAAAGAGAATGCCCTTCTAGCGATTTACATAATTTAAGACACTCATTTGATTTTTGCCCTACTTAATGTTACCAAAAGAAATAAAACTAGAACTGAATAATAATAATAATAATAATAATAATAATAATAATAATAGGAGAAGATAGCGAAGATATAGAGAGGTAGAGGAAACTAATAACATGCATGAGTCATCTTTGAGATAGGATTGGCATAAGACACTATTCCTAGTCTTGTATGATAAATTGATAATAATATGCATGAACTTAGATCTTTTATATTTTTTTTCCCCACTTGATTTTCGTTTCTTTTATAAAAGAAGAGGTGAGAAGAGAAGCTTCAAATTGCTCCTTTTAATTCCTTGTCTTTTCTTCTTCTACATAAATAAATAATAGAATTGGACTCATTTTCTCTTTTCTTCTCTCCATTTGCTTTTGTCACTGTATAATAATGTACAAGAAAATATAATTAAGGAAATTGCTTACCCTTTTTGTAATATCAAACTCACTCATCAATTAAATAAATTTAAAATTATAAAAATTAAATAATTAAATAAATTCAAATTAAAAGTTCGATGACATTTGAACAAATAGAATTCAAATCAAACCTCAAAAAAAATATATATAAATCAACCTTAGCCATGAACATAAATCGGAAAATGCTTGTGGAGACCTATCTATGCCGCTAGCATTTTTAGAATTGTCATCCTATTAGAAAAACATTCCTAAAATGTGCCGCAGTTGAGATTTAATCTTAAATGTATGATTAATTATTGGAAGGGTCTAATCGTTATCCAAGGGCTCGTATAATAAGTAGGTGCAACACGGAAAATTTTCAAGGATTACCCATCATAATACTGCTTCGCCCAAACACGCTAGCACACTTAACTTCATGGGATCTGGATCCCGTGCTTTTTAATATTTTTTTCCCATCTCACGTACTTTTAATTGTCGATCAGATCAACAAAGTATTAAACATATATTAAGCTTAACTATCTGGATAAGAAATCTATACGTAGCCACCTTTACATGTATTTAATGCTACCAAAATAAATAAAACTAGAACTCAAGAAAAAAAAAATCATAGAAATAAATGAAGGGAGAAGAGGAGAGTTTAAATATACAAAGATACAGAAAAGTTAAAATAATAACATGCACGAACCATCTTTGTATATTTTTTCCCCCACGAGATACTCTTTTCTTTTATTAATCTCCTTTAAATTAATTGCTGGCCTTTTCTTCTTCTACATAAATAAATAAATAAATATAATGGACTGATTTTCTCTTTTCTTTTCTCCATTCGAACTTATCGGCCTGGTAAAGTAATGTACAAGAAAATAATTAAATGAAGAGACTAATTAACTATGGAATATTTTGTGTGGATGTTAAATAGTTATTTAGGAGGTATATGTTAATGTGTGATTGTTTAAATATTTGCATTACAATTAATATAGATAGGTGTTATAACACTTACATATAATAAAAAAAATAAAAAACATATATATAAAATAAAGATGAATGAGTAGATAATAAGTAATGAGTATTAATGTTAAAATGAATATGGACATTTGTTAAAAAATAATTAAATATATATTAATATAATAGGTGTTTGATATATTTTTTAATAGGTAATATATATTAACGTTCAAATGTGGATGGCTTCAGGTAGGGGTGAGAAAAAATTCGGTTAAACCGAATAAACCGATCAAACCGACCGATATTTTAATTTCGGTTCGGTTAATTCGGAATTTCGGTTAATTCAATATAAAAAATCGGTTATTTCGGTTTAATCGGTTCGGGTTCGGTTTTAAAGTTTGTTATTCGGTCAAACCGAAAAAACCGAACCCGAAGGACTCAAATCATAAGTAAACCGGCGGTAAACCCTAAAATCCCTAATCCCTATTCTCATCTCCCATCTCCCGATCTCTGCGACTCACTCCATCGCCGCCGCTCACGCTCCCGTTCTCGATGTGCCGCCCATCACCAACTCCAGTCTCCAGCGATCTCTTCGTGATCAGCGACTCATCGTTCTCTCCTCCCATTGCGTTCTCACTTCTCAGTTCTCACTGAACCTACGACTCCAGTACTCCATATCTCCTCTGCCTCTGGTTCGCCCTGCTTAGTCCTCCTTCCTCTTGTTGCCGAGCGACTCCACATCTCCGTCAGTGCTCTAGCCATCCCTCCTCCCTTCTCCGAGCATCTCCTCGGTCCTTCTTGCTCACTGATCAGCCCTTCCTCCTTTCACCGTTCTCTCCACCGGTACTTCCTGCTCACTGCTCAGCAGCTCTCCATCCTCCCATCACTCTCTGTTTGTTCCTCCTTGCTCACTGCTCAACCTCCCCTTTCCCGTCACTCTCACCACTTGCTCATTCCTCTAGAGCCCCCTCATCCTCACACCAGTGACACCACAGTAGCCAGTAACTGCCCTACGGTGTGGGTAAGTAATACCTTCTTATAATTTACTCAATATTTTGAAATTAGTAATCATTGATTTTATATGGCATATGAATTCTTTGTTGAACTCAAGTATTTAACAGTAGCTACTAGCTAGATATTCTAAATCCTGATAATAATTATCATCATGTTTAGTCATAAGTTGAGTTTCATATTTATCTTTCAATTTTAGTCATTTATATTTTAAACAGTGTTATCACACATTGTAATATTTTTTAAACAGTGTTTGTGAATCATCTGTGAACTGTGATCAGTATTTGTATATCAATGCAAGGAGATTTATCAAATATGGATGTTAATGATAGTTGTTCAATACCACAATCTGAAAGTGGTCCAACTGTGGGAACAAAAACTACCGTAGATTCCAAAAGAAAGGTAATCAAAAGAAAAGCAATGAAACCGAGAAGTGAAGTATGGGATCATTTCATAAAGTTCACTAATGATGCATCAGAGATAAAAGCCAAATGCAAATATTGTGATAAAGAATTTTTTTGTGATCCATATAGGAATGGAACAATAAGTTTGAGATCTCATATTACTTCATGTAAAAAACACCCTGATGTTGTTGAAACAATTCAAGCACAGTTAAGTTTACAAAGTTCAAGAGAGGGTGAGGTGTCTCTAACTTCTTGGAAATTTGATCAAGATGCATCTAGAAAAGCATTAGCTAGAATGATCATAATGGATGAACTTCCTTTCAAATTTGTAGAAAGAGAAGGATTTAAAACATTTATGGCTATGGTATGTCCAAAGTTTCGAATTCCTTCAAGATGGACGATTGCACATGATTGTGTTGAATTATATTCAGTTGAAAGGGAAAAATTGAAAACATTGTTGCATGATTCAATGCAAAGAATTTGTTTGTCCACTGATACATGGACATCAATTCAAAAAATCAACTATATGTGTCTAACATCTCATTTTATTGATACAAATTGAAATTTACAGAAAAGAATTCTCAATTTTTGTTCAATTACAAGTCATAAAGGAGAGGCTATTAGTTTAGCCATTGAAAATTGCTTGAGAGGTTGGGGAATTGACAAAATTTTTACAATTACAGTTGGTAATGCAAGTTCAAATGATGTTTCTATCAATAGTTTCAGAAAAAAAATGACTAATTGGGGTTCCACTATTTTGAAGGGTGAATATGTTCATATGAGATGTGTAGCTCATATAATCAATTTGATTGTTGCTGATGACCTAAAAGATATAAATCAATCTGTGATGAAGGTTAGGAATGCAATTAAATATGTTAAGCAATCCTCCTCTAGATTAAGCAAGTTCAAAGAATGTGTTGAGATTGAAAAAATTGAAAGCAAGAACTCATTATGTTTAGATGTACCAACTAGATGGAACTCAACTTTCTTGATGTTGAATACTGCTAAAAAATTTGAAAGAGCTTTTGATAGGTTTGATGAACAAGATCCATGTTTTAAATTAGATCTTCAATATGTAGAATGGCATACCATTTTGAATGAGAATGGAGAGATGATATTTGACTCAGATGGTAAACCTAAAAGAGAATTGAAGACTTTTGATGGGAAGCCAACAAGTATAGATTGGACTAATGTTAGACATTTTGCATCTCTATTGCAAGTTTTTTATGAGCTAACATTAAAAGTTTCAGGATCTTTGTATGTCACATCCAATACTTTTGCACATGAGATTAGTTATATTTTTACCATCTTGAAGGAGTGGCAAGAAAGTGATGATCTTGATGTGTATTCAATGGGAATTAAAATGAAAAATAAATTTGACAAGTATTGGGGAGATCCTGAGAAAATGAATAAGTTGCTTTATATTGCGGTGGTGCTTGATCCAAGACATAAATTGGATTTCGTAGAATTTATGTTGATTGAATTATATGGAGATGAGAAGGGTGAAAGAGTAGGAAAGATTATAAAGGACACTTTATTTGCTTTGTACAAGAATTATAAGGAAAAAATGGAGCCTCAATGTAATACTTCAAGAGTTCCATCTATTTCAGAATCAGTTGACAAGGGCAATACTTCAAACAGCATGAGTGATTTGAAAAGACAAACAATTATAGCCAAGTATAAGAAACAAAAGTCACAAGTTTTTGGTGATGGCAACATGTCAGAATTAGACAAGTATCTTAATGAAATAGTTGAAGAGTATTGTGATAATTTTGATATTTTGGGATGGTGGAGGCAAAATTGTCACAGATTTCCTATACTTGCTCAAATTGCTCGTGATGTATTAGCCATTCCGATATCAACAGTTGCTTCAGAATCTGCTTTTAGTACTAGTGGTCGGATACTTGATTGTTTTAGGAGTTCATTGACTCCAAAGGTGGTAGAAAGTCTTATTTGTACTCAAGATTGGCTTCGGTTAAATTTGAAACCACTCAACATCGAAGAAATTTTAGAGGATGTGGAAAAACTTGAAAGCGGTAAGTTTTTCTTTTTAAGAAAAAGACAATTAGATCTTTATTTATAATTATAAACTTATAAAGAGTATTGTGATAACTTGCATTTTTTTATCAGAATTCTCAAAAATTATAATGGACTCATCTTCTTCGACAACACCGGCGATAAACAATGGTATGTTAAATATTATATTTTATTTAAATTGACCTTGAAGCTATCTAATGATGTAAGTGATCATTTTCAATTGTTGTTACCTTGTTCAATAAACATGTGGCAGTACATGTTGATTTTATGCAATTTGATTTATATAATGTAGGTTGATTTGGAAAGGATTGCAGACACATGGCTATGTTGGGGCTGACCTTGTTGCTTTATGCATTGAAATTACTTTCCAAATGATGAATTTTATCTTGATGTAATCAAAAGATTGTATGAAGTTTTTTGTATATCTCAAACAAGTAGATGATCTATTAGCCTAGAACCTTTTGTGCTCATTGTAATTTTGCCTAGATTGTCTTGTGCAATCAAAAACACCCACTTGTTAATAGTAATTCTAACTCCTACTCAACCTTTCTCATAGCATTTTTATATTTGATGACTCAAGTTTTTAAAAGTTTACTGCTAAGGCAGCATGCTACACAAAGTTAGGTGCTTTGCTTGAAGGTTTTAAAGATGCGAGAAGTGCACTGAAAGGTTTTAAAGATTCGACAAGGAAAGGTGCAATCCAATTCCTTATGAAAGAGTATGTTATTACAAAGTTCTTACTTCGGCTATGCTATTTTTATTCTTGATACTAGCAAAATTCTTACTTCAATAATGTTTTTTTTTATGTTCTGTTTGAGACTAGCAATAAGTAATATAGCTTTGTATAGCTGCGTTTGGTAGCTATTTGATCTCTAAAAGGATTCTTCAATGGGTGTACTATCTTAATAATGTACAAAATTAGTGTTGTTTATGAAACAAATATCCTCAAGAGACTGATATATAGATAGAAGGCTAGTGTGAGTCAAATGAGGCCTGTTGGAATAGACATTTGACATTGCCAAGGAATATACCATAAAACCTGACTTTGAATATATCATGATACAAGTACAAACAAGCTAATTTTCCATGAACATAGAGCTATTGAAATAAATAGAATATGTGTTGTCCTTATCTTGTGTTTTTTTATTGCATATATTTGTTAATGTTGTTTAATGTGCTTCAGTTGATATGCATTCAAGATAGTATTTATCAAAAGCTTTTATTTTTTATCACATAAATTAATATAATTTCAGCTCATGATCAGGTGCATTAAATAGATCAATAAGATTAACAGTGGAAAATTAGTCCAGAGGAATTGAAAGAGAGACGGGTTAGTACATCACTAATTGTCGTGAATGTTTCACTTTTGTACATGTTATTTACTCAAATTTGTTTCTAGGCAAAGACTATGCAGGACATGATCCAAACCAGAAATACAAAGCATTTTAACATAATATGTTATGCAATAAGTACCTTTTAGTTCCTGTATTTAATTTATACCATTTGTATTTTTAGTTCCATGTAAAATTATTAATTTTTGTCTGCCTTTTAGGTTTTGGTTGACTTCCAGTTCCAGGAAAACCGAAAGCTATGTCTTCCAGTCACTAGATGATTAAGCTGTGGCAGTATGCTTATAAGAAGGCTTATTCCTCAACCAGGCCAAGGTAAACCAGGCTTTAATGGCATATTGGTTTTAAATACTGTCTTTGTTTCATATTCCAGGCAATCTTCTAACTTCTAAGGACATTTTCATTGCAAGGTTGTGCCTGACGGAGATCGACATGGAAGCCCAGTAATTGGTGATAGTGGATGAAGAAATGTTTCTGTTAATGGTATTTGCTTTTGAAGTCGATAGTTTGTTGTGGATAATGCTTCTGAGCTTGGCTTAATTAATTTTCGGAAGCACTTGGATTTTAGTCAAATGCTTGTATAGAACTTAGTTAATATTGCCATCTGTTGTATTTGCAGGTCTCGTAGTGTATAATTTGAATATTACTAACAATGCAATGTTGAATAGCTTGATAAAGTTAGATATATTGAATGTATGAGATGAATGAATTGTTTCAATCACTCTGTAATTTACTCATTAGTATTTTGTCAAATTCAAATCTTTTAAAATGACCCCTTAAACTGTTGCAATGGTTTCGAAATACACCATAAAAATTTAAATATTTGCTAGTCAAGCTATTGTCAGAGATATGTCTCCCCTCACGTCGGAAATGTTACTTGTTGCACACTTGCACTTGGCAAACGCAGCATCACCTCAAGATTTAGGAAGACTCGCCATTTCAGTGTTGTCTTCATTTCCCAGTTGGAATCAATTGAACTGCAATTTGCAACCTTTCTATCGATCAAATCTTGCAGCCTATATGCATTTGATCTGGTCCATAAGATTAGGAATAAAAGCTATCAATAACGAATAAAAGCTTATAAAATATAGACAAGGTAAACAAACACAGTTCGGTGGCAAAGCAAACTCTTTTTATCAATTCGGTGGTTGTACACAAACATAATACATAAAATCAATTATTCGACTTATTCGGTTAATTCGGTTGAAAACCGAATTAACCGATTTTTAATCGGTTCGGTTTGCTCGGGTTTTAAAGAGGAATTCAGTCGGTTCGGTTTTTTTTATAAAAATCGGTTTATTCGGGTTCGGTTTATTCGGTTCGGTTCGGTTCGATTTTAACCGAATACTCACCCCTAGCTTCAGGAATAATAAAGAATAATAACTGATGCAGATATATGACGGAAATTAAATTATAACAGGTCGTACCATTTGCATGAAATATTCATCATTACGTGTCAAACCTCACGATATTTGACCTTCCCATTTTACTTTTCTTCGGTCAAAAATTCTGCAAACTGTATTGGACACGCATGCAGACTGCCATGGCACGTAGAAAAAGAGAAGTAGACATGAATGCATGTGCATTGACGATCTTTTCTCCCAGCTCTGTATATATGCACATTGCGCCTTCTCATGAACATTTGTCCATCCAATTAATTATTCCAAAACTATCAGCAATTAATTAATAAATCATGTGTTGTCTTCCCCTCTTGCAGTCCATCATCCACCCTGATTTCCATGAAGTGTTCGAGAGAATGCCTCTGTGCGACAAGCTCAGCTTCCTCGTAAATGATTGATGATCATCGTTAATTGATATGCCATTCATTTTTCCAGTGTGTGGTCTTGATTGATCTCTTTACTGCATACAGTACGTGCACTCGCTGGACAGGCTGGGGCTGTGGCACAGGCTGCCGGTGTTCCTGGGGCTGACCTACTTGCAGCAGCGCCGGACGCTGCACAACAAGTACAACCTGCGCGCCGTCGGGGAGAGCGAGACGACTCCGTTCGACCCCAAGGACTACGCGTACCGGACCGATGACGGGGAGTTCAATGACCCGAACAACAGCAAGGCCGGGGGCTATGATGCCTTCTTCGGAAGGAACATGCTCCCTCAGGATCAAAACGATCGAGTAAGTGTATACGCAATTAAATGCTTTCTTCAGGGAAGAGCTAGCGCCTTGAGCTTTGGAAGTGATGCATCATGATCTGTGTGTAGTTGCTGAGTCCTCATCCGGCGATCGTGGCGACGAAGTTTCTGGACCGGAGAGGAACTTACAAGGACACCGGTAAGCAGTTCAATCTGATTGCAGCGTCATGGATACAGTTCATGGTGCATGATTGGATTGATCATCTCGAAGACACTCAGCAGGTAAAAATAAGAATTACACGTGTATAATATTCTTTATGAGGAATTAACAATATAATCACAAAGCACTTCCTTTGTTTTTATTATCATCACAAAGGTAAATTTTCATTTTGCGAAAAAAATATCCTTACCTTATTTTTTTTCATTTAAAAATATTCTCTTTTATTTAATAATTAATCTGATTTTATGATTAAAATTACTCTAATATTAAATAATTTTTTTGCTAATATTAGGTCATTTTTAATGAAAAAAAATTGGAGTAATGTTGACTCTGTTCAATTGGTCAAATAAAAAAAGTCATTTGGGAAGAAAATTTAGGATGAGTATTCTTATGATTTTTTTAATATAAGGAGTTCTTTTAATAATAAAAAAATAAAGAACCTTCTATTGATTTTTTTTTCAATTACCAAACATAATATTGTTTTCTGTATATCAAAACATCATTTTAAGTTTAATGGAAAATTGATATAAATTAATAAAAGTTATTTTTTTTTTCAAAAATATGAGAGGGGTATGAAATAAAGAAAAGCAAATTCGAGTGGAAAACGCAATCTACTTTTAATATAATTAGAAAATTATGTGTATACACCATATAATATCCTACTTATTAAATAAGAAAACAAAATAAAATTATTGTTAAGTGAAAATATATAAGTAAACTAAAAAACATATGCTAACTATTTTTTTTTTAAAAAAAGAGATGCTTAAAAATATGTAAAAGGAAAAGGTTATAAGTATGCTTATGAAAATTATAAGAGAAATTTTTTTTAACCTAAATTTCCTCCATAACTATTTGCATTAGTAAAATACCATAGATCGATCTTGATTTATATCATTATGCTTGGTCTTTAATTAAAATACTTTAAAACCTATTTTTTTCAATTTTTTTTTTAATTCCCAGCTGTGCTAATGTATAAAGCTAATACTTCCACTCATGAAAAAACCATATTAAATTTAGGCCCCTTTGTACATATCACAACTTACTAGGTATTAAGTTCACATTACCCTTGCTAAATTCATGAAAGATTTATATCGTGTTCCTTCATACGATCTAATGGTTAGCATATAAGATATTATCATTATAAAATTTAGAGTTCAAATCTCAACATATCTTAGATAAATATCTTTCTCCTATATCAATCATTATTTCAACTATTAATATTCATCCGTAATTTATTTCATCCTTATTGATACTAAAATAAATTAACAAAAACACTAGAAATGAACATAATTATTTTTTACCATCATAAATTTTTTATATATGTGATCTTTTATTTGGAACATTAAATTGATTCTGATGCTTATTGTGGACTTAGATTGTCCTTACGGCTCCTGCGCATGTGGCAGACCAATGTCCCCTTAAGTCGTTTCGGTTCTACAGTACGAAAGAGATTCCCACACATAAAGACTTGATCACCACCGGTAACTTGAACATCCGTACTGCTTGGTGGTACGTTAAATGCTATAATTATACATTATATTAACATCAAAAACTAAATTAAAGGTTAATATTAACATATTTAGTGAGTGTAATTTGCATCCATATTGTAATCTATTGTTAGGGATGGAAGTGCCATCTATGGGAGCGAAGGGAAGAAAGAAATGGCGGTGAGGACCTACGTCGACGGCAAGTTGAAGCTAGGCGACAACAATCTCCTTCAGCACGATCCCGTCACCGGAATCGCCATTTCCGGCGACATCCGCAACAGCTGGGCCGGCGTCTCCACGCTGCAAGCCCTCTTCGCCAAGGAACACAACGCTGTTTGCGACGCACTCAAGGCAATGATAATTAATTGAGCGTTTAATTAATTTCTTATCAATTAATCATATCTTAATCGTAGTTTTTATTCTCGATCGATTAACTGCAGGCAGAGTATCCCTATCTGGACGACGAGGAACTGTTCCGGAAAGCAAGGCTGGTGACTTCGGCCGTCATCGCCAAGATTCACACCATCGACTGGACGGTGGAGCTCCTCAAAACCCACACTATGAATGCTGCCATGCATGCCAACTGGTAATGTATATCAGTCCTGACATGTCAAATTCTTTAGCAGTTTCAACAGAAACACACATTAATTAACGCTGGTAGCAATGAAGGTATGGGTTGCTGGGGAAGTGGGTGAAGGAAAGGTTTGGGCACATTGGAGGAGAAGCCCTCGGAGGACTCGTCGGTCTGAGCCAACCGAACAACCACGGGGTCCCCTACTCCCTGACAGAAGAGTTCACCAGCGTTTACAGAATGCACCCTCTTCTTCCAGACTCTCTCCACCTCAGGAACATCAACACCAGTACTCCTGGACCGAATAAATCCCCACAGTATCTCAAAGAGTATGCATGTGTACATTTTTGTTTTGCTTGATAAGAATATAAGATAACTAACTGTGCAAATTAATGGGGTGTGGAACAGAGTCAAGATGGAGGAGCTAGTGGGGATCAGAGGCGAGTCGAAATTGGGCGAGATCGGGTTCGAGAGGCAGTTGGTGTCCATGGGACACCAGGCTTGCGGCGCCCTAGAGCTGTGGAACTACCCATTGTTCTTTAAAGATCTCATCGCCCAGAACGTCGACGGAACAGAGAGGTCAGATCACGTCGACATGCCTGCTCTCGAGAGTACGTCTAACTACTGTTATGTTATCCTGTTTTATTGAAGTCGATCGATCTTTTTGTTTTTGTTGTATGATAATGATCCGGTACTGATTGATGAAACTGTATATACATAGTCTATCGCGATCGCGAACGGAGCGTCCCACGGTACAACCAATTCCGCAGGGCCCTGCTGATGATCCCGATTTCCAAATGGGAGGACTTGACGGACGACAAGGAAACGGTCCAAGATCTGCGCGAAGTCTACGGAGAGGACGTCGAGAAGTTGGACCTGCTCGTAGGCCTCATGGCGGAGAAGAAGATCAATGGATTCGCCATCAGCGAAACTGCTTTCTTCGTCTTCATTATCATGGCATCGAGGTATATATATATATACACACACACAATATCATGCAATTATTAACGCAATTAAATGCAAGACTATATCGATCATTATTTACAAGCGAATCAATATTTACAGGAGACTGGAAGCTGATCGATTCTTCACGAGCTACTTCAACGAGGAAACGTACACGAAGAGGGGGTTTCAGTGGGTGAACTCGACGGAGAGTTTAAGGGATGTGATCCAACGCCACTATCCCAGCATAGCTTCGACATGGATGAACTCCACGAGTGCATTCTCCGTGTGGGACGCTCCTCCCAACTCCTTCAATCCCGTTCCATTGCTCCTGAGGTTTCCCAGTTAAAAAGCGACGATCGAGCTAGAAGATATACAGATTCAAGCGTGCTAATTAATTTTAAGTTGAAGAAGACAAGTAATGTACGTAGATGTTGGAGTCGATAAGCTTTCTGAATTCGTTTGATTCGTAATTGATTGTATTCGTGCAATAGTTTAATTAATTGTGTCGACGTCGGTGTGGTTATTTCTTTGAACTAAGTTTGATATATAATTGTTTTAAATAAAAAAGGGTCATATGTATTTAGGGGGCGTTTGATATAGATTACTCAATCAGAATGATAATGGGTTTGATTGAGGTTTAATCATAATGAGAATCAGTGATTGAATTGTTGGTGCTTGGTATAAATAATAAAGGTGTTAATATAATGTGATTGATGTTGATAGTTAAATGAAAGTATACAATGGGAATTAGTCAAATTTCTAATTTTACTCTTACCATTAAACAATACAAGAAAAGTTGTAACAATCGCTGGAATATGGTACAAATAATGCACCTACAAAAAACACACACAATCACCGGAATATGGTCAACACGGTACAAATAATGCACCTACGGAAAAAAACTCACGAACAATTATTATACATATTGTAGTTTTAAATCAAAAATAAAAAAATAAACATATCATAATGTTTGTTTTTTTATTTTTAAAAAATATAAACAAGCAGTAGTCGTTTAAAAAAACTGCTATCATGCCGTATATCTCAAGCATAGTGGTCATATTTCACAGGCTTAGTATTTATATATCGAAGTACAAGTAAACACAACACATATCTTCAAAATAAATCATTATTAGCAATTAATCATTGTTTGAACACAACATTAGTTAACATACCATCCTAAAAATACAAAAAATAATCAATTAATTGAATGATAACTAGGTAGTCATTCGAAACCTGATTACTAAACAAGATAAGTTAAAGAAATGTTTCCAGATTTTTCAAAACCAACATATTCAAATCTATAATTACAAGAAATTGAGCATAAAATCTTCTACTTCAGATGAATCTAAACTAAACAATAACTTAACTTTCATAGCAACCTCACAAATTACTTGAGTAGCCTTGTACTTGTTCTTCCCAACAAATCCGTACTTATTAAACATCTTAAGAACTTATGACATTTTAGAAGATTTACCCTAAACCCAAGTTAACATAGACTCAAAGTGTGAGCTAACATTTTGCATAAAATCATCTACTCAATCACCGAGTAATTTGAAGTTACTGTCAATATTTTTCGTACATATGCATTCCTTGCCTTCTTTGAAGCCTTTTCAACTCTATCAATGGGTAAATTATTTTTCTCCTTAGAGTGAGATGCTCTAGATGTAACAAATGGTTGTTAATTTGACATTGAATCAACTTCAACTACATTGTCAATAATTATATTGTCATATGTTATGGACAAATCATCATCAACATCAGTATTTGTTATGTTATGTGCTATCATCGAAGGATCTTCTATAGCAAGGATTGTTGCTTTGTCTTTGCTATATACCATCTCTAACTCTTAAAGATAAGGGAATAATATAATGAAAAGGCCTTTAGCTTCAGAGCGACCATGTACCCAAAAAACAAACAAAACAAAAAAATAACTCTCAATAATTGAACAATGCCAAATCAAACTATAACCCACAAACAACTTTTATTAATTAAAAAAAATAGCATAACGTTCAAAGGTATAATGAACCAATATCTATAGTAAACAGAAGAAGAAAACACAAATCAATTATATGTACCATAATTTATTCAAGATACCATGTTTCTTCACATGCTATCTTCTTTTCAATATAATTCCAAGTACAACCACTTTGTTTGCATATTTCATTGATATCATGGAATTTCTTCTTTAAGGTTTTAATCCTAGAATCAATGTGAGTGACATATTTTGTTAAATTTGGCAGCATTTGGATCATAATTCTTCTTAACTCGACCATGTATAGTTGTTCTTGAAACCTCCATCAGCTTTCTAAAGAAGATCGATTGTCATATCCTGCAAACATCTTACTAATGTCCAACTTTCCACTTCCTACCAGAAAATTTTATTTTTACCTCTTCCACATGTAACCTTCTTCCCCACAAAGTCATCAAGATTATTCTCCATCCTACTTCATATCAAAGTCACAGAAAGAGTAACTATTAAATGTGTAACAATATCAAATCATGTTTAAAGAAAGTTGATGATACATAAAACATCGACATGATACATCAAACATCGACATAATGCATAACATTAAAACATAAAAGTTTTACAAAGGTGAATACAGAAGAAAAATAAAAAACAAACATCACACCAATCATAGTAATTCTATATCAAATAACCCGTTTTGCCAATTACATTTGGAGTACTAAATTATTCCTAAAAGTTATTCATTGATCAGTTGGGGTATTATCCATATGTACTATGTTTCAATCTCATGATCACTTTCATCTTCATGTCTCATGAATTTATAGATCAAGTTATGAAGCAAACAATAAGAAATAATAATACGGACTTGGGTTTGTATTGGAAAAAATGAAGGGGAACCTAGAATTTTTCCACATCCCTTCAACAATACAAAACACCTCTCAATAACATTTCTTGCTCTAGAGTGCTTCATGTTAAAATATTCTTTGGTTGTCTTGGGTCGATGACCATCAAACTCATTGAGGTGATACCTATGTCCATGATAAGGTGCCAAAAATTCATCTAAATTACAATATCCAACATCTACCAAATAAAAATAATCTATACCAAGGAAAATAAAGTAAATGCAAGTATTCCATAAAAATGGAAAAAAAACTTAAAGAATAAAATAGTTACTATTTACCTTGGGAGACTTTAAGGCTAGATGGTCTACTGATAGCAACATAAAGAACCCGACCATCATGAGCAGAACCTTCCCAACCAAATAACACATATATAAATTGCATATTTGGGCAACACACTCCCAACACGTTTGCAACAATCCCCCCTTTCTTATGCAATAACATTTATTTTCTTCTTTAAGGTGTGTCACTGGGATAAAAGTATCATCTAAAGCACCTAAACAATCCTATAATATTCATAGAATTGAATGAAAACTATTTTAAAATATGAACTATACGTGATTAAAAAAATATTACGTAAAATGGTTTCCACCTATCTTCTTTGTAATCATTGCGTACCGGCTCAGGTTTCTTTAGCAATATGTGGTGCAGTTGTAAAATTGCTTGAAGACAAAGATTGAAATGACAACTAATTGTTTCTCGACTGTTGGTACAATTTTCCTATGTCAAGATTGACCAGTTTAAGTAAGCTTAAGTTGGCTCAAGTTTGAGTCTTGATGTTTGAGTTTTGATGTTTGAGAAAAATGAAAATTGAAGGTGCAATTGCCTGTTTGGGGAGATTACTGGTGTAATTCTCATCTAGTCAAGGTTTGACTAGTTTGATGTGAAAAAGAGTCAAGTAGATCAAGGTTGATCGGATACTTGACTGAAAAGTTCTAACTAGAGGTTAGGTAAGGGCAAGTCCAACAAGAAGGTTAGCAGAAGATGAAAATCAAAATGGGTCAGTGTTGACCGGACACTTGGTGTGAAAAGCCTTAGTAAGTGAAGCTAGACAGTTTGAAAGTCTTGGTGAGTGAAGCCAGATAGATAGAAATCCTGATGAGAGAAGCCAAGTGAAAGTCCTAATAAGTGAAGCTAGGCAGTGAGGAAGTCTTAGTGAATGAAGTCAGGCGTGTGAAAATTTAGATGAGTCAAGGTTGATTGGATGCCTAGTGTTTGAAAGTCCAAGTGAGTCATGAAGGACCGGACCCTTAGCACGAGATGGTAAGCTCAAGTGGATCAAGGTTGATAGGATACTTGGTCAAGGATTGACCAAACACTTGGTGACAAAGTCCTAGTAGGTCAAAGTTGACCAGATGTTAGGCATGAGGGAGTTCTAACAGGTCACGGTTGACCGGATGTTATGATTTGGAACCCTAGACTTAAGTTAGTCAAGTTAGGATTGGTAAATTGATCAGTTGATCAATTGGAAGAGTTTTTTCTAGCAATGATAGCCCAATCAATCAGCTGATCGATGGGGCTATGCCAATTGATCAGTTCATCGATTGGTGGTCATTCGCATAAGACCATAGTGTGCTCTCCAATCGATCAGCTGGTTGATTAGGATATTCCAATCTATCAATTGATCGATTAGGGCAGGTTTTATTATGATGACGTGAGGAAAGTAGAAATCAATTGGTCAATCAATTTCGGATTCTTCTGTGAATGCATAGAAGGTTGCTGAATCGATCAGCCGATCGATCCAGCTGCTCCTAACCAATCAGTCGATTGATTGGGAGATAACTGTTGCATAGGTTGTGACTTCTGAACGGCTGGGATTGCTTAGGTCTTACATGAATGTCAATTGGGAGTAAGTCCAATCGATTGGGAGCCTTAGATCACAAAGTATAAAGGCGACAACGAGGTTCAAACACAATAATTCTTCACTCGATCTTCTCCGCCAGTTCTTGGAAGCTTAAGGTGTTACTACACTTCCAAGCTTACAAGAGATATTCACAAGGAACAAGAGATCAAGCAAGAAAATTTTTTATTTGTATTTGTGTATTTACTTCTTGTTTCAAGTTGTATTGCTTGTGTGAGTTGTAAGAGATTTCTCCATCTCCAGATTATTTCCAAGGAGTATTTTTTGATAATGGAGAGAGTGCTCTATGTGAATCCTTAGATTAGTCACCTCTTCTTGAGGTGGATACCAAGTAAATGCTAGTGTTAGTACTAGGGAGTTTGTCGCTTCAAGTTTATCCGCTGCAACAACATCTGCAAAGCGAGCAAGCGAGCGAGACGAGTTATTCTCTCCCCCTCTCTAGCTCCTAAGGGTCCCAACAAATGGTATTAGAGTGAGGCCGCTCTTTACCGAACTCATCATCTGAAGGCAACAAGATAGAGGAAGTTAAGCCCTAAAATTTCAACAAGTCAAGATTATCATCAAGGAAGCTCAACTTGAAGATGGATTTTCAAGATGGACTCGGATATGATACAAAAGCACCTCTGCCATTCATATCTACATGCTTCAATCTTTGGAAATCAAGAATCGAAAACTTCGTAATGATGGAGATAGAACAATGGTTTACTCTAATGGAAGGATTTGAGGCTCCAAAGGATGACAAAGGCAAAACCTCAAAAAGAGAAAATGGAGCAAGGAGAAAATTTAAAGAAGCAAGGTCAATGACAAAGTGACCAAATTGTTGGTCAACCTATTTCTAAGCAACATTTTGATTCAAATAGGAGAGTATGAAGATGCCAAGGAGCTTTGGAGTAAATTGACAAAGATTCATGAAGTCCCCTCCACTATATCAAATCAAGAAGAATCTAAAGAGGGAGACTCATTGGATCAAGAGTAAGAGGAGTCGAAAGTTGAGAGATGCTCAACATCCGAAGAAGAAGAAGAAAGTGAAGAAGGTCCATCCTCTAGAGAGCACGAAGACAAAGGCAAAAGAGTGTACTGTTTGTTTTATGTGCATGAGGATTCGAACATTGAGAGATGCTCAACATCTGAGGATGAAGATAAAGTTGTATTCACCTCAAGAATTGAGGAGTGTAGATCATCAATGTCGGATCAAGAAAATGTCTATACATCCGGATCAAATGAAGTAGAAAATATCATCCCTACAAGCAAAGAACGTATAACTATTTTAATTTGTAAAAATAAAGATCACATCATTTTTTTTAGTGTAGGAAAAGTGGGCACCATAAAAGCAAGTGCCCTAATTTGACCTGGCAACCAAGGTAAAGGAGAAGTCAAAAAAGACACAAGCCTTGGCACACAAAGGCAAGGAACACATTGTGTGCTTCTTGTGCAAGCAAAAGAGGCGCTATCGAAGTCAATGCCCAAGGAGAAAGATTCTGGTCAAGAGTCAAGGAGAAAGCTCAAGTCAAGGAGGAGCTCTTAATAGTAAACTCAAGGTATCATTTATTGATGTAATTCCTCTAAGTAATGATAAAAATTATGCTAGTTCAAATTTATATTACTTTAATGCTATTTATCATGAAAATAGAAAGCATGATAAGGTTAAAGAAAAATATATAGTATATCGTACCAAGATTATCTCGCCTAAGATTATGAAGGTAGATAATAATTCAGGCAAGAAATCAAAAGAAATTAGATATATGCCCATGAAAAATAAAACTCAAGGTTTTAATGAAAAAACAAAATTTGAGGACTTATGAAAGGAAAATCAAGTCTTGAGGTCAAGACTTGATAAATTAGAAAGGGCCCTTAAGAAA
The DNA here is from genome assembly GCF_018446385.1 of Zingiber officinale. Classification (NCBI taxonomy): domain Eukaryota; kingdom Viridiplantae; phylum Streptophyta; class Magnoliopsida; order Zingiberales; family Zingiberaceae; genus Zingiber; species Zingiber officinale. Next base: position 33,275,437 of record NC_055990.1, on the reverse strand, counting down.
ATGATAAATGGTGTCCAAGGGTCAAATGGACAAAACCTAGGAATAAATAGACAAGAATTGTCCAATGATAAGAGGGGTTTGGGTTACAAACCTCAAGTCAAGAAAGATGTGTCCTATTACCATAGAATTTCATATAGTTATGGAGCTAACCCTAGGTCTAAGGGGCAATTCAATGTTTCAAGGGAAGTTTTCCCTAGAAGCAACCTTGAGAAGACCAATATGACTAAGGCTTCTAAGAAGCATAAGAAAGCCACTCAGAAGGTAATAAGGGAAGTTATACCTAGAGTTGATCGTGAGGAGTCTAGCATGACCAAGACTTCTAAGAAGCTTAGGAAGGTCATTAGAAAGGTAATTAGGGAAATTATCCCTAGTGAGTACCTAGTACATCTAAGGAGCACAAATAGATTTTGATTCCTAAGAGTGTATTCTCTACACCCTAGATGTGTTTAGAGAATGTCAACTCTAACTGGAAGAGTAGTTAACCTAACCTTGAATAAGTTGACACTTGAAAGACATTTTCAATGTAGTAGTACTCTTTGAAAATGAGAAGGTTTTAATGGTTAATCTTTAAAAGAGTAAAATGTGCTAAAATTTGAAAAATTGTACTTAATTAAAATTGGCACAAATAGAAAGAGTAAAAGTAATGTCAAGTTGAGTTTTCGGCATTTTCTTGGAAGATAAAGGGGTAACTTAGGATTAATTTTGCTTTAGTAATTAATTAAGGATAGTTAGATATATAATCTAGGTATATTATTTATGCTAAATTGTCATACTTTGTTTACCTATAAGATGCCAAGTCATCATTTCACACATATATATTGCCATGATATCATGATACATTCATACATTCATCATGATTATCCATAATATAAATTTAGAGTTTATTTTAGAAAATATGCATGTGATATCTGTCAAGATCATTTTTATGCATTATGTCAACTCCTTGTAATTAAGGACAATGACATTAATCAACAAGTGACATCTTAAGTGGATGATCAATTTTAAAATGCCTAAATAGAAATGCATGATCTCTTAGTTTAGGACAAAACCAATATTCACATCTCACAAGTGTTGGTGCGGGAAGCATCTAATGATCGAACCTGAGTTTTGATAATGGCAAAGGATTCAAAGTTAAGGTGTGTTGTGATCTAACATGTTGAATGAGTATTTCAGGAAAAGTCTTAGCTGCGGTTAGGCAAAGGGAAAACCCTAGGGGGTGGTAACCCTATGTCATAGGGGGTGGTAACCCTATGCGGAAAGTCTTGGCAAGTCGATGGCTTCAGGCAAAAGTCCTAGGGGGTGGTAACCCTAGGTGGAAAGTCCTGGTGTCGCGAACCAGGTGAAAGACTGGACTAGCCGGGAAGAGGATGTCCAGCAGAAAGTCCGGAAGCGTCGAGTGCTGAGCAAAAGTCCAGTCGATCTGGAGGATCGCACTGACAACTGGTAAATCTCATGAGTGGAGTAGGTGAGGACGTGTTCCCCGTAGAGGGAACAGTAGGCGTCGGGTCGACCTAGGGTTTCCGGGGGGAAACCTGAAGTCAGACCCGGACAGTTCGAATGCTGTCAAAACTTTCATTATTATCATTCATTATGTTTCTGTGCTAACTTTGTTTTGCAGGGTATGTGTTTGGGACTAACACATTTTGCAGGAACAAAGGAGCAAGTTACAACTCGGATGAACAGTGTCCGAGGCGCCTCCATGGAGCTTGGAGGCGCCTCGGGTGCGAACCAGGAAAAGCCAGCGCAGAAGGTTGGAGGCGCCTTAGATGAAGTTCAAGGCGCCTTGGGTCGAAGGTTGAAGGCGCCTTGGGTAGGCTGAAGGCGCCTTGAACTGGATGAAGTTCGACCAAGTCTGTGCTGATCTCCGCGGGTGACTCGGCCTGTTTAAGGCGCCTTGAAGGGCTTCAAGGCGCCTTGAACACCCTTTATAAGGGGTCTCGAGCAGCAGCACCAGTATAACGAACTCCAAGCAATCCTTACGCTACAAGCTGCTCTAGAAACACCCAGAAGTGCTGTTACAAGTCCCCGACAACCCGGAGCTTCAGATTCTGCTACTTTATTGTTGTCGGTATAATTTGTTTTAGTTCTTTCAATTGTAATATCTTATTGTACATTTTACGAGCTTATAGTTGTTGCCCACGGAAAGCGATCAAGGATCGCGGGCCTTCGAGTAGGAGTCGCCTTAGGCTCCGAACGAAGTAAAACTTCTTGTGTCCCTCTGTGATTGCATTCGTTATTTCCGCTGCGTATATTTACTTTGATAGTTTTACGATTCCGATACGATCAAAATAGCCACGAGCGCTATTCACCCCCCCCCCTCTAGTGCGTCTCGATCCAACAATTGGTATCAGAGCGGGGTCGTCTTGAATCAGTGCAACCACTATTCAAGACAATTTTCTTTTCGTGGTTTTGTTCGGAGTCAATTAGAATTTAGCCTCATAGCTATATTCAAATTTCTTTTTACGAATCGATTTTTTCCCGAAGTTGGTGCAACACCACTCGAGCTCGTAATTATTACTATTCTCTTCCCACACTACTAATCCAAGACTCAGTCTTGGAATAGATCTTGTTGTTTTTTGTTCTTTTAGATCTAAATGGCCCAACAAGAAGGATATAGCACCGTTCACCCCCCACTATTTTCCGGAGAAGACTTCGGATATTGGAAGGGGCGAATGGAAATATATCTAAAGATCTAGTTCGACACCTGGATGATCGTCAGAACAGGACTACAACTACCAACTGGTACCGATGGTAAGCCTACATCCTGTGAAAACTGGGAGCCCGCATTTATCAAGAAGGTGGAAGTCGACGCCAAAGCCACCTGCACCATCCAATGCGGTCTGACCAAAGAAGAGCTCAACAGAGTCGGTCCATTCTCCTCCGCAAAGGAACTATGGGAGAAACTGATCGAACTACACGAGGGCACCTCGGAAACCAAGGTAAGTAAGCGTGATTTGTTATTAAATAAACTATACAATTTGAAAATGCAGGAAGGCGAGACGGCAAGCTCTTTGCACGCCCGAATTCAAGATATCCTGAATTCTCTACATGGAATCGGGAAGAAGGTAGAAAACAGAGATATAATAAGGTATGCCCTTAACTCATTTCCTAGGAGTACACTATGGGCATCAATGGTAGATGCCTATAAAGTCTCTAAGGATTTGTCTTCCTTAAAATTAGATGAATTGTTTAGTGAATTCGAACTTCATGAACAGACTAATGCACGGCCATCCGAGAAAGGGATTGCTTTGGTTGCAGGAACGAGTCGAACACGGGAATCAAGAGGACGGCGAAAAGTTGAATCAGAATCAGAAGACGAATCCAATTCAGAAGATGAACTGGCCGACGAATTTGTGAATCTTGTAAAGAAACTCTACAAGAAGAAGAAGGGATTCAACAAGAAAGATCTGAAGAAGGCAGTTCAATCCAAGGAGGCCCAATCAAAGACAAAATTTGAAGTCACATGTTACGGGTGCAACCAGAAGGGCCATATCAAGGCCAACTGCCCCAATCAAAAGGAAGCCAAGAAGCAAAGAAGAAAGAAGGCCCTAAAGACAACCTGGGATGAATCTTCTTCGGAGGACGAAGACGACGAACTCAACCAAACAAGTTTACTCGCATTGATGGCCCGGGACCAGATCAGCGAATCCGAGAGCGAGTCAGAAGCCGACTCTGAGCAAAGCCACGGATCCGCATCCGTTTCCGAAGGACCAGACTCCGCTGAGTTGGATCAATGGATGTTGGATAGTGGATGCTCCAGACATATGACTGGAGATAAATTGAAGTTTTCAAAACTCAAATTAAAAAATTTAGGATCAGTTGCATTCGGCAACAATGGTCAACTTAAAGTAATCGGAAGAGGTAATATCGAACTCAGCTCCGAGTTTATTATTAGAAAAGTTCTGTTAGTTGATAATTTCAATTTCAACTTACTAAGTATAAGCCAATTATGTGATAGCGGATACTTAGTCACTTTTGACAAAACTAGGTGTCTAGTCAAAAATATTGAAAATCCTGAAATTACACTTAAGGGACTTAGGAAAAATAATATGTACTCAATTAATCTACCCACATCTTCAATAAAGTGTTTAATAACACAAGAAGAGGAGACTGACTTGTGGCACAGAAGACTGGGTCACACTCACACTAGACTCATTTCAAGAATGAGTCATAACGGTCTAGTTAGAGGTCTGCCCAAACTAAAATTCATTGAAACCTCAATCTGTAATGCTTGTCAACAAGGAAAACAAACTAAGTCAACACCTAAACCAACTCAAGGCGCCTTAAACAATTTTAAGGCGCCTTCAACACCGAGCTTTAGAAAACGAACAGATTCTTTCTGTTCATTTTTCTGCCGACACCAAAATAACTTAACTTGACTAACCAAGTGAAAGCTATTGTCCTGTAGACAATCAGCAAGTAACTCAAGGTTAGACAGTTGGCAAAGGATACTCAATCTTTTAGTTAAAAATGTCTATACTTTAGGGCTCTGATATCTGATCAACACCAATTACATTGCTATTCAACTTGACTCATGCTTGGACTTAAGGACCAACTGAATAAATAACCTAAATTAAAATTTTAGCTACTCTCTCTCTTCAACTTAAAAATTAACAAGTTTTTTTTAATTAAGCTAAGTCACTTTTCACTTAAGCTACATTTTCAAAGTTCAATGTTTGCAAAAGGCTTAGCTAAGTGGTTCATAGAGCAACTGTCAAATTTTTTTCAAACTTAGCCAACCTTGAAACCTAACGTTATATATTATTGCTAAGATATTTTCTAGGTTACCCTTTTGCAAAATTTTAACTCAGTGCTTTCAAAATTTTAGGTGAAAAGTTATTTTTCAACTTAGCACTTATCCTGTTTTTTTATCTAATTTATTTTTCAAAAAGAAATATTGAAACTGGCTTATTTTTTGATAAAGGCAAAGGGGGAGAATAAGAAAATTCAAAAGTAAACTTTAAAAGTAAAAAAGTAAAAATTTAAAAAGGAAACTCTGTATTAAGTGGGAGCTTCACAAAAGGTTTTAAGTGTTAGCTTAAGTTAGGCATTGATTTGAATAAGAAAATTCAAAAGTAAACTTTAAAAGTAAAAAGTAAAAATTTAAAAAGGAAACCCTGTATTAAGGGGGAGCTTCACAAAAGTTTAAGTGTTAGCTTAAGTTAGGCGTTGATTTGATTTTATATACTTAAGCTTGCTCACTTAAAACCTTTTTATGCATTTGCTTTTACTTAACTTTGAATTTGGGTTGCCATAATCAAAAAGGGGGAGATTGTTGGTGCGGGAAGCATCTAACGATCAAACCTGAGTTTTGATAATGGCAAAGGATTCAAAGTTAAGGTGTGTTGTGATCTAACATGTTGAATGAGTATTTCAGGAAAAGTCCTAGCTGCGGTTAGGCAAAGGGAAAACTCTAGGGGGTGGTAACCCTAGGTCATAGGGGGTGGTAACCCTATGCGGAAAGTCTTGGCAAGTCGATGGCTTCAGGTAAAAGTCCTAGGGGGTGGTAACCCTAGGTGGAAAGTCCTGGTGTCGCGAACCAGGTGAAAGACTGAACTAGCCGGGAAGCGGATGTCCAGCAGAAAGTCCGGAAGCGTCGAGTGCTGAGCAAAAGTCCAGTCGATCTGGAGGATCGCACTGGCAACAGGTAAATCTCATGAGTGGAGTAGGTGAGGACGTGTTCCCCGTAGAGGGAACAATAGGCATCGGGTCGACCTAGGGTTTCCGGGGGGAAACCTGAAGTCAGACCCGGACAGTTCGAATGCTGTCAAAACTTTCATTATTATCATTCATTATGTTTCTGTGCTAACTTTGTTTTGCAGGGTATGTGTTTGGGACTAACACATTTTGCAGGAACAAAGGAGCAAGTTACAACTCGGATGAACAGTGTCCGAGGTGCCTCCATGGAGCTTGGAGGCGCCTCGGGTGCGAACCAGGAAAAGCCAGCGCAGAAGGTTGGAGGCGCCTTAGATGAAGTTCAAGGCGCCTTGGGTCGAAGGTTGAAGGCGCCTTGGGTAGGCTGAAGGCGCCTTGAACTGGATGAAGTTCGACCAAGTCTGTGCTGATCTCCGCGGGTGACTCGGCCTGTTTAAGGCACCTTGAAGGGCTTCAAGGCGCCTTGAACACCCTTTATAAGGGGTCTCGAGCAGCATCACCAGGACAACGAACTCCAAGCAATCCTTACGCTACAAGCTGCTCTAGAAACACCCAGAAGTGCTGTTACAAGTCCCCGACAACCCGGAGCTTCAGATTCTGCTACTTTATTGTTGTCGGTATAATTTATTTTAGTTCTTTCAATTGTAATATCTTATTGTACATTTTACGAGCTTATAGTTGTTGCCCACGGAAAGCGATCAGGGATCGCGGGCCTTCGAGTAGGAGTCGCCTTAGGCTCCGAACGAAGTAAAACTTCTTGTGTCCCTCTGTGATTGCATTCGTTATTTCCGCTGCGTATATTTACTTTGATAGTTTTACGATTCCGATACGATCAAAATAGCCACGAGCGCTATTCACCCCCCCCCCCTCTAGCGCGTCTCGATCCAACAACAAGGACTATAAGTTAACTTATATGTGTTTTAATGTACATTAGATACAAGTAAGATGTTAGGATGGTGAACAAAACTCAAGATGTTGATCTAGTATATTTTTTTGAGTTTTAGTTTCATCAAAACACTTAATTTATGTATTATTCAATCATTGAAAAAGCTAGTGTACAAGTCATGTGTATTTAGCTTAAGAAAAATATTTGGAAATTAATTTTGAAAAGAATTTAATATATACTTTAGAAAATCTTGGTGAAGACTATCTTTTAATAGCAATCACCATTGTATAGTTCGACACAAACTTGGAAAAAATATTAAAGATTTCAAGAGTTTATAACTTTATGTTAATCTTTGACAATAAGATGTATTTTCTTAGAAAACTATTTTCCCTGATAGTATATGATTTAAATAATGTCTACGTAAAATTTTATGATTTTTGGAAAATCGTAGAGTAACTTAGCCATTTCTAAAATTTAGCCAAAAGCTTATTTCAGAAAAATCAGAAACTTAATCGATTAACCGATTGATTGGGGGAGTTCAATCGATCTATTGAACTAGGTTTTCCGTGAATAGAAGCTCATGGAATCGATCGGTTGATTGATTGAATAGCTTTGATCGATTGAGTCCCAACATCAATCAATTGGAAAAGCTGAGTTTGGCTGCAAATGTCTGATTTCATTCCTTTAAGCCACATTTAGTCATGTTAACCATCCTTAACCCTATGAAACTCATTTATGAATATTTAAGGGTAGTTTTCTTAATGAAAGAAAGGACTAGTTAAAGAATATTAAGTTGAAATTTTAGGATGAGGTTTAATTTCAAAGTTGAATTTTGAACCTCAAAACTTTAAATTTTAGATTTCCTAAAGATTTAGGAATTCTAAGTCATTGTTGGTACAATGACAAAAGTTTGGAGTATGTTTTGAGGGGGAGTTACTCCTTAAAGACATTAATTTAATTTTTTTCAATGAAATAATGAAAGATTGGAAATCTTCATTGTGTTGAGTGTATGCTCTAGAATGTGCATTTGAACACAATAAAGGGTATGAGACCTTCATTGTGATGTTATGAACAATAAGTGAGGTTATGAACAATATATGGATAACTATTTAGGGGAGAGTTTTTGATATGTACCAAAGGGGGAGAATGTAGAATTTAAGCTAGAAAATTCTCAATATTCACACGGGGAGATTGTGAAACTCTTATGTTTAAGGGGGAGAATAAAGGAAACTCTCATTAATGCTTTAGCATGAAAAAGAAGTTGAGACTATGAGATTAGCGTAAATTAAATGTATTGTCAAATATTAAAAAGGGGAAGATTGTTGGTGTAATTTTTCTAGGTCAAGGTTAACTAGTTTGACTAAGTATGAGTTGGTTCCAGCTTGAGTCTTGATATTTGAATTTTGATGTTTGACAATATATGAAAATTACAAGTGCAATTGTTTGTTTGGGAAGATCGTTGGTGTAATTCTCCTATAGTCAAAGTTTGACCAGTTTGATGTGAAGAAGAGTCAAGTAGGTCAACGTTGACCAGATACTTGACTGAAAAATCCTAACTGGAGGTTGGGCAAGGGCAAGTCCAACAAGAAGATTGACAGAAGATGAAAATCCAAGTGGGTCAGTATTGACCAGACACTTAGTGTGAAAAGCCCTAGTGAGTGGAGATAGACAGTTAAAAACCATGGTGAGTGAAGTCAGGCAGATGGAAATCTTGATAAGAGAAGCTAAGTGAAAATCTTAGTTAGTGAAGCTAGACAGTGAAGAAGTACTGGTGAGTGAAGCCAGGCATGTGGAAATCTAGTTGAGTCAAGGTTGACCAGATACCTGGTGTTTGAAAGTCCAAGTGGATCATGGAGGACTAGACCCTTAGCATAAGACAGTAAATCCAAATGGATTAAGGTTGATTGGACACTTAGTACAGGGAGAAAAGTCTAAGTGGGTCAAAGGATTCACCAGGAACTTGGTGACGAAGTCTTAGCAGATCAAGGTTGACCAGATGCTAGGCATGAGGGAGTCCAACAGGTCACGATTAACTAGATGTTTGGATTTGGAATTCTAGGCTTGAATTAGTCAAGTTAGGGTTGGTAAATCAATCAACCAATCGATTGAATCAGAACCCAATCGATCAATTGATTGATTGGGAGAGTTTTTGCGAGAAATGATAGCTCAATCAATCAATTGATCGATTGGGGTTATGCCAATTGATTAATTGATCGATTGGTGGCCGTTCACACAAGAGCACAGTGTGCTCCTCAATTTTTCAGTCGATTGATTGGGATACTCTAATCGATCAGTTGATCGATTAGAGTAGGTTTTCTCATGATGGCGCGAGGAAAATTAGAATTGATTGGTCAATTGATTCCGGGGTCTTTTGTGAAAGCACAGAAGGTGTTGGAACCAAATTCAAAATTCGGATATCATGTTTCTACACTCCTATGTGCAGTGAAAATTTAAAATTTTATTTATAATTTAACAATTAAATCAAAGAAGTGTTTGTATGTATTTTTAAACAAACATAAACATAATCTTTATCTAAGCATGCATTATAATCTAACAGTTTAAGTTATTGGACCTCGTGGTTATTTTGATATGATCAACCAAGTTAAGTTAGGTTCTGTTTTGGTTTGATCCCAGTGTCTAAGTGTGAAGGAGCTTAGGAGCACAGAAAGTCGAACGGAAGACGCAGCTAGCGAGAAGGATGGCACGGGAAGGGAGCCAACGGGCTCGATGTATTTTAGGGACGAGGTGCTCGGAAGAGTACACCGATGGATGAGAAGAACGTACACGATGTTCGAGGGATGAGAAGTTGGAGCAGAAGCCTGCTCGAGAAGAAGGTGAGAAATTAGGTTTGGGTGAGCTCTATTTCGGTTGGTCGAAATCACCCAAATGATCAGAGCAGCGGAAGATCCAAAGGAAAGCTTGGAGCAAGGTATACGCTGCTGGAGGCGCCTTCAAAGAGCATTAAAGGCACCTCTGAGGCACCCCAGCACGCCTTCGCTTCCTTCAAGCGGAAGGCGCCTTCCATGAACATGGAAGGCACCCTCTATGTGCAAGGGAGGCACCTTCTATGCTTATAGAAGGCGCCTTCGACCCAATCTTGCTACTATTGGCAGTGGATAAAGCTACAGATAGGATTTCCAAGAGTTATAAAAAGGACCCTGGAGCTAGAAAATACAATAACAACTGATGTAATTACTTTCCTAGTCTTTTCTGAGCTTTCATTGTGTGTAAAAGGCTTTTTCGCCTTCAGAGAAGGAGATTCTTAGTGAGCTTTGCAACTGTAACGCCCGAAAATTCTCAAAAGTATTTTAGAAATATTCTATGTTTTTTTTGAAATTTTAGAATATTTTTATGGAATTTTTAGAGTAGAGGAAGTAGTAAAAATAAATAGAAACGTAAAATAGCTTAAGCGGGAATCGAACCCGAGACCTATTGGGTCCTACGACTTATAGTGGACTCTAGTAACCAAGTGAACCCAGCAGGGCCGTGCTGAAAGGAAAGGGAAACAATTTTATTTAAGTTAGAGTTGGGTGAATTAATTCCTTAATATAAATAGGGAATTAAGTGAGGAGTTTTAATTTTACCGTGACTTACCTCTTCTCCTCACCCTTACACGCCGCCCCCTTCTCCTCTTCTTTTTCTAGGCGCACCAAGCCCCAAGGGCTAGGGTTCCGTCCCAAGGGTTCCCGAAGCACCTTCCGGCGACAACTTCAGTTACGAGGATGTTTCTCTCCGCGAGAAGAACGTGTGGACGCAAGAGAATCATCGAGAAGATCGTCTCCACCGGAGATCTAGCGATCAGATCGTAAGGAAATCTAGCGCGAGATGTAAGAAACCCCTCACCTGCAGTATAAGTAGTTCTCGTGTGATTGCATGCTTTAGTTTATTAGTTTATGAATTTTCGGCACATAGGGTGTGCAACAGCGCACGCCAAGTGCTTGATAGCATGTTCAGCACAATTAAAATGCGACTTAGGCATTTTAATAGTTTAGCTAAATGCGATAGAAGCATTTAATTAGTATATGCAGTTTTTCTACAGCTTATATGGGACTACGGTTCAATGGGTGGGCTCCCACAGTCGCCTCTAGGTTCAGACAACCTAGCTCTAGATTCAGATAACCTAGAAATAGCAAGATAAGAAAATTTAGCTATAACCAGTATTTTATTTTAGCAGTGGCACTGTACCGGATTAGATATCCAATGGGTTGGGCTCCCACAGTCATCCCTAGGTTTAGAAAACCTAATAAACCCTACTAAATACGGGACTTGCAAACCCGGGTCTAGTTAGCGATGCGCGCATAGCACGTACAGTTATCGGGCCCATCAGCAGCATGATTATGTATTTTCATCTATCTATGATAAATAGATTTTTTAAAACTCACAAACCAGTTGTGTATACAGTTTAAACTCAGTTCTAGCTTAGTTTTAGTTTTAGCTCAGTTCATGATTCAGCTTAGTTTCCATTATTGATACATGTGATAGCTCTATGATTAGTTTTGGTTTCTATGTTGTATGATACCATGCCATGCTCTCACCTGTTCAGCATGTATTTCAAATAGCATGTTTTCAAATCATAAATTGCATCGTATGCATGTTTTGTGAGGTAGATGGTTTCTTACTAAGCGATAGCTTACAGATACTCTTTCCTTATATTGCAGATAAAGGTAAAGGAAAGATGGACTAGCGGAGGCTGGAGGGCAATGTGATGAAGATGTGTGTGGAAGGAACCTGGAATAAAGATCTTGGAGAAATTAGCAAACTAAGACTTTAGTTTTATATAGTGTTATTTTCCGCATTCCTAGTTATTTTAATGCCTTGAATCGTGAACGATTTGCTTAGATTGTTAGTACTCATGCTCATATTCCTAGTTAGGTGTTATTGGTATGTTTCCAGCTATTATAGAACTCTTGTAGGTGAGTTTGGCACGAATCAGTGCTGAAATCAGAGGTTTGCTGCGAAATCAGAAACCCCAATCGATCAGTTGATCGATTGGGGGCCCTCAATCGATCAGTGGATCGATTGGGAGCCTGGTTCCGCGAACAGTAAGCTTCTGGATCGATCAGCCGATCGATCCAGTCGCATTCTGTCGCGAACAGTAAGTTCAGGGATCGATCGTTCGATCAGGAAATCGCTCCCGCGAACAGAGAGCTCTGGAATCAATCATTGGATCGATTGGCCAGTTTTGATCGATCAGCCGATCGATCCAGAATATTACCCCGAGCACAGTATCAATCTGAATCGATCCATGGATCGATTCAACAGCTTGCAATCGATTGAGTCCAAGCGGGATCGATTGGGAAGCAAGGTTTCGACCAGGAACCCTTGTAATTCAGTTCCTTGACCATAGGGGATGTAGGATATGCCATGTATACCTTAGATTACATCCCTCAGCACATGTAGGACCAGGAATTTGTATTAGCTTGACAAAGTTTTTAATTGGTACAGTTTTCCGCACCTAGACTTAGTAATGGTCATGGATGTAGCTTAGCACAGCATAATGTGACGGTCCGGCCTTACAGCCTAGCCAGTAGAAGGCGGGTCATTACAGAGTGGTATCAGAGCAGAAGTTCCATACTTCCTACACACACATCAGCATTGAACCTGCAGCTTCCAAGTAAGAATTTCTCTCACTTTGTTATGTTTATTGCTTTTATGTTTGTAGATAACTAAAGTATGCTTATCTGTGATAGTAACTAACATGATAGTATTAGCTAGGTAAACATGATGCTTTAGTTATGTATGTCCTTTGTTCCTTTAGAAATGGCACGAGGACGCCCAGCTAGAAGGGCACCAGCTACTGAGTCCCAGCATGAGGCAGGCAGTTCAGTGCCTCCCCCAGACCTTACAGCATTCTAGCAGAACAGCAACAGGAGATAGCCACCTTAAAGGCTAATCAGCAGAATACTCCCACTGTCACCCCAGAACCGAACATAGCAACCCCAGTAGTTATAGAGGTTCCCCCAGTCCAGCCTACAGCACCAGTAGCCCCGACAGCAGAGGCAAAGAGAGAAGCCTATCTGATCCAGTGGCAGAGAGTCAAGCCCGAGAACTTCTCAGGCACCAGCGAACCATGGGATGCTCAAGCCTGGTTCAAAACACTGGAGAGTACGATGGAGCTTCTGGACTGGCCAGAACATGAGAAGGTGAAATGTGCCTCCTTTTGCTTGACAGGAGATGCACATATGTGGTGGGAGAGAATTAGAGCGAAGCGCCCAGTGAACCAGATGACATGGGCTGACTTCGAGAAAGAATTCTTCGAGGAGTTCTTTCACATGCGGGTCACAAACCGCCACTACGACGAGTTCACTGAATTTCGTCAGGGCAACCTATCAGTGGAGGAAGTCATGAAGAAATTCAATAGACTGGCTCGTCTATGCCCCGAACTAGTCAGCACTGAAAAAGAACGAGTCCGGTTGATGCTCAAGATGTTGAGGCCGGAAATAGCAATGAACGTGGCTGGCGGCGTTCATAGGCCGCAAACCACCGAAAAACTAGTCAGCAGTGCTCTGACCACTGAGCACTACCAGAACAATATCAAACAGCAGAAGCAAGTCCTCTCAGAGTCCAAAGGGCAAGGAGGCTCAAGTACTCAGAAATAACAGGGCCACAGCTCTAACTGGAAAGGGAACTCCAGCAACAAGCGCAAACCAGGGAGTTACCCGAAAGGAGGACTAGCTAGTAAACAACCTAGTTATCCCAAATGTGCTACTTGTGGGAAATTCCACCCAGGAGTTTGTCGCAAGGGCACACGAGGATGCTTTGAATGTGGACAGGAAGGGCATATGGCTAAGCAGTGCCCAAACAAGACAAGTCTCCCTCAACCACAGCCGATACAGTATGGAGGCCAGCCAGCTCAGTTACATCACATGCAGGCCGTTCTAGATGGTCCACACATCAGCCAGGGCTGACTAGAAGCCCCTCCAGCTACGACCAATGCGAGGATCTACTCACTCACCAGAGAGGACGTAGCGAATGCCTCGACAGTTGTTACAGGTCAGATTAGTATTTTACAGCAAAGTGCAACTGTCTTATTCGATACTAGGGCAACCCATTCTTATATATCCAGGGCATTTGTCGAGAAGTTAGCGATACCCCCAGAGGTACTCAGTAGTCAATTTATGACGACATTACCTTTAAGAGAAATTATGACATCCACGCACTGACTCAGAGCAGTGCCAGTCATTATAGTAGACAGAGAACTCTTTTGTGATCTGATAGTGCTAAATATGACTGATTACGATGTTATTTTTGGGATGGACTTCCTGATCAGATACGGTGCCTCTATAGAGTGCCGTAAACATAAAGTCGTATTTTAACCCGAAGCAGAAGTGCAGTTTGAATACGTCGGAGAACCAAAGAGAAAGGCCAAGAAGTTTCTCTCAGCTCTAAAAGCACAGAAGTTAATGGATACAGGATGTACGGGATTTTTAGCGCATGTAGTCAATGTCAGTCAGGATAAGGACCAACAGCTAGCAGAGGTCCGAGTTGTATGTGACTACCCAGCAGTCTTCCCAGAAGAGTTACCAGGCCTAGCACCAGACAGGGAGATTGAATTTGAGATAGAACTCATTCCCGGTACGAATCCTATCTCCAAAGCACCTTACTGCATGGCTCCAGCAAAACTGAAGGAACTTCATGAGCAATTACAGGAGCTGCTTGACAAGGGCTTCATACGTCCTAGTCACTCACCATGGGGAGCGCCTGTATTGTTCGTAAAGAAGAAAGATGGGAGCATGCGCCTGTGCATAGACTACCGGGCACTGAACCAAGTTACCATCAAGAACAGGTATCCTCTTCCCAGAATTGATGACCTGTTCGACCAACTAAAGGGAGCAGCAGTGTTCTCTAAAATAGACCTCAGATCAGGTTATCATCAGGTGAAAGTTAAAGAAGGGGATATACCCAAGACAACATTCAGGACTAGATACGGACATTATGAGTTCGTAGTCATGCCCTTTGGCGTGGCAAATGCTCCAGCTACTTTCATGGACCTCATGAACAGAGTATTCAGGGACTACCTAGATAGATTTGTTATTGTGTTTATCGATGACATTCTTATCTATTCAGGAACTCAGGAAGAACACGCAGAGCACCTGAGAATAGTATTGTAGACCCTTCAGCAGAACCAGCTGTACGCCAAGTTCACGAAATGTGAATTTTGGTTAGATCAGGTGTCCTTCCTGGGTCACATCATCTCAAAGGATGGTATCATGGTAGACCCTAGTAAAATAGAAGTTGTGAGTAACTGGAAAAGACCCAAGAATGCCAGTGAGATCAGAAGCTTTTTGGGACTAGCAGGTTATTACAGAAAGTTTGTAGAGGATTTCTCCAGGATAGCCTCCCCACTGACAGATCTCACCAGGAAGAACAGAAAATTTCAGTGGACAGAGGACTGGGAGAACAGCTTCAGCGAGCTAAAGAGGAGATTGACTACTGCACCTATTCTGGCTCTACCTGAAAACACAGACAGCTTTGATATTTATAGTGACGCCTCTAAATTGGGACTAGGAGCAGTACTGATGCAAAATGGCAAGGTGATCGCCTATGCCTCCAGACAACTCAAGGACTATGAGAGGAATTATCCTACTCATGATCTTGAGCTTACAGCAGTCGTGTTCGCTCTCAAAATTTGAAGACATTACTTGTATGGAGCTCAGTGCAGAGTGTCCTACTAACTAGACTGTGAGGCCGATCGTCACAATATGCTAACTAATTCATGTACGGAAAGCTGATCTGATGAAAATTTTGCTGAACTAATGATTATGCTTCTGTTAATCGCTATACTATCTGAACTTAATGTTTAAACTACCCCTTGAATTGCTGTGGCTATGCTAGAAGGGGTGTTCTAGGTCTTTGCTGTCATCTAAGGCTGAACTAAAGTGTTTTCAGCTGGTACTAGGCCTCTGATCGATCCACGGATCGATCCAGCGTGCTACTGTGCACGGAGACTAATTTGGATCGATCGGCTGATCGATCCAGGTTGGTCAATCGATCCAGTGATCGATTCAGGACCCTACTGTACGCGGAAACTAGCGTCGGGATCGATCGGCTGATCGATCCAGTATGTCCAATCGACCCAATGATCGATTCAACGACGCGCTGTACGCGGTTCAGCTCGGATCAATCGGCTGATCAATCCCCAAACCTTCTGTTCGCGACGGAACTCGGCTGGATCGATCGGCTTATCGATCCAGGCACGTTCTGTTCGTAGAATAAGCTGCCCAATCGATCAACGGATCGATCGAGAAGCCTCCAATCGATCGGCTGATCGATCGGGGTTTCTGATTTCGTATCAGAAGTCTGATTTCAGCACTGGTTCATGCCGAAATCACATACAGCAACTCTATAAGCATAAAATAGAACTAATAAGCATAACATTACTCATGGAGTGCTATCTAATATGATGACAACTAACCATCTATGTATACTGTCATAATTCAAAACACTTAAACAACTAAAGTGCAGGAAAGTAATGACTTAAAGAAAATGCTATGTTCTAAGTGGGCTAGTTCCCAAGCATCGTTATTTCAAGTTCCTTTTTCCACACACATCTTCATCGCATTGTCCCCCAGCCTCCGCTAGTCCATCTTTCCTTTACCTTTATCTGCAGTATAAGGAAAGAAGTATCTGTAAGCTTTCGCTTAGTAAGAAACCATCTACCTCACAAAACATGCACACGATGCAATTTATGATTTAAAAACATGCTAATTGAAATCTATGCTGAACATGTTAAAGCATGACATGGCATACTATCATACAAAATACAGAATCAAAACTGATCATAGAACTATCACATGTATCAATAAGAAAGAGCTAAGCTAAAGCATGAACTGAGCTACACTAAACTGAGCTAGAACTGAAATGAAACTGTATACACAACTGATTTGTGAGTTTTGAAAACTATTTATCATAGATAGATGAAAATAATAATCATGCTGCTGACGGACCCGACAACTATACGTGCTATGCGTGCATCCCTAACTAGACCCGGGTTTGCAAGTCCCGAATTTAGTAGGGTTTACTAGGTTGTCTGAAGCTAGGGACGACTATGGGAGTCTAACCCAATGGATATCTAATCCAGTACAGTGCCACTGCTAAAATAAAATACTGATTATAGCTAAATTTTCTTATCTTGCTATTTCTAGGTTATCTGAACCTAGAGTTAGGTTGTCTGAACCTAGAGGCGACTGTGGGAGCCCACCCATTGGACCGTAGTCCCATATAAGCTGTAGAAACTGCATATGCTAATTAAATGCTATTATCGCATTTAGCTAAACTATTAAAATGTCTAAATCGCATTTTAATTGTGCTAAATATACTATCGAGCACTTGGCGTGCGCTGTTGCACACCCTATGTGCCGAAAATCCATAAACTAATAAACTAAAGCATGCAATCACACGAGAACTACTTATACTGCAGGTGAGGGGTTTCTTACCTCTTGCGCTAGTTTTCTTATGATTCTAATCGCTAGATTTCCGGAGAAGATGATCCTTTCGACGATCTTCTCGCATCTATGCGTTCCTCTCGCGGAGGGGAGTGTCCCCGTATCCAAGATGTCACCGGAAGAAGCCCTTGGGACCCTAGGGATGGAGCCCTAGGCGTGCTTGTGGTTAGCGCCGAGAAGGGGAACGGGAGAAGAGAGGGGCAGCGTGACTAGGGTGAGGGAGAGGAGAAGTTGCGTTAAAAAAAACAACCCCACTTAATAATTCCCTATTTATATTAAGTGGTAATTTCGGCCCAACTTACACATAAATATTATTGGTCCCCTTTCCTTTCAGCACGACCCTGCTGGGTTCACTTGGTTACTAGAGTTCACCTTAAGTCATAGACCCCAATAGCTCTCGGGTTCAATTCCCGCGTAGGCTATTTTACGATTCTATTTATTTTTGCTACTTCTGCTACCCTAAAAATTCTGTAAAAATATCCTAAAATTCCAGAAAAATACTAGGATATTTCTAAAATAATTTTGAGAATTTTCGGGTGTTACAGTATTAGCTTGACAAAGTTTTTAATTGGTACAGTTTTCCGCATCTAGACTTAGTAATGGTCATGGATATAGCTTAGCACAGCATAATGTGACGGTCCGGCCTTATAGCCTAGCCAGTAGAAGGCGGGTCGTTACAGGAACCGACTTGGATTAACAACTACCTAGGTTATAACCAAGTAAATAGTGATATTTTATTTCTTTTTTAAGTTGTTATTTCTTTTTATAATTGCTTTACTAATCTGAGTCCAAGGATAGAGGAAGGGTATATTTTTCTGTTTCAGGCAATTCAACCCTCTCTTGCCGGCCCTGTTACACCAACAAGTGGTATCAGAGCCCAACCGCCTCAAAAGAACTAACCACCGACTGAAGCATCAAGATCAAGACGATGGTCAGACCAATGATCTATCCACCAAAATTTGAAGGAGAATTTGCGTTATGGAAGAAACGCATAGAGGTATTCTTCAAAGCTAACTTATAAATTCTACTAATAATTAAATACGGCTTTGTAGCTCCAAAAACCCCCCAAGGAGAAGAAAATGAAGAATATCAGTGGACCAAGAAGGAGCAAGCAGACTTCGTAGCAAATGGACGAGCCAAGTTCCACCTACTCAGCATACTTCCGCCCCAGGAAGTAAATTGAATCAGAGATTACGACTCAGCAAAGGAACTTTAGGAGAAGTTCCTGGAATTGCACGAAGGAACTTTCGAAACAAAGCTTGTGAGACGGAGCGTGCTCCAGAATCAACTGCTAAGAAGGGTATTGCCTTGATTGCAGGTACAAGAAGAACCCAGGAAGCAAAAATAAAGCATAAAACCAAACCAGAGTCCGAAAAAGAACCAAACTCAGAAGATGATGACGATGAGATAGAAGCCAAACTCGTCAAGTTAGTACGCAAGCTCTACAGAAAGAAGAAGAGGTTCACAAAGAAGGATATCAAGAAGGTGGTTCAGTCCAAAAAGGCACAAACGAGTCCAAAGGTAAAGTTCGAAGTAACCTGCTACGGATGCAATCAAAGGGACACGTCAAAGCCAATTGTCCAAACCTAAAAGAAGTAAAGAAGCATAGGAAGAAGAAAGCACTGCAGGTAACATGGGACGAGTCCTCTTTAGAAGACTCCGACGAAGAGCTCGAACAGACGAGCTTTATTGCACTGACGGCCCGAGAACACATCGACGAATCAGAGACCCAAAGTGAATCAGAAATCGAGTCTAAGCAAAGCTACGGATCCATATCCATTTCTGAATGACCCAGACCCACTGTAAGAAATTCACTGCATAATTTAGTTAATTATTTAATGCGCAAGTTAGCTAAATCTAATGTTCGGGTCAAATCGCTTCAAAGGGAGGTAACAGCCCTTAAAGAAGTGACTAACCCTAGCTCCTTGACTGATTTCATTCAGACTGTAACCTCAACTCAAGTCCAAAAGCTTGAGGAAGAGAATTCTAGCTTGAAAAATCAAGTCAAGGAACTAAATGACACGTTGGAACAGTTTACTTTGGGCTCCAAGAATCTTGATATGATTCTTGAAAAAAATGAGCCGTTTACAACTGATCCGGACTTGGATTTAAGGCTAATGGAAAATACAAATCTTATTTATCCCTTGTTAATCGAAATAATAGAAAATTAGTCCAAGCATGGGTCCCCAAGTCAAATTTGGTTAATCAAGTTGGACTTGGATACTATTGGGTCCCCAAGGATCAGATTCATTACCTTGATAGACCTTATCGAGGCTATGATCCAAGGGAAGCCAATAGAAAGACCATTTTTATCAATAGAGAGAATTGTTTGATGATTGCTTTTACTGCTTTTATTATACATGCTTATATTAGGTTAGATAAGGACTTAGGCATAATTTACACTTGACTAGTTAGACCTAGGGATTTTAAAAGGAAAATTAAATATCCAATTTCTTTGAAAGGCTTTGTCTAGAAGTAGTGGATGATCTCATACCCAAGAAGGTATAATGCCTCTCCACAGCCTAGAAGCCAATCTTTGAAATATATATTTAATTGACTAATTGAAAAACTTGAGTCTAACTCAAATGTAAATTAATCCTTAGACATAATTAAAGATAAAATTAACCATCTCAAAAAAAAAACTCATAAGTTCCTTGATTGATAATTTAGAAAAGGGTGAGATGGACTTAGGTAAAATTTAGATCAACCAAATTAATTTAATCTAAATAAATCAATTAACATAATTAAACTTAAATTAATTTAATCTAAATAAATCAATTAACATAATTAAACTTAAATTAACCTAAATAAATCAATTAACATAATTAAACTTAAATTAATTTAACCTAAATAAATCAATTTAACTTAAATTAATAAATCAATTTAAACTAATTAATAAATCAATTAATAAATCAACTTAAACTAATTAATAAATCAATTTAACTTAATTAATAAATCACTTAACTTAATTAATAAATCAACTTAAACTTAAACCTGATTAACACCATAAAACCATCTCACAATCACCCATAGGGATATCATGTTTGACAACCTAGACCGGGTGAGATAGAACATTAAGGAGTTAATTTCAATCAAACTATCTTTTGATCCATCAAATTAAACCAAATCAAATACTTTATATGTAGGAACATAAAGATTTGGATCAATGGATGCTAGACAGTTGATCCTGTCCGAATCGTCGAACCAAAGGACGCTGGGCACGTGGCGCACTCCTAGTCGATGGTGTAGGCCTCCGTCTGGTCGCACGAATCTCCGGCGAACCTGCACAGAAGTCGGGCCGGGAAGGGGTTCCCGGCGGCGACCCTCCGACGCTCAAGTCAGGTAAGCGAGTGGTGGAAAAAGTGGCTCCAAAGCTTGTAGAATGCGTACCTCCGACGAAGTAAGAGGCTCTTTATATAGAGCGGTGAAAGAACTAATGCACGTCCACCGAGGCGCATACGTGTCTGCAGCCCATACCTCGGTATGTACCTGTCAGAGAGCTTACCTGACACCATACTGCTACAGTTCAATCACGTCTTCGATGGGACAACAGAACACCTTGTTGTCAAACTTAGAATATGGCCTAGCCATAGGACTTGACGGCTGTCAGAAGATGTTCCTATCCTTCACCCACCGCCCGGCCGGGACGTCCGTCCGGCCGGACGGCGCGAAGAGCGTCGTCCGTACGGCCTTAATTCCCTGTGCCAGCCGGCCGGCACGCCCATTATGTCCTGCCTTCTCTTAGGCCTTCCGCTCGGTCATTATTTACTATTTCATTGAGCGTCGGAACCCCGACCCCTGTCAGGGCGTCTTTCACTATCAGACGTTTACGGGCAGGCCGATCGGCCTGCCCTTTTTTCATTCGTCCGGTCGGCTCACCCTTCTTCGACGGACCACCTGGCCCTTTGACCTCCACGTGGCGTTGACCCCTCGTTAGGGGGTCCCGGGCTCTTACCATCGGATCACTTGCCTTCCCCTCGAGTCTAGTCGAAGGAGGTGAAGTCCGACTGACTGGACTGCCAATCTGACTGAGCAATAATTGCTGCATTGGGCCACTCGGCCAAGCGTAAGGATGCTCATCCGTTCGGCGGTATCTTGTCCATGCCTTGTGTTTTCTTGGCATCCATGTACGATGCTCTCCCCTATTACCCATCACGTGCGCTGCGCATGGTAAGGGGAGTTCATTAAATGCGGCCAGTATCCTGCTGACACGTGGCGATCGTGCGTTTGTCAGCGTATGGCGGTGGCGTCACTTCCGATGGGACAGCCGCCGTTTGAAATGAACGGTTGGATGACGACCTTGATATCGGTGACCTGAATCGGACGGTGGAAATTGATGGCGGTCGCCCATATAAAGCTCCCGACCCCTGCTCTTCGCCGCATTTCGACCTCCTCGTTTCTAGACATCCCGCTGCTCCTCCTTTCGCCGGCGACCCTGCGTTTCGGCTTTCCGGCGACCCTACAGCTTCTTCAGACCATCTTCCTTGCTCGTAAGACCCTTTTTCTCGCTCCCAACGTTTTCTTCTTTCTGTTAATGGTTTCCTACAGTCGGTTTCCACCCATTCCTTGCTTGAACCTTCCCCTTTTGTCCCGCATTCTTGTCTTTCGACCATGACTAGCACCTCGCAGTCTACCGGCGGTGCTCCGGGTCTATGGTACTCGACCATGGAAAGCCGTTTTGATGAGGAGGACGCGTTGCGTCTCGCTCGGACTTACGACATTCCTTCCGACCACCAAATAGTATTAGCCACACCGGCTGATCGGCCTCATGAACCGCCGATCGGCACAGTTCTTTTTTTCCGAGACCAATTTCTGGCCGGACTACGCTTCCCACCCCATAAATTTTTCCTGCAAGTCTGCAATTACTTCCGCATTCTGCTCGGCCAGGTAGTTCCCAACTCTATTAGGCTGCTGAGCGGAGTAATAGTTTTGTTCAAACTGAACAGCATCCCCTTAGACCCAAAAATCTTCCACTACTTCTACTATCCCAAGCAGGCCGAGTGGGGAACTTTTGTTTTTCAATCTAGGATAGGTTTCGTCCTCTTCGATGGCATGCCGAGCTCCAACAAACATTGGAAGAAGCACTTTTTCTATATACGTTTTCCCGAGCGGCCAACTTTTCGTACCAAGTGGCAGACGGCGATGCCAGCACAGCCGGAGCTTGGCAAATTTAGAGGCGACGTGGCCTACCTTCATGCAGCCGAACGGCTGGTTGGTCAGCGTTATCATATTGACAAGCTGCTCCTTCCGGGAGTAATGCACATATTTGGCTTGTCCTCTACCACAGCCGATCTGCCCTGCAGTATGAGTAAGTTCCCTTATCTTCCCGTTTATTTTGTTCTAACTGATTTATTTTTTGCTTCTGCATCTGAAGTCATGTGGCGCGCCAAGGCGACTGAGAAGCTCAAGTTGAAAGCCGCTCAGATTGAGGCGGTGATGAACAAAGAGGTCGCCGAGCGGGGCCTTGGTCTAGCTGATCCGACCGGCGAAGCAAGTGAGGGGACTCAGAATGCCCCTGAAGCCGTAGCAGCTACTACCTCCCACGAGGAGGCAGCGGGCGACACAGAACCTCCTACCCAAGCCGAGGTGGAGGGCCGTTCGGCCGACGATGTTCCGCTAGTCACTCGGAAGCGCCGCCGCCCGGAATCTGCGTCTGCCTCCACTCCACTTGATGAGCCACAGCCCGAGCGGGGCGCGGATGCTCCGATGTTGTCTGGGATGGTTTCCCTCGAGAGTACTCCGACCCCACATGGCTCTCCGAGGGCTAGCTCTGAGGTGCCGCCATCCAGCCCTTCTAGAACTCTGCGCCGTATCAGGCGTTTGGGCGACCTTCCCTCCTCGTTCACCGGTAAGGCCGATGCCTCTCAGAGCGAGCCGAGCGGCTCGAATTTAATTAAGACCGTTATGCGCCTCCCCTCAGAGGAATACATGGCTGCTGCTGATCGGCCAGTGGTCCCCGAGCAGCAGATCACCTTGACGGGCCCCCTTGCAAAAGCTTGGGAGGACGCTCGGCGTCGCATAAAAGCGATGACTCCTGGGCAGCTCGGCGACAGCAACCTCCAACAGGCCACCGGGGTATGCTCTTCTTCTTTATTCGTGTAGTTGAATTAAGTTTTTAACCTATTCACCTTTGCTCGTAGAACTGGGTGGAGCAGATTGCCATTAGCAATCAGTTGGCCGAGCTGGAGGACGAACTGAGCCGCCGGGGACAATCAACAATCGACGGCCGCTCTGGAGAAGGCCAAAAAATCACTTGAAGCCGAACGGAAAAGGGCTTCCGATCTGGCGAGCAAGGTCGTTCGGCTTGAGGCGATGATCAAGCAACGAGATAAGGAGATCAAGACGGCGACCACCCGGAAGCTCCAGGCCATCGAGGATATGGACCGGATGAAGGTGGAGATCCGAGGGCTGGAGCAACGCATCAAGGATCTGGATGCTCTGCTGGCTACCGAGAAAGGAGAGCCGCTCGGCCGATCTCCAAAGATTTGATGGAGACTTGCAGGATCTCCAAGCCGCCAGCGACGCTGCCCACGCCGCGCTCAAAGAATATCAAGAGGGGGAGTCGGCCCGTTCTGACGAAGTGAGGAAGGCGTATCTCCGCTCGGAAGATTTCGGAGAGAAGTTTACCGACAAGATATCCCTCACTTTCGAAGAAGCGATCAAGGCGGCGGTGGATTACCTGAAGACCAAGGGCCACCTGCCCGCTGAGCTGGCCATCCCCCCCGAGGACCTCGCGGCCGTGATGGGCGCCATCCCCGACACTCTTTTTGACTTTGACGCGTGATAAGCGTTTTTTTCTGTGTATGAACTTTTTTGTATTCCAGCCGTTCGACCCAACTTTTTTGGTTCACCCAGTGGATAATAGATAATCTTTTCTGTTCCTTCAACTTCTGTTTTGGCAAGAAATTTTTCACTCGTCGCGACTGAAGTGTTCTTTAAAACTCTTCCGCTCGGCACCACGCTCGGCACCATGCTCTACCAGACAAGTCGATTGTTTTTAATGTCTTTTATCATGCGACTGAGCAGCCGGTCGGCGTTCTAACGAAGCCGCTCGGCGTTTACACGCTACTATCTTTTAACTTCTACTGACAAACTTTTGCTCTGTGCCTTACCCCCAAAGGGGTTTTCCGTACACATTTGATAAGCGAGCCGCTCAGCCGTATGTTGGTCTTAACGACCAGGCTATCGTTGATCGTATCATGTGAATGGCTATCCGCTCGGACGTTTATAGACGCCGACTCGTCTCTCGATATTTAACGTCAGAGCTCGACGATCTTCCGCTCGGACGTTTATAGACGCCGGCTCGTCTCTCGATATTTAACGTCGGAGCTCGACGGTCTTCCGCTCGGACGTTTATAGACGCCGGCTCGTCTCTCGATATTTAACGTCGGAGCTCGACGGTCTTCCGCTCGGGCGTTTATAGACGCCGGCACGTCTCTCGATATTTAACGTCGGAGCTCGACGGCCTTCCGCTCGGGCGTTTATAGACGCCGGCTAGTCTCTCGATACTTAACGTCGGAGCTCGACGGTCTTCCGCTCGGGCGTTTATAGACGCCGGCTCGTCTCTCGATATTTAATGTCGGAGCTCGACGGTCTTCCGCTCGGACGTTTATAGACGCCGGCTCGTCTCTCGATATTTAACGTCGGAGCTCGACGGTCTTCCGCTCGGGCGTTTATAGACGCCGGCTCGTCTCGATATTTAACGTCGGAGCTCGGCGGTCTTCCGCTCGGCGTTATAGACGTCGGCTCATCTCTCGATATTTAACGCCGGAGCTCGACTTCGCTCGGCGTTTATAGACGCCGCTCGTCTCTCGATACTTAACGTCGGAGCTCGGCGGTCTTCGCCGGACGTTTATAGCGCTCGTCTCGATATTTAACGGAGCTCGGCGGTCTTCGCTGGCGTTTATAAGCGCCGACTCGTCTCGATATTTAACATCGGAGCTCGGCGGTCTTCCGCTCGGGCGTTTATAGACGCCGGCTCGTCTCGATATTTAACGTCGGCTCTCGACGGTCTTCCGGCGTTTATAGACACCGGCTCGTCTCTCGATATTTAACGTCGGAGCTCGGCGGTCTTCCGCTCGGACATTTATAGGCGTCGGCTCGTCTTTCGATATTTAACGTCGAAGCTCGGCGGTCTTCCGCTCGGCGTTTATCGGCTCGTCTCTCGATATTTAATGTTGAGCTCGACGGTCTTCCTCTCGGACTTATAGACGCCGGCTCGTCTCGATATTTAACGTCGAGCTCGGCGGTCTTCCGCTCGGGCGTTTATAGACGCCGCTCGTCTCTCGATATTTAACGTCGGAGCTCGACGGTCTTCCGCTCGGGCATTTATAGCGGCTCGTCTCTCGATATTTAACGCCGGAGCTCGGCGGGTTAATTTTGAGCTGCCGATCGGCGAATCCATTGGCCATCCTTTGCATTAATTTTGCTTCTGCATTACAAGGACATGGGTGACTAACATATACAAAAATGATTTACATTCGTGCACCTTTCACCCTGCTCGATACTGGAGATGATTCGCACTCCACGGTCGATCCAACTGCCTTCCTCCTCCAAATAATATGCTCCGATCGGAGCTTCTCAATAACCTTGAAGGGTCCGCCAGGAGCTTCTAACTTGCCGACATCGCCGACCGACTTGACTTTCTTCCAGACGAGAGGAATGATCCGGGGATTACACGCGGTTGTAATTTTGCTTCATCCATTGCCCATCAGCCGAACGGACGCCTTGGCTCGCTCCTCGTCGACCAAATCCAGCTCCATGTTCCTCCGTTCGGCGTTGCCATCATCATAACTCTGAATTCGGACGGACTCGACGCCGACTTCAACCGGAATAACTGCCTCGCCACCATACACCAAATGGAATGGTGTGACGCCCGTCCCTTCCTTCGGAGTCGTCCGGATGGCCCACAAGATGCCCGGCACTTCATCCGGCCAACTTCCTCCCAAATGGTCGAACCGAGCGCGCAGAATACGAAGAATTTCCCGATTGGCTACTTCGGCTTGACCGTTGCTTTGGGGATAAGCCACGGACGTGAAGTGTTGCTCGATGCCGTAGCTCTTACACCAATCCTCCAGCACCTTCCCTGTGAATTGCCGTCCGTTGTCGGAAATCAGTCGGCGAGGGATGCCGAACCGATAAATGATGTGTTGCCATATGAACTTTTTGACCATTTGCTCGGTGATCCTGGCTAGCGGCTCGGCCTCCACCCACTTGGAAAAATAATCTACCGCCACTAGTAGAAATTTCCGCTGTCCGGTCGCCATAGGAAATGGACCAATGATATCCATTCCCCACTGGTCGAACGGACACGAGACTGTAGATGCCTTCATTTCCTCTGCCGGTCGGTGGTTGAAGTTATGGTACTTCTGGCATGAAAGGCACGTCGACACGGTCCGAGCGGCGTCTGCTTGTAAAGTCGGCCAAAAGTACCCGGCCAGGAGGATCTTCTTGGCCAACGATCGTCCGCCCGGATGCCCTCCGCACGATCCTTGATGTACTTCTTGGAGGATGTAAGCCGAGTCCTCCGAGCTCACGCATTTCAACAACGGGCGGGAGAAAGCCTTTTTGTAAAGCTGATCGTCGATGAGTGTGAACCGACCGGCTCTTCTCCTCAGCAGCTGAGCTTCATACTCATTGGATGGTGTGGCGCCTGAGCGGAGGAACTCTATGATGGGTGTTCTCCAGTCGCTCGGAATCGTGAGGCCTGCCATCCGGTCGACATGCGCCACCAACAATACTTTTTCAATTGACTGCTGAATGGCGATCGGCGTTATTGAGCTCGCGAGCTTGGCTAACTCATCGGCCGCTTGATTTTCTGCTCTGGGTATCTTCTGAACAATAACTTCTCTAAAATCGGCTTTGAGCTTTTCGAAGGCTTCAGCGTAGAGCTTGAGTCGAGCATTATTAATTTCGAAGGTACCCGAGAGCTGCTGAGCGGCCAACTGCGAATCCGAATGAAGCGTTACCCGACCGGCTCCGACATGCCGGGCAGCCTGCAAGCCAGCTATGAGGGCCTCATATTCTGCTTTATTGTTGGTAGCTTTATAATCTAGCCGGACGGATAAGTGCATCTTTTCTTCTTGAGGGGAGAGCAACAATATTCCAATCCCGCTTCCGAGCCGAGTGGACGACCCATCCACATATATTCTCCACATAGCTTCCGGCTCTGGCCTTTGCACCTCAGTCACGAAATCGGCCAAGGATTGCGCTTTGATCGCCGAGCGGGGCTGGTATTGGATGTCGAACTCACTTAATTCCGTCGTCCATTTGATGAGCCGTCCAGAGGCCTCTGGATTTAGTAGGACACGTCCGAGCGGGCTATTGGTTTTGACAATGATCGTATGCGCCAGGAAGTATGGACGAAGGCGCCGAGCGGCCAGGACCAAAGCGAAAGCCAGCTTCTCAAGCCCAGTGTAGCGAGATTCAGCATCTTTTAAAATGTGACTAAGGAAATATACAGGCTCTTCTCCGCTCGACCTCACTAAAGCTGAGCCGATTGCATGCTCGGTTGAAGACAAGTACATATGAAGTGGCTCACCCGCAATCGGCTTGGCTAATATCGGGAGAGAGTTCAGAAATACCTTCAAATCTTCGAATGCCCGGTCGCATTCTTCGTCCCAGTAAAATTTTGTAGCTTTGCGTAAGATCTTGAAAAAAGGAAGGCTCCGGTCGGCGGTTTTGGAGATGAACCTGGACAGAGCGGTGATCCGACCGGTCAAACGCTGCACTTCCCTTGTATTTCTTGGAGGCGGCATATCTTGTAGAGCTTTCACCTTGCTGGGATTTGGTTTGATTCCCCGCTCGGTCACTATGTACCCCAGAAAGTGCCCTCCTTTTGCTCCGAACAGACACTTCTGGGGATTTAGCTTGACTTCATATTTGCGCAGCGTTCGGAAGGTTTCCTCCATGTCTTTGAAGAGATCAGCCGCTCGGACTGATTTAATGAGAATGTCGTCCACATAAACTTCTAGATTCCGCCCGATCTGCTCTCTGAATACTTTATTCATCAAGCGCTGATATGTGGCCCCCGCATTCTTCAATCCGAACGGCATTACATTATAGCAATAAGTGCCGTCGGCCGTCACGAAGCTAACCTTTTCTTGATCTTCACGGGCGAGCGGCACTTGGTGATAGCCCTGGTAGGCGTCGAGCATACAGATTAATTCGCAGCCGGCCGTAGAGTCCACCAGCTGATCTATCCGGGGCAGAGGATAAAAATCTTTCGGGCAAGCTTTGTTGAGATCCCGAAAATCAATGCACACTCTCCACTTGTTGCCTGGCTTGGAGACTAACACTACGTTAGCCAGCCAGCTCGGGAACTGCACCTCGCGTATATGGTCGGCTTTCAAAAGCTTTTCCACCTCCGCCCGGATGATGGCATTCTGCTCGGCGCTGAAGTCCCTTTTTCTTTGCTTCACTGGCCGAGCGTCCGGTCGGACATGCAACTCGTGCTGCGCTATGCTCGGCGAAATTCCGGGCAGCTCATGTGTCGACCAGATGAAGACATCATGATTTCTTCGGAGGCATTGGATCAGCTCATCTTTCTGTTTCTCCTCCAGATCGGACGCAATAAAAGTCGTGGCCTCCGATCGGGTTGGGTGAATCTGCACTTCCTCTTTTTCTTCATAAATTAAAGAGGGTGGCTTTTCGGTGATGGCGTTTACCTCAATTCGGGGCGCCTTCCGAGCGAAATTAGCTACTGCTCGGACCATCTCGATGTAGCATCACCGAGCTGCTAGCTGATCTCCCCGTACCTCTCCCACTTTGTCCTCCACTGGGAACTTGATCTTCTGATGGAAGGTTGAGACGACCGCTCGGAATTCGCTGAGCGCCGGTCGTCCCAAAATGACATTGTAGGAAGAGGGAGAGTCGACTACCACAAAGTTTGTTGTTCTTGTCCTCCTGAGCGGCTCTTCTCCCAGCGAGGTAGCCAGCCGGATCTGTCCGACCGGCTGAACTTCGTTACCAGTGAACCCATAGAGCGGAGTTGTCATGGGTAACAGCTCGGCTCGATCCATTTGCAACTGATCGAACGCCTTCTTGAATATGATGTTGACTGAGCTCCCTGTGTCAACAAATACGCGGTGAATAGTGTAATTGGCTATTACCGCTTTGATGAGCAGAGCATCGTCATGGGGTACTTCAACTCCTTCCAAGTCCCCGGGCCCGAAACTAATTTCGGGTCCTTCCGCTCGTTCTTGGCTACAGCCGACCGCATGAATCTGGAGCTGCCGGACGCTCGACTTTCTAGCTCGATTGGAGTCTCCTCCGGTCAGCCCGCCAGCAATAACGTTGATCTCGCCTCGGGAAGTATTGCTTCTATTTTCCTCTTCCCGAACGGATGGTCGAGACCGTTCTCTGGACACTCGGCGATTCTCCTTCCTTGGGGAACGATGCCAATCGGGAGTCTGTTGCTGTGGCCTATCAGCTCGCGTCCGATCGGCGTCATGAGTTCTCCGTTGCCTGTCGACTGAGGGAGACCGTCGTCCGGCATTCCGGGGCGCAGGATGAGCCACGAAGGGAAGACTTCGACAATCCCTTGTGTTGTGCGTATCCGTCCGGTGGAAGGAGCAAAACATCAGGGTCCATTTCTTTTTTGGCTTGGGTCGGGCGGCGGCTACCTCTTGCATGTGGGACCTGGCATGGGGGGATTGGATTACTTCGTCCCTTGGTCCTCTGGGCGGCTGATGAACAGCGTGCTGTTTCCGCTCGGCTGGAGGAGCCCGCTCGGTTGGAGTTTCTTTTTTCCTAGCCGCTTGTGCCTCTTCCACGTTGATGTATTCGTTCGCCCGGTGTAGCATGTGATCATAGTCTCGGGGCGGCTTTCGGATGAGCGACCGGAAGAAATCCCCATCCACCAGGCCTTGTGTGAAGGCATTCATCATGGTTTCCGAGGTGGCCGTTGGAATGTCCATCGCCACTTGGTTGAACCGCTGGATGTAAGCTCGAAGCGATTCACGGGCTTCTTGCTTGATGGCGAACAGGCTCACGCTCGTTTTCTGGTAGCGTCGACTGCTCGCAAAATGGTGGAGGAAGGCCGTTCGAAAATCTTTGAAGTTCGTGATGGATCCGTCCGGCAATCTCCGAAACCACCGTTGAGCCGATCCCGAGAGAGTGGTAAGAAAAACTCGGCACTTTACTCCATCTGTGTATTGATGGAGAGTAGTTGTGTTATCGAACTTACCCAGATGATCATCTGGGTCGGTTGTCCCATTGTACTCGCCGACCGTCGGAGGCGCGTAGTGCTTTGGCAGAGGGTCTCGTAGAATAGCCTCTGAAAATTGGCGATTGATCCGCTCGGGCGATGCGTCCGCTCGGGAGGCTTTCCCCTTTCTGTCATCTCGCCTAGGAATTTTCTCCAAAGAAGATCCCCTATCCCTATGAGCTGGTACGGCTTCAGGGGTGCGGAATAGGGCTCGATGAAATGCAACGGTGGTCGGTGGTGCTTCCGCTCGACCACCAGACGCCGATGTTGCTTGCTGCTCAGGCCGCTCGGCTGTGTCTTTTTGTTTTTGCTCCACGAGCTTGGCGGCCCTTATCTCGATCAGAGCGTCAAGTTCCTCGTTCGATAGCGTCACCACGTGTTGTCGTCCAGCCTCTTCCATGGCTGCCGATCGGACGCAGGAGCATTCCCACAAATGGCGCCAAATTGATCCTGTCCGAATCGCCGAACCAAAGGACGCTAGGCACGTGGCGCACTCCAAGTCGATGGTGTAGGTCTCCGTCTGGTCGCACGAATCTCCGGCGAACCTGCACAGAAGTCGGGCCGGGAAGGGGTTCCCGGCGGCGACCCTCCGACGCTCAAGTCAGGTAAGCGAGTGGTGGAAAAAGTGGCTCCAAAGCTTGTAGAATGCGTACCTCCGGCAAAGTAAGAGGCTCTTTATATAGAGCGGTGAAAGAACTAATGCACGTCCACCGAGGCGCATACGTGTCCGCAGCCCATACCTCGGTATGTACCTGTCAGAGAGCTTACCTGACACCATACTGCTACAGTTCAATCACGTCTTCGATGGGACAACAGAACACCTTGTTGTCAGACTTAGAATATGGCTTAGCCATAGGACTTGACGGCTGTCAGAAGATGTTCCTATCCTTCACCCACCGCCCGGCCGGGACGTCCGTCCGGCCGGCCGGCGCGAAGAGCGTCGTCCGTACGGCCTTAATTCCCTGCGCCAGCCGGCCGGCACGCCCATTATGTCCTGCCTTCTCTTAGGCCTTCCGCTCGGTCATTATTTACTATTTCATTGAGCGTCGGAACCCCGACCCCTGTCAAGGCGTCTTTCACTATCAGACGTTTACGGGCAGGCCGATCGGCCTGCCCTTTTTTCATTCGTCCGGTCGGCTCACCCTTCTTCGACGGACCACCTGGCCCTTTGACCTCCACGTGGCGTTGACCCCTCGTTAGGGGGTCCCGGGCTCTTACCACCGGATCAATAGTAAATGCTCTAGGTACATGACTGGAGATAGATTGAAATTCACTAAGCTGAAATTCAAGAACCTAGGGCCTGTTGCATTCAACAACGACGGAACACTTAAGGTAATCAAAACAAGTAATATCCAACTAAGTTCCGATTTCTATATTCAAAAAGTTTTATTGGTTGATCGATTGAATTTCAACTTACTTAGTATTAGCCAATTATGATGACTCAGGGTACTTAGTCACATTTTCAAAATCTGAGTGCTTAATTAAAAATGTTGAAAATCCTAAAATCTCACTTAAAGGAATTAGGAAAAAAAAATCTATTCAATTGATCTACCAACCTCCTCATTTAAGTGTCTATTGACACAACAAGAGGAAACCAAGTTGTGGCACAGAAGACTAGGTCACACTCACACCAGACTTATTTCAAAAATGAGTCAAAATGGCTTAGTTAGATGTTTGCCCAAATTAAAATTTACCAAAAATTCAATTTGTGCTGCTTGTCAACAGGGTAAACAAATCAAGTCAACCCACAAGTTAACCAACTTGAATAGAACTAATTCAATACTTGAGCTCCTTCACATAGACTTATTTGATTCACATAGGGCCAAATCACTAAGCAAAAACCAATATTGCTTACTAATAATTGATGATTACTCAAGGTTTACTTGGGTAAAATTTCTAAAAACTAAAGATAAAACCTACAAAATCTTTAAAACCTTTTGTAACTTAGTAGAAAATGAAAAAAAAACATACTAAAATTAAAAATTAGAAGTGACCATGGGGGAATTTGAAAACCTCAAATTTATTGAATTTTGTGAAACTAATGGATATAAAAATGAATGCTCATGCCCTAGAACCTCCCAACAAAATGGTTTAGTAGAACGAAAAAATAGAACCCTGCAAGAAGCCGCTAGAACCATGTTAAATGAATACAACTTAAATAATCAATTTTGGGCTAAGGTAATTAATACAACCTGTTACATTCAAAATAGAATTTTAATCAATAAAATTCAAAATAAAACTCTATATAAAATATATTATAATAGAATTCCCAATCTAAACTATATTAAAGTGTTTGGGTGTAAAGTTCATATCTTAAACACTAAGGACTACTTAGGAAAATTCACATCAAAATCAATCTCAGGAATCTTTTTAGGGTATTCCACAACCAGTAGGGTCTATAGAGCTTATAACAAAAATACCCTAAAAGTTGAAGAAACAATTTATGTGATTTTTTATGAAGAAGATAATTTACCTAACTCAATAAATGAAACTATTAATCAAAACACTGAAAATATTAATTAAAACACTGAAAATATTAATACAAGAAACATAGAAGATGATGAAGATGTTCAAATTAAATCTAGTCAATTACAAGAACCAATTATTTACTCTAACATAAGACCATCAAGAACAAGTATTAATCACCCATCTAACCAAATTTTGGGTGATCCAACCTTAGGGGTTCGAACTAGAGCATCTTATAGGAACCTAAGTCAGATAGCCCTCATTTCTAAAATTGAACCCAAGACTATAGAAGAAGTCCTACCAGACCCAGACTGGATACTAGCAATGCAAGAGGAGTTAGCCTAATTTTAAAGAAATTAGGTCTGGGAATTAGTACCTAAACTCATAAATAAAACCATAGTTGACACTAAATGGACATTAAGAAATAAATTAGATGATCAGGGTGAAATAGTAAGAAATAAAGCTAGGTTGTTGCTAAAGGGTTCAGCCAAGTAGAAGGATTAGATGACGATGAAACCTATGCACCCATAGCCAGACTTGAATCTTTTATAATGCTGCTGGACCATGCAGTACATAAAGGATTCAAGCTATACCAAATGGATGTAAAGTCCGATTTCTTAAATAGGTTCATTAAGGAAGAAGTATATGTTGGGTTCTTCGGGTCGCGAAAACCGCTTTTTCGCGTCGCGGAAACCCCGAGTCACCCAAAGCCGTAGATCCGTGCAAAGATTCGTAAACAAAAACTTTTCGAAAAACCTTTTCTTGTACGAGTTTGTAAAACCTTAAGATCTACACTAGATAAGGGTTATACCTTCGAAGCGTGCCTTTCGCTTATCCCGCTCGTCCAAGGAATTGCTGGATCTCTAGACCGTCAAGCGCCGGTCCTCTAGAAGTATCCACACGGACACGTAGGTGGAGAAAACCTCACACAAAGGTGTGCTAGCACCTTGGTGAGATTCGGCCAAGCAAGGAGGAGAGGGAGAGGGAGAGCTTGAGAGGAAGAAGGAGGAAGAATCACCACACTTGAATGAAATGAATGAAAATCAAATCAAATTCAAAAGTGGCCGGCCACTTCTCATCAAGAGTAACTCCCCATTAAATGCAATTAATGTGAAGTTAATAAGAAAATGGCTTTGTAACTTCCATGAGGTGGCACACCATGATGATGTGGAACATCATCATTGGTCCACCTAATGCCAACTCACCAATGAGGTGGCAAAAGGTCAAGTCAAAATTGACCTTTGGTCTTCCTTCTCTAGTCAAGTCAAACTTGACTCAATCTCTACCATGGTTGATCTAATCCAACCATTTGATTCAAGCCAACTTAATATAATGAATCTAATTCATTAAATTAAATTGATTTAATAAGTCATAATCTAAATTAGACTCATTAAATACATGACTCAACTTGAGTCGAACTCAAGTTAGCCCAATTAGGATTACTCTTAATCCAATTTGATTCATCAAATGAATCTAATCCTCTTGGTTCATCATATGAACCTAATCTCCATCTAATTGTCCTAAGTGTGTGACCCTATAGGTTCTTGTAACGTTGGCAATGCCCTAAACCCATTTAGGAGCATAAGTAATGAGCGGTATCTAGCAACACATCATTACTACCCAAGTTACAAGAATGTCGAGATCCGACATCACCTTGTGACTACTAATTGTGACTCCTCACAATATGTGACATTGTCCTTCTATCCTAGACATCTAGATTGATCAATATGAGGCATAGACCGTGTCATCCTCTAATCAATCTAAATCTTGAACTCCAAGTAGACTCACTCGATCAAATGAGCTCAACATCTAATGTTGACTCATTTGGGCATGGCCATGCACTTAGTGGTCTCACTCTATCAAGAATATTGATGTCGCTCCCGTCATATGGGAGGGATAGATCCCATCTACATCACTCACATCCCTCTGCATAATTTGTTACATACCCGGTAATCGCCTTTATAGTCCACCCAGTTACGGGTGACGTTTGACGAAACCAAAGTACATAACTCCTTATGTAGGGATCCATGGTGACTTCAAGTCAAAGGACTAATAGTCATACTAATAGCCACATGAGAAAGTATATGACACTCATATAACGATCCATGATACTTTCTCATGGTGGGTTATTCAGTATACATTCTCCAATGTATACCCATGTGTCAGCTTGATATCTCTATATCCATGACTTGTGAGATCAAGTCATCGAGCTGACCTACATGCTAGTCTTATTGCATTAACATTGTCCCTGAATGTTAATACTCGACTACGAATGATTTAGAGTAGTGTTCCCTATATCATCTCACTATCGATTCAACTAATCGATTGATATAGGTATGAACCTTCTACTCAAGGACGCTATTATACTTAGTCTATTTGGCACTAATACAAACAAGTATAATAACCAAACTAATGCCTTTATTAAAATACAAGAATATGATACAATGAGTCCATACAATCATCAAATGATTGGCTCTAGGGCTCTAACTAACAATCTCCCACTAGCACTAGTGCCAATCAGTATAGGCTCTAAGGCCTAATGACCTAGTGTGACCATCATGCTTCCTCTGTGCCAAAGCCATGGTCAAGGGATCTGCGATGTTAGCCTCTGAAGGTACTCTGCAAATCTTCACATCTCCTCTATCGATAATCTCTCGAATGAGATGGAAGCGCCGTAGTATATGCTTGGTCCGCTGGTGTGAGCGAGGTTCCTTCGCTTGTGCTATAGCTCCATTGTTGTCACAATAGAGCTCAATGGGGTCGAGAATGTTGGGAACCACCCCAAGTTCGATGATGAACTTGCGGATCAAATCGCCTCCTTTCGCCTCGATGCGGAATGTACTCACATTGTAGAATTAGCTCATATCCTGCTTCGAACTCTTCCAGCTGACAGCACCACCATTAATGCAAAATACGAACCCCGACTGCGATCTATAGTCATCCTGGTCGGTCTGGAAGCTAGCATCACTGTAACCCTTTACAGTTAGCTCATCATTGCCTCCATATATCAAGAAATATTTTTTAGTCCTTCGTAAGTACTTAAGAATATTCTTGACCGCTATCTAGTGATTTTCACCTGGATCTGACTGGTATCTGCTCGTCATGCTTAAAGCATACGAGACATCAGGTCGAGTACATAGCATGGCGTACATGATCGATCCTATGGCTGAGGTATAAGGGATCTGATCCATTCGATCTCTCTCCTCTCTAGAAGAGGGACCTTGAGTCTTCGAAAGACTCACGCCATGTGACATCGGCAGAAATCCCTTCTTGGAATTCTGCATGGCAAACCGAAGGAGTACCTTGTCAATGTATGTACTCTGACTTAGGTCAAGCAATCTCTTAGATCTATCTCTATAGATCTGTATCCCTAGAATGCGGGATGCCTCACCTAAGTCCTTCATTGAGAAGCAACTCCCTAGCCAGGTCTTGACAGACTGAAGCATAGGGATGTCCTTCCAATGAGCAGTATGTCATCCACATACAATATGAGGAAGACAACTATGTCCCCTACAACCTTCTTGTAGACACAAGGCTCATCTTCGTTCTTGATGAAACCAAACTATTTGATTGCATCATCGAAACGAAGATTCTAGCTCCGAGAAGCTTGCTTTAGTCCATAAATGGACCTATGCAGCTTGCATACTCTGCTAGTATGCTGTGGATCTACAAAACCCTCAGGTTGTGTCATGTACACATCCTCGAGTAGGTTTCCATTCAGAAACGCGGTTTTGACATCCATCTGCCATATCTCATAGTCATGGTAGGCTGCAATAGCAAGCATGATCCGAATGGACTTAAACATCGCTACTGGAGAAAAGGTTTCATCATAGTCAATACCATGAACCTGCTTAAAACCTTTAGCTACCAAGCGACCCTTATAAATAAGTCCATCCATGTCAGTCTTTCTCTTAAAGACCCACTTACACCCAATGGGTTTTACCCCTTCAGGTGGATCAACCAAAGTCCATACTTGGTTGGTGTACATGGATTCCATTTCGGATCTCATGGCTTCTAGCCATTTCTCAGAGTCTGGTCTCATCACAGCTTCCTGATAGGTGGTAGGCTCATCCTCTATGAGCACAATGTCATCATGGTCAGACAAGAGAAATGAGTATCTCTCAGGCTGACGACGTACCCTATCAGACCTGCGAAGAGGTATGTCTACTTGAACTGGTTGTTGTTCCTCAACTCTTTGTGGAACATTATCCACAACACTTTGTGGTTCCAGTTCAATTTCCATCGAGGCATCAGTGCTATTGTTCGCATCTTGAACTTCTTCAAGATCGAACATGCTCCCACTAGTCTTTCTAGAAACAAAGTCCCTTTCTAGAAAGACCCCAGTCTTTGCCACAACTACCTTGTGCTGACTGGGAATGTAGAAGTAATATCCCTTAGTTTCCTTGGGATATCCGATGAAATAGCACTTGTCGGATTTGGGTCCTAATTTGTCTGAGACTTGACGTCATACGTAAGCCTCACAACCCCAAATCCTCATGAAAGACACATGGGCATCTCTCCCAGTCCATATCTTATATGGTGTCTTTATCACGGCCTTTGATGGAACTCGGTTGAGAATGAAAGCTGTCGTGTCTAGAGCATATCCCCATGGATATGTCGGAAGATCTGTGTGACTCATCATAGATCGTACCATATCTAATAGAGTACGATTCCTCCTTTCGGATACACCATTCCACTGTAGTGTTCCAGGAGGAGTGAGTTGGGATAGAATCTCACACTCAGCTAGGTAGTCACGAAACTCATGGATAAGGTATTCTCCACCTCGATCTGATCGAAGTATCTTAATACTCTTGCCAAGCTGGTTCTGTACTTCATTCTTGAATTCTTTGAACTTTTCAAAGGATTCAGACTTATGTGTCATCAAGTACACATAACCATATCTACTGAAGTCATCAATAAATGTGATGAAGTATCTATAACCGCCTCTAGCAGCAACATTGAAAGGGCCACATACATCACTATGTATGAGTCCTAACAAATCAGTTGCTCTCTCACTATGCCCACTAAAGGGGGTCTTGGTCATCTTGCCTCGTAGGCATGACTCGCATATCTCATATGATTCTAAATCAAATGAGTCCAGCAAACCATCCTTATGGAGCTGGGATAAGCGCTTGTCATTTATATGACCTAAGCGACAGTGCCAGAGATAAGTTTGGTTCAAGTCATTTGACTTGAACTTCTTGGTATTTATGTTATAAATAGGGCTCTCAAGGTTTAGAATATAGAGTCCGTTTATTAGTGGTGCACTACAATAGAACATATCTTTTAAATAAACAGAACAACATTTGTCTTTTATTATAAAAGAGTATCCTTTCTTGTCTAAACAAGAAACTGAAACTATGTTCTTAGTAAGAGCAGACACATAACAACAATCATCTAAATCTAGTACAAGCCCAGAGGGCAAAGACAGCTGATAAGTTCCTACAGCAACAGCAGCAACCCGTGCTCTATTGCCTACTCGTAGGTCCACCTCGCCCTTTGCCAATGCTCTGCTATTTCTCAGTGCCTGCACATCAGTACAAATGTGAGAAGCACATCCAGTATCTAATACCCATGATGTAGAAATAGATAGATTGACTTCTATAACATATATACCTGAAGTGGAAGTCTCACTTCGCTTCTTCTTAAGATCCTCCAAGTATACCTTGCAGTTCCTCTTCCAGTGCCCGGTCTGACCGCAGTGGAAGCAGGTAGCATCCTTGGCGACCCCTCCTTTAGGCTTCAGTGCCTTGCCTTTGCCCTTGGTTTGGGACTTTCCCTTACCTTTGGGCTTGCCCTTGCCCTTGTGCTTACGGATAATCCTACAGCAACAGCAGCAACCGTGCTCAATTGCCTACTAAGTAGCTCCAGCATGGCTTGTCAATCCTGCTATGTTATAATTGAGAACGAATTGACTATAGCTATCCGGCAAGGACTGCAAGATCAAGTCAGTGGCCAGCTCTTGGCCAAGTGGGAACCCCAATCTTTGTAGGTTCTCTATGTACCCAATCATCTTGAGTACATAAGGACCTACAGGAGCCCCGTCTGACATCTTGCACTGAAACAGTGCCTTAGAGATCTCAAATCTCTCATGCCTCGCTTGTCCCTGATATAGTTGGCGAAGATGCTCAACCATATCGTAAGCGCCCATCAACTCGTGTTACTTCTGAAGCTCAGAGTTCATGGTCGCGAGCATTAGACAGGACACATCTAATGCGTTGTCTTGATGCTTCTTGTAAGCATCTTTGTCTGCTCGCGGGGCATTGGCAGGAGGAGCCTCCGGAATGGGCTGCTCCAGGTTTACGTTCTGGGTGAGAACTATTCTCAAATTCTTGTACCAAGAAATTCGCTCCGTTGAGCTTGTCCTTCTCAAGGACAGATCGCAGGGAGAAGGAATTCGTGTTTGACGTCATGGTTATCTACAACAGAAAATTTGCAGAAATAAATATCATATTCTTTTAAAATCATTTAATTAGGCCTTTAATTAAAAGATGCTCCCACTGAATACTATAATTCATGTGGGACAAGATCCACATCATACTAACCCTTGAGTTAGCTTTGGCTAATACGCCCAAGGCTTAGTATGACGGTAGGTAACGATTACCAATTACATCTCTATGCAACTCTTGTTTATAGAATCAATATCCGCATTTATATTAAAACTCGAGTTAGCTTTGGCTAATACGCCCGAGAGTTAATATAGATGTGATTTTTGACCTATCTTTTCCAACCGTTGGAATAATGCCTATAGTTGACTCGATCCAACCGAGTAACTAGGAATACTCAATCTAATTGAGTTTGTATTCACCCATGCGTTGATAGGCGGGACCAAGGTTGTCCCTCCGTACCCTACCAAGATAATATGTATTGCTCTGCTTTGGCAGATTCAACAACACATGTGATCGAGGTAGTGATAGGTATCACGGCACGGTTAGACATTTAGAGTTGGTTCGATCTAGATCTAATCTAATCGAGAAGGATGCATCTTGTGCATGACTTAGATCTAATCTAATCGCAAGGGTGCATCATGTGCACGACTTAGATCTAATCTAATCGTTAAGGCACTAATTAATTAATTAATTATTAAACATGCATCAAATACATAGCAATTAATTAATTAATCTATTTGTGATTTAGTCATGGCCCTACTACGATCTTCTCAAGCCAATGAGAAGATCGAATGGTCAACCTAGGGTCAACAGCTTCTCCAAGCTCCTCCCTTTGACCACCTTGTGTTGCTCGTGCCCGCCTCGGAACTCCGTCTCGTGTGGACCCTCCACCGCTCCAATTTGTACATTACAATTTGAAACTCGAGTTACATTCGAGTCTAAATCTAATTTACAACAAGAATATAAGAGAAGGCATGACGCGCAGGTCGCGAATAAATAAAAACATACAACACGCGCAAACACATAACGACACGCAGGCCGTATTATGAATTACAACACAACCAATCATATTGGGTTTTGGGCCATGACTATCACAAAATTTATATATAATTCAAAATTATATATTTTCATAATTTTCTATAATTTTAAAATTAATTTTTAAAATTTTTACGAGTAAAATTTCCCGGCGGTCCCGTTTAGCGGTTTCGGGCGCAATCGCGGAACGGATCCCCTTGCGGGGCCCAGGGGCAGCGCCCCTACCCGCGATCTAACCATCGCGAGGGTTCCTTTGCGATCCAACAGCGCCTAAACCCGCTGTCCCAAAACGATTTGGGCCGAGACATTGTCGTTTCGGAAAAATCTTCCCGGCGGGTTCGTTTTTAGCGATTTCGGGTGCAATCGCGGAGCAAATCCCCTTGCGGGGTTAGGGGCAGTACCCCTACCCGTGATCTAACCATCGCGAGTTGCTCCTAAACGATCTAATGGCACCCGACCCCGCTGTCCCAAACGGATTTGGGGCAAAACGAAGCCGTTTAAAGGAAAACTTTCCGGTAGCCGAAGCCTACAAGTGTCGAGACACTTGTGCTTCGCTTCTACGGAAAAATTACTCATAAAAACTCTAAAAACTCAATTTTTACAGAAAATTACAGAAGGTATATTTTTCATAAAAATACAAACGAACTCGTACAAGTCTTTGCACGTGGCTCTGATACCACTGTTGGGTTCTTCGGATTCGCGTCGCGGAAACCCCGAGTCACCCAAAGCCGTAGATCCGTGCAAAGATTCGTAAACAAAAACTTTTCGAAAAACCTTTTCTTGTACGAGTTTGTAAAACCTTTAGATCTACACTAGATAAGGGTTATACCTTCGAAGCGTGCCTTTCGCTTATCCCGCTCGTCCAAGGAATTGCCGGATCTCTAGACCGTCAAGCAGTATCCACACGGACACGTAGGTGGAGAAAACCTCACACAAAGGTGTGCTAGCACCTTGGTGAGATTCGGCCAAGCAAGGAGGAGAGGGAGAGGGAGAGCTTGAGAGGAAGAAGGAGGAAGAATCACCACACTTGAATGAAATGAATGAAAATCAAATCAAATTCAAAAGTGGCCGGCCACTTCTCATCAAGAGTAACTCCCCATTAAATGCAATTAATGTGAAGTTAATAAGAAAATGGCTTTGTAACTTCCATGAGGTGACACACCATGATGATGTGGAACATCATCATTAGTCCACCTAATGCCAACTCACCAATGAGGTGGCAAAAGGTCAAGTCAAAATTGACCGTTGGTCTTCCTTCTCTAGTCAAGTCAAACTTGACTCAATCTCTACCATGGTTGATCTAATCCAACCATTTGATTCGAGCCAACTTAATATAATGAATCTAATTCATTAAATTAAATTGATTTAATAAGTCATAATCTAAATTAGACTCATTAAATACATGACTCAACTTGAGTCGAACTCAAGTTAGCCCAATTAGGATTACTCTTAATCCAATTTGATTCATCAAATGAATCTAATCCTCTTGGTTCATCATATGAACCTAATCTCCATCTAATTGTCCTAAGTGTGTGACCCTATAGGTTCTTGTAACGTTGGCAATGCCCTAAACCCATTTAGGAGCATAAGTAATGAGCGGTATCTAGCAACACATCATTACTACCCAAGTTACAAGAATGTCGAGATCCGACATCACCTTGTGACTACTAATTGTGACTCCTCACAATATGTGACATTGTCCTTCTATCCTAGACATCTAGATTGATCAATATGAGGCATAGACCGTGTCATCCTCTAATCAATCTAAATCTTGAACTCCAAGTAGACTCACTCGATCAAATGAGCTCAACATCTAATGTTGACTCATTTGGGCATGGCCATGCACTTCGTGGTCTAACTCTATCAAGAATATTGATGTCGCTCCCGTCATATGGGAGGGATAGATCCCATCTACATCACTCACATCCCTCTGCATAATTTGTTACATACCCAGTAATCGCCTTTATAGTCCACCCTGTTACGGGTGACGTTTGACGAAACCAAAGTACATAACTCCTTATGTAGGGATCCATGGTGACTTCAAGTCAAAGGACTAATAGTCATACTAATAGCCACATGAGAAAGTATATGACACTCATATAACGATCCATGATACTTTCTCATGGCGGGTCATTCAGTATACATTCTCCAATGTATACTCATGTGTCAGCTTGATATCTCTATATCCATGACTTGTGAGATCAAGTCATCGAGCTGACCTACATGCTAGTCTTATTGCATTAACATTGTCCCTGAATGTTAATACTCGACTAGGAATGATTTAGAGTAGTGTTCCCTATATCATCTCACTATCGATTCAACTAATCGATTGATATAGGTATGAACCTTCTACTCAAGGACGCTATTATACTTAGTCTATTTGGCACTAATACAAACAAGTATAATAACCAAACTAATGCCTTTATTAAAATACAAGAATATGATACAATGAGTCCATACAATCATCAAATGATTGGCTCTAGGGCTCTAACTAACAGTATATGTTAGTCAATCCCTAAGATTTGAGGACTTGGACCACCTGAACCATATTTTTAGGTTAAAAAAAGCCCTATATGGACTAAAACAAGCACCTAGGGTGTGATATGAATGTCTATCAAATTATTTAATAACTAAGGGATTTAAACAAGGTCAAATAGATCAAACCTTATTTGTAAAAATCTTAGAAAAAGATATCTTTATAACCCAAATTTACATAGATGATATAATTTTTGGTTCGACAAACACTAAATTTTTAAAAGAATTTACCAAATTAATGGAAAGTGAATTCAAAATGAGCCTAGTTGGGGAGCTCAACTTTTTCTTAGGCTTACAGATTAAACAAATCAAAGATGGAATTTATATTTTTCAAACTAAATATGCTAAAGAACTAATCAGAAAATTTGGCAGGAAAAATTTGAAAAATATAAATACTCTAATGACAACTAATATTAAAATCAATTCTGACTTAGAAGGAAAATCAGTAGGCTTGAAAAACTATCGAAGTGCGATAGGAAGTCTACTCTACCTAACCACAAGTCGACCCGACATTCTATTTGCAGTAGGTATGTGTGCAAGATACCAATCTTGTGTAAAAGAGTCACACCTAACAAATGTTAAGAGAATTCTAAGGTATATTTAAGGGAACCCTTAATGTAGGATTTTGGTACTTAGGACTTGCACCTTTGACCTAACTGGCTATTCTGACTCAGACTATGTCGGATGCAAACTAGATAAAAAAAAGCACAAATGGTAGCTATCAATTTCTTGGTCAGTGTCTAGTAAGTTGGTCAAGCAGAAAGTAGCACTGTGTTGCTTTATCCACTACTGAAGCTGAATACATAGCTCTAGGAGAATGTGCATCTCAACTACTATGGATGATACATACCTTAAAAACTATCAACTAGATTATAAAAACACAAAAAAATTTAATTGATAATGTAAGTTCAATTAACTTAACCAAAAACATAATTCACCACTCAAGAACTAAACACATAGAGGTAAAACGCCACTTTGTAAGGGATCATGTAGCTAAGGGTGATATTGTATTTAACTATGTTGAGTACAAATCAAACCTGGCTGATATTTTCACAAAACCCTTACCTAAACTTGAGTTCAGTACACTTAGAAGATAGATAGGACTGTGTTTTGTAGAATAGAGTTTACTGTCAAACTTAATTCTTCTAATTGTTATTTCAGTCTGTTACTCATTTTT
Organism: Zingiber officinale; assembly: GCF_018446385.1. Lineage (NCBI taxonomy): Eukaryota > Viridiplantae > Streptophyta > Magnoliopsida > Zingiberales > Zingiberaceae > Zingiber > Zingiber officinale. The sequence continues at coordinate 33,231,642 of NC_055990.1, read as the reverse complement.
AAAATTCTAGAAAAAATATTTTCAAAATTCCAATTTTATTAGTTTTTCAACACATTGGACTTAGCTTAGGTATTTACCCCCTAGAAAGCATGTACCCCTAATTCTTAGCCAGAGCATCTCACAAGCACACTAGGTTTACCTTCCTTGTGTATGAAAAACACTTAGAATTTACTTAATTTGACTAATCAAGAGAAAACTACTACCTTTTGGTAAACAGTTAGTAATTAAAGGTTAGACAATTGTTTGTAAGTAAATATTTTGGTTACTCATGCTTGGAATCTAGGATTTTTTATATATAACAAAATTATTTTGGCATTAATCAAAGGGGAGTGAACAAGGGATTTTTAAAACCAAGTTGATATTTTCTTTTGACTTAGTTTTTGAAATAATAAAAAAAATATTATGGTACTTAGTGTTAAAAACTTTTTTATAGTTTTTTCTCTACATTTTACTAAGTGTTGGAATTTTTTTGTTAGAATAAATTCTTGGTTTTTGAAATAAATATTTTTTTACTCAGCTTAAAAATGTCTTTTGGAAAAATTATTTTAACTACATTTTACTAAGGCTTTTCTTTTTCTGAGCTTCAGTGCTAAATTTTAAGATTCTTTTAAGCTCATTTTTTTCTAAAGTCAACATTTTTTTATCAAAATATCTTAATATCTAGCTAAGCATTAAGTAAAAGTACTTATCTTGAGCTTATCTTTCACACCTTTTTTTTAAAAAAAAAAGTAAAGTACTTAACTAAGTTTTAGAACTCTTTAAACGTTTATAACTTTCTCTCTAAGTAATTTTCAAAAATTCAAAATTTTTCTAAAGTTTCTTTATCAAAACTAATATTTAAAGTACGAGTTGCCTTTCAGGGGAGCTAATTATTCCCTTTTATAATTAGTATTTTTGATCTATGGCAAAGGGAGAGAGGAAAGTAAAAGTTAAGTTAAAAATAAATAAAAAGTTAAGTTAAAGTTGAATAATTAGAACAACTTGTTATTGCATCACTTACTATGTTTTTAATGTCATGTTGTATTTATCTTACTATCTTTTTATGCTATGATCTTGTTATATTTTTACTTAACTTTGAATTTTATTGTCATAATAAAAAAGAGAGATTATTAGTGCGGTAAGCATCCGACGATCGAACCTAAGTTTTGATAATGGCAAAGGGTTCAAAGTTAAGGTCATTTGTGATCTAACATATTTAAATGAGTTTGCAGAAAAGTCCTAAGTGTACTTAGGCAAAAGTCCTAACTGCGGTTAGGCAGGTGGAAAACCCTAGGAGGTGGTAACCCTAGGCGAAAAGTCTTGACGGGTCGAGGGCTTCAGGCAAAAGTCCTAGAGTCGAGGACTCTACGTGGAAAGTCTTGGTATCACGAACCAGGTGAAAACTGGGCGGGTCGTGGAGCGGAAAGTCCTGGAGCCTCGGGCGCTGAGCAAAAGTCTAGTTGGTCTAGAGGATTAATTGACAACATGTAAACTCTCTTGAGTGGAGTAGGTGAGGATGCGCTCCCCGATGAGGGAACAGTAGGCGTCGGTTCGACTTAGGGTTTCTGGTCGAGAATCCGAAATCAGAACTAGACAGCCCGATGATTGTCAAATACTTTAATTTTACATATCTATATTGTGATAACTTTGTTTTGCAGGGTATACTGGTTTGTTGGACTAACGTATTTTGTAGGAAGCGAATTGGACATCCTTGCCTCGGATAAACAGTACCCGAGGTGCCCTCCATGGAGCTTGGAGGCGCCTCGGGTCGCATGTAGAGACCCTCTCGCAGCAAGGTGTGAGGGCGCCCTGGATGCTGAACAGAGGGCGCCCTCTATGGAGCTGAGGGTGCCCTAGACGTAGGTGGAGGGCACCCTCGATGAGGTTAGAAGTGCCCTTAGGTGGATAAGCTGCGAAGTGGTCAAAGCTCATCCACGCAGCAAATTCGGTGCGGATGAGGGTGCCCTCCATGGTGTTGGAGGCACCCTCAATGGGATTTATAAGGCAGATTCAAGCAACAGTAAAGGAATAACACAATTTGACAACCCTTCTTCCGTGTGCTGCTTAAAGATAGATCCAACGAAGCTGCAACAAGTCTCCGACAACCAAAAGCTTCAAAGATTACTATTTTCATTGTTGGTATAATTTCATTACTATTTAATATTGTAAACCTAAACTGTAATATTTCCGGATTGATAGTGATTACCCAAAGTAAACACTTAACGAGCGTGGGTCTTGGAGTAGGAATCGCCCCAGGCTTCGAACCAAGTAAAAAACTTGGTGTTTACGTGTTTGCATTATTTACTTTTCCACTGCGTTTACTTTGAATCTTCCGAAACGAAAGTGAAAGCCACGAGCGATATTCCACCCCCCCCCCCTCTAGCGCTTTCGATCCAACAAGTGCAACTTGCACCAACACTTCCTACATCCTAAATCTAGAGATCTACTTCATTGTAAAGGAAATACAACCAAGAGACAAGAAGTAAAGCAATCTACAACTCAAAATGTAAAGAGAGAGAAGAAAAGGCTTATCCATGTAACGTCGATCTTCTTAGATGCAATCCTCACTCTGGAAGTGGGCAGATCGACAAAGATGGACGATCTCAGGTTCCCTCAAGGGGGAGAACCCTTCCCCAAAGAATGGGAGCGAGCCCCAAGCTAAAGATAAGTAAAAAGGAGAGAAAAAAAATCTTTTATATAGTGCTGGGCATGGGCCTGGCACGGCCACAGTCTCGTCCCATTCCACGGTCGTGTGAAACCACACGGCCATAGTCTGGTTTGGTGGCATGGCTGTGTGAAAACACACAGCCATAGTCTGATCTGGTGGCACGACCGTGCGGATTCACACAACCAAGGTTGACTATGTTGGTGCGGGAAGCATCCGACGATCGAATCAATGTTTTGATTATGTCAAAGGGTTCAAGTTAAGTTATTTTGTTATCTGATATGCTTGAATGAGATTGCAGGAAAAGTCCTAAGGTATCTTAGGCAAAAGTCCTAGCTGCGATTAAGCAAGCAGGAAAACCCTAAGGGGTGGTAACCCTAGGTCCTAGGGGGTGATAACCCTAGGCAGAAAGTTTTGGTGGGTCGAACCTTCGGGTAAAAATCCTAGGGGATGGTAACCCTAGGTGGAAATCCTGGTGTCGCGAACCAGGTGGAAGTCTGGACGGGTCATGGAGCGGGTGTCCATCATAAAGACTGGAAGACTCGAGCACCGAGCAAAAGTCCAGTCAGTCTGGAGGATCGAACTGGTAAAAGGTAACTTCTCCTGAGTGGAGTAGGTGAGGACATGTGTTGGGGTTGCAAGGTTGCAAATATAGTCCCACATTGAAAACACATGAGAAAGATCATGAGTTTATAAGAGAAAAAGATATCTCTATTGGTATGAGACCTTTTGGGTAAAGTCCAAGAGCAAAACTATGAGGGCTTAGGCCCAAAGTGGACAATATTATGTAATTGTGGAGATATCTAAATTCTTTTAGATCCTACAATTGGTATCAGAGCCCGGACTATCAGAAATTTTAACCTCCAACTGTGCACAAGAGCTATGATTTGATTGAGTCATGTGGGTACAATATTGACCTTGAACAAAGAAAGTGGGGGCTTCTATGTTTGGATCAAGAGGACCAGACACTAGGCAAGAAGTCCTAGTTGCGACTAGGTAAGGAAGTACTAGTAAGTTGGGTGGACCAAGGGGCAGGAAGACCTGGTGGGTCGAGGATCGGACATGGGAAGCCTGTGGTCCTTTGTTTGAGGGGGGGGGATTGTTGGGGTTGCAAGGTTGTAAACATAGTCCCACATTAAAAACACATGGGAAAGATTATGGGTTTATAAGAGAAAAAGATATCTCCATTGGCATGAGGCCTTTTGGGTAATGCCCAAGAGCAAAACCATAAGGGCTTAGGCCTAAAGTGGACAATATCATGCAATTGTGGAGATATCTAAATTCTTTTCGATCCTACAACGTATTCCCCGCTGAAGGAACAGTAGGCGACGGTTCGACCTAGGGTTTTCGGTCGAAAATCCGAAGTTAGAACCGGACAGTCCAGTGATTGTCAGACTTTTATTTTTATGTTATGATTATGTGCTAACTTTATTTTGCAGGATATGTTATTATGTTGTGGAATAACATATCTTGCAGGGACAAAAGAACAAGGTTTGCCTTGGATGAACAGTATCTGAGGCGCCCTCCATGGAGCTTGAAGGCGCCTCGGGTACAAGGCTGAGAAGTCTGTGCAGCAGAGCTGGAGGCACCCTCATGGAGGCTTAAGGCGCCTTGGACATCCTTGAAGGCGCCCTCAAGGAGTATGGAGGCGCCTTAAAGAGGATAAGCGGCGAAGAAGTCAGGCCTTATCCACGCACGGCTGACCCGGGGATTGGAGGTGCCCTCAAGGGACTTGAAGGCGCCCTCAACAGCCTTTATAAGGCAGTCTCGACCAGCATCTTGCATCAAGACATTCCAAGCGATCCTTCTTCTGTGTGCTGCTCAAGAGACGATCCAGAACAGCTGTAGCAACACCCCGACGACTAGGAGCTTCAAATTTATTATTTCTGTTGTCGGTATAATTTAATTAATGCTTTACTTATATTTCATACTTGTAATCTTGCGCGATTTTAGTTGTTCCCCAAAGTAAACGCTCAACGAGCGTGGGCCTTGGAGTAGGAGTCGCCCAAGGCTCCGAACTAAGTAAAAATACTTGGGTCCTTCTGTGTTTGTTTTAATTTCCGCTGCACTTACTCGTTAAGTTTTCTGAATACGAAAAGTGAAAGCCATGAGCATTATTCACCCCCTCCCCTCTAGCGCATCTCGATCCAATAATTGGTATAAGAGTGGGGTAGCTTCGATTTGGTGTAACCACCAGTCAAGCATATTTTTCATGGTAATTTTTAGTTTTTCAGAATCGATCGGAATAGGTATTCTTGCTGTCTTCCGATCTAATTTTTCGGAATCGATTTTTTATTCTCGAAGTTGGTGCAACACCACTCGAGATCGAGTATTAGTTTTCTTGTTTCCTGCATTACTAATATAGGATCAAGTCCTGGGACAAGTTTTTTTTGTTTTTCCTTGTGGAAGTTTCTATGGCTCTTCAAGAAGACTACAGTACAGCTCGACCTCCACTCTTCACCGGAGAGGACTTTGGCTACTGAAAGGGTTGAATGGAGTCATACCTTCAAACACACTTTGAAGTCTGGATTATCGTCAAAATCGGTATTGAACTTCCAACTGATGACACCGGCAAACCGATTTCGTGCGAGAACTGGGATGCAACTCTGATAAAGAAGGTAGAAGCAAATGTCAAAGCCACGTATACACTTCAGTGCAGCCTAACCAAGGAGGAGCTGAACCGTGTCAGCCCCTTCTCAAGTGCAAAATAATTGTGGCAGAAGCTGATTGAGCTACACGAAGGTACTTCCAATACAAAAGTAAGTAAGCATGATTTAATAGACAAATTATTTGAGCAGACTAATACTACTTTGGCCGAGAAAGGTGTTACGTTGGTTGCAGGTACAAGCAAGACTGGAATTACATGTTACCAGAAGGGACACTACAAGGCAGATTCTCCAAACCAGAAGCAACGAAGAAGGAAGGTGTTGAAGGCAACATGGTCCGAGTCATCAGACGAATCTAAATCTGACAAAGAAGAGTAAGCAAGCATCCTTGCTTTACCAGTACAAGCACATGTTGTAGAAATCGAGTCCGATTCAGAATTTGAGAGCGAGTCAGAAACCGAGTCCGAACAAAACCATGAATCCACATCTGTTTCCAAAGGGCCCAAACTCACTGTAAGCTCCTTAATTTCTAACATAGATAATCTAGAAAATTTAGTTTCTTATTTATTAAAGAAATTGGCTAAATCCAACGTCCGGGTCAAGTCACTCCAAAAGGAGGCAACAACCCTTAAGGAAGTGACTGACTCGAGTCCTTTAATTGAGTCAGTTCATATTGGAAGTTCAACCCAAGTCCAACAACTTAAGGAAGAAAATTTCAATTTGAAAACTCAAGTTAAAGAACTCAAGGACACATTGGAACAGTTTACCTTGGGTTCCAAGAATCTTGATTTAATTCTTGGAAAATAACGAGCCGTCTACAACAAATCCGGACTTGGATTTAAGGTCAAACACAAATACAAGTTGTACTTATCACTTGTGAATATAAATAATAAAAACTTAGTCCAAGCATGGGTCCTCAAGTCTAACTTGACTAATCAAGTCGGACTTGGTCAGTATTGGGTCCCCAAGGATCAAATACATTTCCTTGATAGACCATATCGAGGCTATGATCCAGGGGGAGCTAATAGAAAAACTGTCTTTATAAATAAATAGAATTGCTTGATGATTGTTATTTTCTGCTTTACTTTTATGCATGCTTATATTAGGCTAGATTAAGGACCTAGGCGTAATTTACACTTGATTAGTTAAACCTAGGGATTTCAAAAAGAAAATTAAATATATAATTTCTTTGAAAGGCTCTGTCTAGAAGTGGTGGATGATCTTATACCCAAGAAGGCCTAATGCCTCGCCACAGCCTGGGAGTCAATCTTTGAAATGTGTATTTAATTGACTAATTAGAAAATCTGAGTCTAACACAAATGTAAATTAATCCTTAGACATAATCTAAATTAAACATAACCATCTCACAAAAATACATAAGATTCCCTGATTGACAACTTAGAATCGGGTGAGATGGACATAGGATAAACTTAGTCGAATTTAATCAACCTAATTTAATTTAATCTAATTAATCAACCTTAATTCAATTTAATCAATTTAATAAATTTAACTTAATTAATTTTAATCTTAATTTCAAAATTATAATCTAATAATTTCAAAATTCAAAATCATAATCTACATAAAATATAATTTTCAATTCATAATAATTTCAAATTTCAAAATCATAATCTACAAAATAATAATTTTCAAATCATAATAATTTCAAAATTCAAAATTAGTATTTACAAAATTAGAAATTTTCAAATCATAATTAAATTTTAAATTATTAATCATTAAATTTTAAATTTTCAAATCATATAATAATTCATTTTTAAATTATAGTTAATTCAAAATCTTAATGATAATTAATTTTTAAAATCTTAATTAATTCTAAATCATATTTTCAAATTATGATTTAAAACTGAATTAATTATATTTTCAAAATCTTTAAAATTTTAAATGTTTAATCATTTGAAATTCTAGCTCACTAAATTTTCAAACTTATCTTAATTTCAAATATTGATAAAAATTAAATAAAGTTAACTCCGTCTCTCACTCACTCATAAGCTGAACATGCTTGATAACCTAGAATGAGTAAGATGGAAATTTAGGAAAATTATATGTAACAATTGCTAAGCTTTTGTTAATTTACATGTTTGGACTCTAAGACCCTAAGAATTTATTAATCAAGGGGGAGTGAAGGAAGTCGAGTTAAGTTTTTCTTAAATTTTTTAATATTTCTAAAAATTCAATTTATTTTTAAAATGAAAATTAAAACTACTTACTGAATTAAGTAGTCTTTCAAGAAAATATTTTTTAGTTAAGTTTTTAACTTTAAATCTAAGATTCTATTAAATTTTTTCTTTAGCTAAAGCTTTTATCAAAATCTATTTTAAGTTGTGTACTTTTTCAAAATCGTTACTTGAAGCTAAGTGTTTTACGTTTGAAGCTAAGTGTTAAAATTCTCAAAGTCTTTTTAAAGCTAAGTTTTTTTAAGGCTAAATACTTGACAAAATGATTATTTTCAAAAGTTTAGCTAAGTCTTTGATAAAAGTGTTTTCAAAGCAAAAAATTTAACTAAGTTTTTTTTGAAAAAGCTAAGTATTTTTGCAAGAAATTTTTCTTTCAAACCCTAATATTTGTTAAACTCCCTTTCAGCTAAGTTTTTAGCTCAGTAATTTTCAAAACTAAATATTAAATTAAAATATTTTCTAAACTTAGCTATTTAGCAAGGCGTTTTATCAACGCAACTATTTTAAAGCTGAAAATTTAGCTAAGTTTATTTTTCAAAAAAGATACAAAACTTATGTTTATCTAAGTTTTTATTGAAAAAGTTAAATATTTTTTCAAAACATTTCTAAAATAGCTAAGCATTTTTAAAACTAAATTTAGCTAAGTGCTACTCTTCAAGGGGAGCTTAGAATTACATAGAATATTTTTCTATTTTTTATCTCTACCTATTCTTTTTTATTTATGTCAAAGGAGGAGAGAAAAAGTCAAAGTTAATAAGAAGTTAAGTAAATTATGAAATTTTAAAAAGTTAAGTAAATTAAGAATTTAAACATAAGGAGGAGTATAAGTTTTATAAATTAAGAATTTAAACATAAGGAGGAGCATAAGTTTTATAAATTTTTACATTCGTGCTCATGTATAAATTTCTTATTTATTGTCATATTTTTTACTTAACTTTGAATCGTGTTGCCACAATTAAAAATGGAGAGATTTTGGTGCGGGAAGCATCCGACGATCGAACTGGTGTTTTGATTATGTCAAAGGGTTCAAGTTAATTTGGTTTGTTATCTGATATGGTTGAATGAGATTGCAGGAAAAGTCCTAAGATATCTTAGACAAAAGTCCTAGTTGTGGTTAGGCAGGCCGAAAAATCCTAGGGAGTGGTAACCCTAGGTCCTAGGGGTGGTAATCCTAGGCGGAAAGTCTTGGCGGGTAGAAGCTTCGGGCAAAAATCTTAGGAGCGGTAACCCTAGGTGGAAATCCTGGTGTCGCGAACTAGGTGGAAGTCTGGACGGGTCATGGAGCAGGCGTCCAGCATGAAGACCAAAAGACTCAAGCGCCAATCAAAAGTCCAGTCGGTCTGAAGGAACGAACTCGTAAAAGGTAACTTCTCCTTAGTGGAGTAGGCGAGGACGCATTCCCCGTTGAGGGAACAGTAGGCGTCGGTTTGACCTAGGGTTTCCGGTCGGAAATCCGAAGTCAGAACCAGACAGTCCAGTGATTGTCAGACTTTTATTTTTATGTTATGATTATATGCTAACTTTGTTTTGTAGGATATATTGTTGTGTTGTGGACTAACATATCTTACAAGGACAAAAGAACAAAGTTTGCCTCAGATGAACAATACCCGAGGCTCCCTCCTTGGAGCTTGGAGGCGCCTCGGGTACAAGGCTGAGGAGTCTACGCAACAGAGCTGGAGGCGGCCTCGTGGAGGCTTGAGGCACCTCGGACTGCCTTGAAGGTGCCCTCAAGGAGTATGGAGGCGCCTTCAAGAGGATAAGTGGCGAAGAAGTCAGGCCTTATCCACGCACAGCTGACCCGGGGATTGGAGGCGCCCTCAAGGGGCTTGAAGGAGCCCTCAACAGCCTTTCTAAGGTAGTCTCGACCAGCAGCTTGCATCAAGACATTCCAAGCGTCTTCTGTGTGCTGCTCAAGAGATGATCCAGAATAGCTGTAGCAACACCCCGACGACCAGGAGCTTCAAATTTATTATTTCTGTTGTCGGTATAATTTAATTATTACTTTACTTGTATTTCATACTTGTAATCTTGCACGATTATAGTTGTTGCCTAAAATAAATGTTCAACGAGCGTGGGCCTTGGAGTAGGAGTCGTCCAAGGCTTCGAACCAAGTAAAAATACTTGGGTCCTTCTATGTTTGTTTTAATTTCCGTTGCACTTACTTGTTAAGTTTTCCGAATACGAAAAGTGAAAGCCAACCTTAGGTCAAGGTTGACCTGGTTAATCTGACTCGAGTTGACCTGACTCGAGTTGTGTTTTGATGTTTGACGATGTTTGACGAGAAGAGAGTTGTATTCTTGATGTTTGACAAGAATAGGTGTTTGGGAGATTGTAGGTGCAACCTTAGGTCAAGGTTGACCTGGTTGACCTGATTCGGGAAAAGTCCAAGCAGGGAGCTTGGCACGCGAAAAGTCCAAGAATGGAGACTTGGCACTGGAAAAGTCCAAGTACGGAAACTTGGCACGGGGAAAAGTCCAAGCAGGTAGCTTGTCATGCGGAAAGTCCAAGTATGGAGACTTGGCACGGGGAAAGCCCAAACAGGGAGTTTGGCAAGGTGGAAAGTCCTGGTGAGTGAAACCAGGCAGTGGGAAAGTCCTAACTGGGATGTTAGGCAGTTGGAAAGTCCTGGTGAGTGAAGCCAGGCAGTGAGAAAGTCCTAACTGGGATGTTAGGTAGTGTGAAAGTCCTGGTGAATGAAGCCAGGCAGTGAGAAAGTCCTAACTGGGATGTTAGGCAGTGTGGAAATCCTGGTGAGTGAAGCCAGGTGAAAATCCTAGTGAGTGAAACTAGGTGAAAGTCCTGGTGAGTGAAGCCGGGCAAGGGAAAATCCAGATGGATCAAGGGTGATCGGACATCTGGTGATGGGAAGTCCAAGTAGGTCATAGGAGTGACCGGATACTTGGTACGGAGAGAAAAGTCTAAGTGGGTCAAAGGGATTGACCGGACACTTAGCGGGGAGTCCTAGCAGGTCAAGGGAGTGACTGGATGCTAGGCGCAATGTACCAACAGGTCAAGATTGACCGGATGTTGGTTTGGACTTGGTTTGGGCGAAAACCATGAACTGGATCGATCTGGTGATCGATCCAGTGATACCTCGAATATTCTGATCGGTCTGGTGACCGATCAGTAACACATCAGTAGCCTACTGTGTGATAACTGATCGGTCTGGTGACCGATCAGGAGTCGATCAGAAGCCGAACAGGAGCGAGGCGCAAGAGGGGCTGATCGGTCGGGGGACCGATCAGTACAAAGCCTGATCGGTCCCCAGACCGATCAGGAAGTTCCCTGATCGGTCTGTGGACCGATCAGGAGGTTCCCTGATCGGTCCATGGACCGATCAGGGACGGAACAGAAGCGAAGGCTAGAAATAGGATCGGTCTGTGGACCGATCCACATTGAGCCTGATCGGTCCACAGACCGATCCAGGCACTAGCCGTTGCGACACAACGGCTAGATTTCTTCTGTGTTTCTTCGCTTTCTTCGCAGGTTATAAAAGGAGGGCTGCTGCTGCGAGCCTGACTTCTTCTTCCTCTTCTTCCTACTGAGCTGCTGCTGTGCTCTTGAGCTTTGTTGAGTTCCGAAGCTTCGTGTGAGCTTCTTCGACTGGGTTCCTGCTGTTGTAGGCATCTCGTTAAGTTGCTGCTTCAACCAGTCGACGAGAAGGCAAGCGTGTTTGTTTTACATTCATATTATCTTGTGTTTCTTTGTATTTTGTATACTTTTATCTTGCTGTTGCAAGAGTTATTGTGGCGAGGTTTCTCCACCCACAAGGAGTATATATTAGCCGGTTCTCCGGGGACTCATCCACCGACGGATTGATAGGCTTCGTCCACCTTACAGACACGCCGAGGAGTAGGAGTTTCATCTCCGAACCTCGTTACATCGACGTGTATTGAGGTTTGATTTCTTGTCTTCGTTTCTTGTTTTTATTTCCGCTGCGCTAACCCTAGTTTGTAGAAAGAAACGCGACGATTTGGGGCGGCAATTCACACCCCCCCTCTCTAGCCGAGTACGAACGATCCTAACAGTCTCGACCAGCAGCTTGCATCAAGACATTCCAAGCGTCTTCTGTGTGCTGCTCAAGAGATGATCCAGAATAGCTGTAGCAATACCCCGACGACCAGGAGCTTCAAATTTATTATTTCTGTTGTCGGTATAATTTAATTATTACTTTACTTGTATTTCATACTTGTAATCTTGCACGATTATAGTTGTTGCCTAAAATAAACGTTCAACGAGCGTGGGCCTTGGAGTAGGAGTCGTCCAAGGCTTCGAACCAAGTAAAAATACTTGGGTCCTTCTATGTTTGTTTTAATTTCCGTTGCACTTACTTGTTAAGTTTTCCGAATACGAAAAGTGAAAGCCACGAGCACTATTCACCCCCCTCCCCTCTAGCGCATCTTGATCTAACAGACTCTGACTCTGAAAAATCCACACGACTGTGTAAATCCACACAGCCAGAGTCTACTTTACATCTGGAAACCCACACAGTCGTGTGAATCCACACAGTCAGTGTTATCTTCTTCTCTTCTTCATTGAACGACTGTGTGGAATCCACACAGCCGGGGTCATCTACTCCTCTGGTAAGTGGCACGGTCATGTGGATTCCACATGGCCACGCCCCTTTATCTTCATTTGTTCTCCAAATTACCTATCAAGGCCATTTTTGTTCCAAATAGCGTCCTGTCAATAAGAAAATACACAAAGAGTAGATCTCCGATAAAAAGTAGAAAGATGATATTACAATGAAATAAAGTACAATAAACATAGATTATGCTCATGAAATATAAATAGGTGTGTGTCAAAACATACGTAAAAATATATATAATCTACGCACATCACTAGTCCCCTCACCCGCTCTTGGGTACCATCCCAGTCATAACTCCTAGTCAGCTCCTCAGCCTGGCAGGTCTTTTAGGCTTAGTCCCCTCACCCACTCCTGGGCACCATCCCAATCACAACTCTCGGTTGGTTTATCAGCCAGTCGGGTCGTCTGGGCATAGTCCCCTCACCTTCTCCTTGGCACCATCCTAGTCACAATTCCTGGCCGCTCCTCAGCCTAGCAGTTCTTCTGAGCTTAGTCCCCTCACCCACTCCTGGGTACCATCCCAGTCACAACTCCCGATCATCTCCTCAGCCTAGTAGGTCTTTTGGGCTTAGTCCCCTTATCTGCTCTTGGCAATCATCCCAATCAAACCCCCGGTCAGCCTATTGGTCATGTTTCCAGGAATGCGACAAAGTTGTCAGAGAATCATAACCACTCGCCGGAGAATAATGACTATGTGTAAGGGAATATTCTGAGGCCCTGCCACCTGCGTTACACGAAATCTTCTTCTATCCAATGGGAGTTCTTCGTACCTCATCCACCATTTAGCATACTCTGTCACTCGACATTTCTTGCTCCTTCATCATTGTGGAGGTTACGAAAGGTAGTATAAAAAGGAAGGTTGTCCCTAGGAGTGAGGTACCCACACGCACATACGCATCTACTTCATCTCTTGCAATTCTTAAGGCTCTTAGTATGATTTGAGCGTCGGAGGGCATTCGTCAGAGACCTCTTCCCTAGTTTTGGGCACTAATGCTCCTATGTGATTAGTTTATGGTGTGTGGAGGTCCTCCCTCTCTCAAAATTACCACCTCATCACCGGCACCCCCATCTGAGTCAGCTTTCGAATGAGATCATATAACATAAACAAGCTCTTATCTTGATAAATACCATGCTTATTCACGAATATTTGGTTCATTTACAATCCTACTTAACAAGATGTTTTCAAAGTGAAGTACACGATTGAAGTCCCGTGTGACTTATATGCCCTGTGGGCGCTCAAGTGTGTACCTGGTGGGATGTATGTCGGGTCTATCTTAGGCATGTATTGTAAGGATCTAGTGTACTAAATAAGCAGAAAGCGTAGCTGAAAACAAATTAGATCCTCTTCAGAAGATCCATACGAAGAAGAAAAACCTCATATACTAAGTTAAATTAAAAGGATTATACCTTTGTTGCATGCATTTCACAATCCCGACAGTAACTTTTCTTTGGATGCATATCTTAGCGCGATCAAGTGGTCGCGCCTCTACGGTATCCACATGAACAAGCTTCTCTTCTGTCTCACAAACTAAAGAAGTGGAGAAGAAAAATCAACTAAAGTTGTGCTAGCAACCACAAGGAAGGTCTCGGTGGAGGAAAGAAGAAGAGGACAAGATAAAATGAACTCACTTGTTCCCTTTGTTCCCCATGCTGAAAATCATGAGAATTTGTCTTTTGTATTCATCAAATGAATACCAATGGTCATATGTCTTTTGATCTTCCTTCTTGAATTGATCTTAATCATCTTTCATGATGAGTCTTTTAGTCTTCCCCCTTTACTTAGTGAATTCAAGTTCACACAATGAGTCTAACTCATTGACCCTCATCTGTCCAAATTGACTACATGAGTCTAATTCAAATTGGACTAAATCCAACAATTGGATCTAATTGTGTCTAACTTAATGAGTTTAATTCGGATTAGACTTAATCCAATAATCCAACATATGAACTCATCTCTAAATCAACTTGTTCATTGTGTGTGACCCAATAGGTTCTCGTAATGTTGACAATGTATCCAAATCAACATTTTAGATACATAAACAATGAGTGACATCTAGCAATGCATCATTGATACCCAAGAGATGAGAAAGTCAAGATCCGACCTAACTTATCCGTGGCTATTATCTTGTATGACTTAATCCTCTATTCTTGATATCTAGATTGATCAATGAAGCATAGACTGTATCATCCTCTTATCAATTTTTGTGTTTCTTGATCTCTAAGTAGACACACTCATACAAATAAGTTCAATATCTCATATTGACTCATTTGAGCATAGTCACGCATTCTTGTGTCATACTAATCAAGGGGCTCACAGATATTGCTTCCGTCATATGGAAGGGATAGATCTCATCTACATCATTCACATCCCTCTGCATAACTCATTGCATACCCAGTGATTGACTTTATAGTTCACCCCTGTTACAGGTGATATTTAACGACACCAAAATACACAACTCCTTATGTAGGGAACGGTAGTGACTTCAAGTCTAAAGACTATTCATACCAATAGTCACATGAGAATGTTTATGACACTCATATAATGATCCATGAAACATTCTCATATCGAATCATTCAGTACATATTCTCTAATATATACCCATGTGCCAACCTGATATCTCATATCTATATATAACTTGTGAGATTAAGTTATCCGTTGACTTACATACTAGTCTCAACGTATTAATACTGTTCTTATATATTAATACTTGACTAGGGATAATGAAAAAGTAGTGTCTATATATATTTACAGGCTCCCAGTATCAATTTAACTAATTGATATGCTGTAAACTGTAACCTATTAACTTAGAATATTATTATATTTATTCATTTGATACTGAACTAAAATAAATATAATAATTAATTTTATTTTTTATTAATTAATAACATATAATTTTATCAATCATCTTATAATTGATATTAAGATTAATATTAATATGTATTTTGATCGGGCTATGCCAGATCGGTCGATTGGATTGCAGACGCTCAGATGTGTGCTTGGTCGACCGTGTGTACGATCGGTTGATCGGTTTGTTCTGGTGGATTGACTTCCTGTACTACTGCTCCCTTCCTGTGCAGTTGATGACGGAGATTTCGAAGTATATCAGAGATAGTGGGAAATAATAACATGCATGAGTCATCTTTGAGATGGACCGAAATAAATGCTTCTTTTCCCACATAATTATCTTGTTTCTTTTATAATTAATCTCGTTTCAATTAATTGCTTGTCTTTTCGTCTTATAAATAGATAAATAAATAAATAAATAATAGAGTTGACTGATTTTCTCTGTTCTTCTCTCCGTTTGAACTTCTCGTTGTAAAATAATGTACAAGAAAAAGAAAAGGAAATTGCTTTCCCTCCTCTAAGTAAAATGATGCACAAAAGAAAAGTAAAGAAAATTACAGAAAAAGAGAAGAGGCATGCATGTGTGTGCATCGATCTTTTCTCCCAGCTCTCTATAAATTGCGCCTAGCTTCCCACGGACATTTTATCCATCCAACTAATTATTCCAAAACTGTCAGCAATTAATCATGGGTCTTCCCCTCTTGGTGCCCTTCATCCACCCTGACTTCCATCAAGTGTTCGAGAGAATGCCTCTGGGCGACAAGCTCAGCTTCCTCGTAATGATCATCGTTACTATGTACATTTCTAGCGTGGGACTTGATTGATCTCTCATGTACATTTTGTGCGCTGCATGCATGACAGTACGTGCACTCGCTGGACAGACTGGGGCTGTGGCACAGGCTGCCGGTGTTCCTGGGGCTGACCTACTTGCAGCAGCGCCGGACGCTGCACAACAAGTACAACCTGCGCGCCGTCGGGGAGAGCGAGACGACTCCGTTCGACCCCAAGGACTACGCGTACCGGACCGATGACGGGGAGTTCAACGACCCGAACAACAGCAAGGCCGGGAGCCATAATGCCTTCTTCGGAAGGAACACGCTCCCTCAGGATCAAAACGATCCAGTAAGTGTATAAGTAAGTAAATTCTTTCTTCAGGGAAGAGCGCCTTGAGCTTTTGAGACCATGCAACATGATCTGTGCATGTGTATGAGAGAGTAGTTGCTGTGTCCCCATCCGGCGATCGTGGCGAGGAAGTTTCTGGACCGGAGAGGAACTTACAAAGACACCGGCAAGCAGTTCAATCTGATTGCAGCGTCATGGATACAGTTCATGGTGCATGATTGGATTGATCATCTCGAAGACACTCAGCAGGTAAAACTAAGAATTATACATGTATAATATTCTTTGATGAATTAACAGTATAATCACAAAGTACTTCCTGTGTTTTCATTATCATCACAAAGGTAAATCTTCATTTTGCTAAAAAAAAAAAAAAAACTACCTTTTTTTTTTCATTCTAAAAATAGTCTCTTTTATTAGTCCAGTCTAAATAGCACCAAAACTTCTCATGATTAAAATTACTCCAATATTAAATATTCTTTTGCTAATATTAGGTCAGTTTTTATAAAAAAAGTTGGAGTAATTTTGGCTATGTTAAATAAAAAAAAAGGTCACTTGGGAAGAAAATTTAGAATAAGTATTCTTTTAATAATTAAAAAAAATCGAGAACCTTCTTCTTGTTTTTGCAAATACCAAATATATTTTTTTTCCCATTTTAAGTTTTAGGGTAAAATGATACAAATTTATAAAGTGCAAAATTGAATGGAAAACAAAATCGAATATGATACCTTGCGTATCTTTATATGAGTGACGATGGATGATATTCGATGTGAGTAATCTGATATAATTAAAATCTAAAATTTTAAATTCCTCTCTCATCTCATACATAACAACTGAGTAATCTGATATAATTAAAATCTAAAATTATAAATTCCTCTCTCATCTCATACATAACAACTCTCCTTTCTCCCTTATATATAATATGATACTGGATTGTAGAAATGAGTACCAAGATGGTACTAATTTCTACAAACAAAGCACCACCTGATTTGTATCCTTGGTGATTGTTTGTAGAAATCAGCACCACCTTAATGTTGATTTCTACAAACTAGCACTAGTGTGGGTAAGTGATGTTAATTTTTACTGTAGAAATCAACATCAAGTGGTACACCAAGGCTATAAATCAACACCACTTTGGTGCTGATTTATAGAAACTAGCACTAATCGGTGCACCAAGGCTACAAACCAGCATTAATACTAGTTTCTATCCAAGTGGTGTACTAAGGCTACAAACCATCATTAAGGTGATACTAATTTGTAGAAATCAGTACCAAGGTGGTGTTGATTTCTATAAACAAAAATCAGCACTAAGTAGTGCACCAAGGCAATAAACCAACACTACCTTGGTACAGATTTCTACAAACTATCATCAATGCTGGTAAATGGTGTCGATTTCTATAAACCAACACTACAAACTAGCACTGGTGCTCGTTTGTAGAAACTGACACTGGTGTTGATTTGTAGAAATTAACACAAGTGGTGCACCAAGACTATAAATTAGCACCAAGGTGGTGCTAATTTTTATAAACCAGTGCAACCTTAGTGCTGATTTGTAAAAACCAACACTAAGTGGTGGACCAAGGCTTTGTAGAAATCAGTACCAAGTGGTGCACCAATGTTACAAACCAACATCAAGGTGGTGTTGATTTTTATATACTAGCACCAATCGTCTTGATGTTGATTTGTAGAAATCAGCATCAAATGGTGCACCAAGGCTTCAAATCAGGACCAAAGTAGTGTTGGTTTGTAGAAACCAGTACTAAGTGGTGCATCAAGGCTTTGTAGAAATCATCATCAAGTGGTGCACCAAGCCTACAAACCAACACCAAAGTGGTTTTGATTTCTACAAACCAACACGAATCGTCTTGGTGTTATTTTGGTGCACCAAGGCTATAAACCAACACCAAGGTGGCGCTGATTTATAAAAACCAGCACTAAGTGGTGCACCGAGGCTTTATAGAAATCAGTACCAAGTGGTGCACCAAGGCTATAAACCAGCTTTAAGGTGGTGTCGATTTCTACAAACTTTGGTATTGGTTTATAGAAATCAGCACCAAGTGGTGCACCAAGGCTACAAATCAACACTAAGGTGGTGCCCTTGGTGTTGGTTTTTAGAAACCAACACTAAGTGGTGCACCAAAGCTACAAACAAGCATTGATGCTGGTTTGTAGAAATCAGCATAATCTTGCTACAAACTAACACCAAGTGATGCACCAAGGCTACTGGTTTGTAGAAATCAGCACCAAGGTGATTCTGATTTCTACAAATCAATACCACATTGGTGCTGATTTCCATAAACTAGCACCAAGGTAGTGCTGATTTCTTCAAACCAGCACCACCTTTGTGTTAGTTTGTAGAAACAATCACCAAGTGGTGGACGAATACTACAAACTATTGTTGGAAATGTGAATGGAATAAAGAGATGGAGACGAAGAGACTATTATGCATGAGTTTAGTCCCACATTAGAAGTCTCTTGGCTTTATTGTTGGTTTATATTATGACACATGCATTGACGTTGTAAACATATGCATGGGGAGAGCTCTCTCAC
Organism: Zingiber officinale; assembly: GCF_018446385.1. Classification (NCBI taxonomy): domain Eukaryota; kingdom Viridiplantae; phylum Streptophyta; class Magnoliopsida; order Zingiberales; family Zingiberaceae; genus Zingiber; species Zingiber officinale. The sequence goes on along the minus strand of NC_055990.1, from coordinate 33,213,098 downwards.
GCGTGAGTGCGCAAGGGTGGGTGCAAATCCAGGGCCCGGATTGTACCGAACCAAGGTTGACTCGTGCACGAGCACGACTTGTGCATGTCGAATGCCGGACCGGTTGAGGTAAAATTTACCCAAAAGAATGAACCAACATATAGCCACTTGAATCTTGCTCAAGGATGTAATGGAAGCATTAATGTGAAATTAATGCTGATTCCGTAACGTCTCGACATTAATAGCGGCATTAAACTCTTTAATGGTGATTTCGTAACGTCTCAGTATTAATGACGACATTAATCTCATTAATAATGATTCTGTAACGTCTCGACATTAATGAAGACATTAAACCCATTAATGACGAAACTAAACTCAGCATTAAATGATCATAATTTGATCATTTATTGCAGGCAAGATGAGAGCTCCTATATAAGGAGGCTGGATCTTGAGCAAAGCGAAGAAAAAGAACGAAAGCAAAGCGAAAGCAAGAGAATTCCTCCACCTTCGTTCCCTAATTCTTTTCTCTCAGTCGTGCATCCGCTCGGCTAAACTATTTGTGATAGCACTCAGGTGCATTCTCAGTTCGCCACGAACAACCAGTGCTTGGTTGCGTTCGTGGTCTTGCCGTTGTATCCTGGGAAACAGACGATCCGAGAAAACCTCGAAGCACAGCCGAAGGTGGGACGAATCTGTTTCAAGGAAACTGCGTCGATCGCAGGCCTCGGTCTGGTGCTCTGTTTGTCCGCTCGGTTGGACTCTTCATTTGCTGGGTCGGCCACTCGCCCTTCTGATCTGCCCGACTGGTCTCCCGCTCTGCCTGTCTATCCTTCAGTCTGCTCGGACGATCTGATTGCTCAGACTCTGAGGTCAGAAAAACCAGCCCCTGCTGGCAGCCTGAGATTATCTGCTCAGGTCATCTTAACTGTGAGTTGAATTTAATTCGAGTATTTAGATTCAGCTAATTTCCTGTAAATCTCCGGCTACAGATTGTTTGGTGTCCAACAACTAACACTAGTGCTAGTGTTGATTTATAGAAATCAGTACCAAGGTGGTTCTGATTTTTACAAACCAACACCAAGGCAACAAACCAACACCCAGGTGGTGTTGGTTTGTAAAAATCAACATCACCTTACACTACAAAAAAACTAAGTTTTAGGGACTAAAAATTTTCATTCTAAATCTACAACAAATTTAGTGACAAAAAAAGAAATCGTCACAAATTAGCAACAAATACTATTTTGTCACCAAATTCATTGCTAAGTAGCAACAAAATTAGATATTCATTGCAAACTTTGCGATAAATAACATATTCTTTATATATTTCAGAACGAAAATGAGATTCATTGCAAACTCTATGACGAATTAAACCAATTGGTGTTGGTTTTTATAAATTAACACAATTTTACATGTAGGAGAGAGAAGATACTTGTTGCGCATGTAAATAAAAGAGAGATTAAAAAATTTAGATTTTGACTGCGTCAGATCTTCTGTGTCGGATGTTGCCCACCGCCACTCAGTTAAAGGTATGCAGGGTATTGATATAGTGCCCAACTCCATTTCCGTAGTAGTTTTTGCAACTGAGATGACTCGGGGCGCTTGGAATCACTCAAGATGCTTTGAGACATCTTAGTCATGGAAACAAGGGCATAGGTGGAGTCGAGCACCATATCTAACGCCTACTAGAATAGCTATTATCCTGCGGATTGACAAGAGGGAAGATTGGAAGAGAAACTCAAGAAAAAAATGCCAAAAAGCAAGGGAAATTTATAGGATTTACCAAAAAGGCAACTTTGTTAAAATAAAAGAGGAATGAATCCTCATACAAATAGAGACATGTGTTTATATATATTATTGACCCAAGATAAAGAAAAACAAAATCTCAATATATAGACCTAAATTCCAAGTTTGTAAAGAAAGAAAATAAATATTTCTAGAAAAAGAACTCTCTGTATAGAAATTAAATTTAATAAAATAGGATACTATTATAGATTAATTATGAACCATAATTATTAAGAATACTAAAAATATCCTAAATATCGTAAAAATATAAATTATTAAAAAATAGTAATAAAATCTTCAGAGGCGCAGTTGAGAGCCTGAATGATATAATTTGGGTCTGAAAATTGATGGTTACGGGTACCTAGTAACAAATGTAAATTTTTTAATTCTGCACACATAGCCACTTATATAATTTTATTCTGAGTTTTGAGTCAAAAGATATGATCATTTGAAATTTAAGAAGTAGTCATATTAAGTTGGACATGCATCAATATCACTCCTATAGATATACCATCGAGAAGGTGAAGAGATTATATATAGTTAATTTGGAACTTTAACATCAACCTAAATTTCTTCCATAACTATTTTCATGAGTAAAATACCATAGACCTTGATCTCATTATTCTTGGTCTTTGATTATACGAATCTAAAAAAATATTTGTTTTCCAAAATATTGAGTGAGACAAAATAACTAGAGCTGTCAGACAGACCGATCTCAAAGGATGGATTAACCCATGGTGAGACGAGTCGACCCATGGCAAGCAAACCATTTAGTGGGGCGAAATGGACCGACTTGCTTAGCGGATTAAAAAAAAATCCCCAATCCAACCTAACTCATGGCGGGGGGTTGCGAATTAGATGGACCAATCGATGAATCCATCAAAAAATAAAATAAAATAAAAAAGTTCGTGATGTCTTAGGTTGGTTCACGGGTTACTCATCTAGTTAAGGGAAATGTTCATTAATGGAAATGAATTTAATACATATTACTCAATAAAACATGTACAAGTTAAGAAGCTTATCATAAAGATAATTATACATCAATCTAGTAATCCCAATTGAATCAATGCGCTATAAAATAGCAATAAGTGTGCTCTTAGCTTTAATGAATATGAGAGAAGCACCAAGGACCTCAACGAATGTTAAAGGTGTATGTACGACTACTTCAACATTTTCTCAACTCGTGGATCAACCTAAGTCTACTACGAGCTGACTTGTGTGAGTCATGAGTATAGGCCGATTGGTCTATCTTAATCTATTTTTAAATAAGTTAATAAAATATAATTTAATATATTTAAATTATTTAGTAAGATAAATTAACTTGATAGATATAATCTAAATTGACGGCCCATCACCCGCTTGAGTGCATCGTGCATATTTATAGCCTTGATCCATCACATTGCTGGCTCTTAAATTTTTGAAAGATCTCTGGTGTGCTTTGGTTCATTAATTATATCATTTCTGACGACGCTTGTGGACTTAGATTGTCCTTGTTGCTCCTGCGAACGTGGCCGACCAATGTGCCCTTAAGTCATTTCGGTTCTATTGTACAAAAGAGGGGGAGGGATCTTCTGGACCGCATTCCTCTGGTCCACCCCTGGACCACACTGGGGATATAAAATCTACCTCACGTGTAAAACACGTGCACGCACCCACTCGAAAAACAGCCCTAACCTCTCTCTCGCCCTCCAACGTCGCTCCAGCGCCGAAGCCCCAGCCCCGTCGCCTCCCTCCCTCCCTCCAGCGCCGAAGACCTAGCCCCGTCGCCTCCCTCCCTCCCTCCAGCGCCGAAGCCCTAGCTCCGTCGCCTCCCTCCAGCGCCGAAGCCCTAGCCCCGTTGCCTCCCTCCCCCGACCTCGAGCGCCGACCTCCATCGCGACGACCTCCAGCGCCGACCTCCATCGCGACGACCTCCAGCGGCCTCCAGCATCGCGGCGACCTCCCTCCTGCGGCCTCCAGCGACCTTCGCGCCCTCCAGCCCCCGCGACGACCTCCAACGGCCCCCTCCAACGACCTCCGCAACATCCAGTGCATCGCCGACCTCCCTCCCGCTGCCTCCACCTCCAGTGCATCCCTACAAAGTGTTCCTAATTTCCCCAACGTACACATCAATTCTTACAAAGTGTTCCTATTTGCCCCATTTATCAGTTTATTCTTACAAATTGAATCAACTTAGACTTGAACAATCACCAACTGACATTATGGTTTCTTACCTTGCATGTTCTACGCTAGTAGTGTTTCACAAGCAGTCGCATGTGCATCTACATGCATCTTTTAGCAATTGTTCAATTTGGATCCATGCTTTCCCCTTGCATTTATTTTCCTAGCTGTTTTGAGAGACTTTTCCTAGTTGATGTTGAAAAACTTTTCATTTATTATTGTTTGTGATGTTTAAACTTGTCATTTATTTTGAGTTTGAGTTGTTGTTACCAAATCCTTTGAACTATAGTTGATTTAGTTAAAGGGTGTTGGCTTTGGGGATTTTGTTGGATTCTTGATGTTTATATGATCTGTGGAGCAGGATGTTTAAGTTTCTTAGTTTGTAAAAGCAATGCATGCTTTAATGAATTAAACTCATGATATGTTGACATGGGCAACAGTTAGTAAGTGTTCTATTTTATATAGGAATGTGTTCTATTGATCTCTATTAGGATTTAATTTCCAAATCTGAATTTTTGTGAAGTATGTTCATAAGTTCTTATTTATGCTACTGATCATTCTCAAAAGAAATCCTTTAAACTATAGTTGATTTAGTTAAAGCTATTACAATTCATGTTAGATGCCCCTTGAGTTGCTGTTTTTTAAATGTCTTATTTTGATTATCTGATTCATAGGTAGTTTTGATTATCAAATTAAATATCTTAATTTGATTATATAATTTATGTCTTATTTTTTGCATGGTAGTGTTGTTCATGTACAAGGAAAGACATGCAAAAAATGGCCATCAGGTATCATGCTTCAAATGAACATATATCTGATGTGTTATAATTGAAGCAGCCTCTTTAAGTAATGTGTCTGTTTGTAATAGTTGGAAAATTTCTTTTTGTTGCTTGATTGGTTCTTCGAGTAGCATGCAATTGCTTATGCTGAGGGTGAGAAATACTATGGAGCAAAAGCAACAATTAATGTCTGGCAGCCAAAGGTCCAGGAATTCAATGAGTTCAGTCTCTCTCAGCTCTGGATATTAGGGGGCTCTTTTGGGGAGGATCTTAACAGCATTGAAGTTGGTTGGCAGGTATACTTCTGTTCTTCAAATTTGATCATCCTAATCTTCTCAACCATTCTCTTAGGATCAATGCTTGCATTAACTTATTCTAGTGTTTCAATATCAGGTCAGCCCAGATCTGTATGGGGACAATTACACAAGGCTTTTTACTTATTGGACTGTGAGTTCAATCTCCACTAGTTTTGTTATCCTGTTTTATCTTTGCAGTTTATTATTAGTAAAGGAGATGCACTTACTGAGATATTCTTCATTTCATTGTACCATTTCTTAGATTAATATCAAAAGAATTGGTTTCATGGTTGTTTTTTGTTTTTTGGTACTTGCTTAGTTGATTATTAGTTTTTTATGTAAAATTTCAGAGTGATGCATACCAAGCAACTGGCTGCTACAACCTACTGTGTTCTGGTTTCATTCAAATAAACAATGAGATTGCGATGGGTGCCAATCTACCCAATTTCGAACTATGACGGATCACAATACGATATAAGCATACTTGTTTGGAAGGTTCAGTTTCAGTTAACATGCAAATTCTAGTATAATAATAAACCAAGCTGGAGAATCTCAACCACTCTTGTTTGTTTCATCATGCACAAACACCAAATGCAAAAGCTCTGCAGATCTTTTTCTTTATAATTGATAACATTTTTCTTTACCATTATGAATAATGGCACTGACAGGATCCTAAGGAGGGGCACTGGTGGATGCAATTTGGGAGGGACTATGTGCTTGGCTACTGGCCTTCCTTTCTCTTCTCCTACCTGGCAGATAGTGCGTCAATGATCCAATGGGGAGGGGAGGCTGTGAACTCTGAGCCAGATGGTGTGCATACTTCCACAGAGATGGGGAGTGGGCACTTCGCTGAAGAAGGATACAGCAAGGCGAGCTACTTCAGGAACATTCAGATAGTTGATGGTTCTAACAATCTAAGAGCTCCAACAAGGATCGGATCCTTCACGGAGCAATCGGATTGCTACAATGTGCAGAATGGGAACAATGGTGAATGGGGGCAATACTTTTACTATGGAGGACCTGGTCGAAGCTCTACTTGTCCGTAGCCTTTAAGTATTGTGATTTGTTAACATCCAGTGTAGTGTCGTTTCTTGATTTAGTATTGTTTTCTTGAGCTGTGGAAATTTGGAGAGAAGCAGCCATATTTCTTAAGAGAAATATGGTTTCTGGTAATGCTTTGATGGATCTGCCATTGGTCCCTACTTTTTTTTAGGGTACTTAGGCAATGGCAGTGTCAATGACTGAATGTTATCTTGGCTCTGTCAAATGTGTGTTTGATTTGGTTATTGAGATATGCCTCAATTTGTTGTCTAACGTTACATCGGCATTTCAATATGCTATTTTCATTCCATCAATCTTCCACAAAAAACACACGCATGCGTCCATCACCAACCGTGAACATAACCTGAAAGTAAAGACAATATAGCATTAACGATATGACATGAGTCAAATTGTAAGCAGAATAGCTGAAACAGTTCAGGTTTACGGTCTTAAACATTCCAAATTTCCAACACAAAAAGATGGCAAAGCTTCAAGCAGATACAATGATTCCCCGAAGCAGATGAACAAAAAGCAAATCCCATTAAGGAAACAAGATCACTTAGTAATCTTCAGGATCTTCCCCGTCTTCATCTGCACCTTCTGCGCCAACCTCCTCGTAATCCTTCTCGAGTGCAGCCAAGTCCTCTCGTGCTTCTGAGAACTCCCCTTCTTCCATTCCTTCACCAACGTACCAGTGAACAAATGCTCGCTTGGCGTACATGAGATCAAACTTGTGGTCAATTCTTGAGAATACTTCGGCAACGGCAGTGTTGTTGCTTATCATGCACACATCACGCTGAACCTTGGCTAGGTCTCCGCCAGGCACCACTGTGCGCAGCTAGGTCTCCGACGGAGCTAGGGCTTCGGCGCTGGAGGGAGGGAGGGAGGGAGGCGACGGGGCTAGGTCTTCGGCGCTGGAGGGAGGGAGGGAGGCGACGGGGCTGGGGCTTCGGCGCTGGAGCGACGCTGGAGGGCGAGAGAGAGGTTAGGGCTGTTTTTCG